>NC_133650.1:4950511-5323808 GCF_009905375.1 Apium graveolens | reverse complement strand
AGGAGGAGGGAGGAGGAGGCGAGGAAGGAGGGGAGGAGGAGAATGAGAAGAAGAATAAGAAGAAGAAGAAGCAGAAGAAGAAGTAGAAGAAGAAGAAGTAGAAGAAGAAGGAGGAGGAGGAGAAGAAGAAGGAGGAGAAGAAGAAGGAGAAAAAGAAGAAGAAGAAGAAGAAGAAGAAGGATAAGGATCAGAAGAAGGAGAAAAAGGATAAGGAGAATGAGAAGGAGAAGGAGGAGGAGAAGGAGGAGGAGGAGAAGGAGGAGGAGGAGGAGAAGGATGAGGAGGAGAAGGAGGAGGAGAAGGAGCAGAAGAATTACAATTATATTGTTAGTTGTAAAGTTATTTAAGTGTGTAATTCAAATAGTCGTTCGTGTGTCATAAAGGGAAAATAAAATGAATCGTCCCTCAACTATTGTTACTTAATTATTTGGGTCCCTAAACTAAATATTCAATATTTTAGGTCATTAAATTTTTATTTTCTAGTTCAAGTCCTTACATTAGTAAATTAGTAACGTACGTTACTTTTTGATGATGTGGCACACGCCTTTTCACGAGTCCTTGAACTGTTCAGAGAATCAAAGTCCCGGTTGAAGGTGTTTGTGAGCTCCAAATCACATGTTCTAGTAACCAAACTGAAGACCAAATCAAAATCTACCTGTTTCTAATCTCAGATTTTACGATTGGTGTAATTTTAAATTTCTGGTGGCCAAACCATAAAATTCGCCGGAATTTTTGAGTTTTGACAGAACAATCCTAAATCGAGTCATTTTTTGATTTTGTTGATACATAAGTATAAATATATTAGCTAGATCGGGTAGATGTCCGATTATATTTTAATCATTTTTCTAAAAATTAATTTAAATTAGCTTACTTTGTATATATATATATTAACACAATATTTTTAAAATATAATAATGAGAATTGAATAAAATTATAAATATATAAACATAAAAACTAATATTAACTACAAAAATTGATTATCAACTTTTTATTAAATATAAAATATAATAATAAATATTTGTGTAAATAAAATTAATTTTTAATAAGATAAAATTAGTGAAGGAAGGGGGAATATTGAAATTATTAATTTAAAAATATAAAAATGAGGAAGAAAGAGAATGCGAAATGAGTAGGAGTGAGAATTAATGGAGGTAATAAATCAATGGTTTGTCTAGTATGTGCCCATGGGTACATGTTAAACATTAAAATCTATAATTTTGGAGTGTTTTTAATTTATTTAGTTGGTGCGAATGCGGGGGGTCCACCACTATTAAGAAGTGTTGGTCAATCAAAACAAACAAACATTATAAAAATTGTGTTTATTGTGTGCTCATGGGTACACCACATAAAATTCGTTCAATAAAAAGAGGGAGGGGGAGAGATATTTGAATGAAAGTAAATTAAATGAGAAGAAGATTGTTAGTGGACGATGACATAATCAAATTAACTGATAGCTTAATATATATGATTTGATGATGTAAACTCTTAAAGTAGAGTTTAACATATAAGATATGATGATATCACGTTCTTTGTTTTAGTTTAATCTAGATTGTGGACCTAATGCTATTTTTACTTTAATTTTTCTAGGTGTTTTAGGAATTCCTGGATTTTTTTATATTAAAATTTTCTGGTGACCGAATTTTTCCAAGCAAGATTATAACGGCCGTTATGATATTTTAACAAAAAGGACCTAATCAGAAAAAATTTAAAAATTAAATAGCTTAAAATACGGAATTTTTAGTTCAAGAACCCAAATAATAAAATAGTAATAATTGGAGAAGATTCAATTTATTTCCCGATCATAAGAGCAGCTCCAATAGCTCCAATAACATCCTTATGTGTTCCTTAAGAGCATCTCCAACGGTCTCTTCCAGCATCTCCAACCCTTCTCATCCCTTATGTATAAATGATGTGGCAATCTATATTTACAAAATATGAACAAGAATGAACATTCCAACGCAAGCAACTCATTAGCTAAAATTTTACAATTCTCTATCCGACTTCTCCATATTTGCTAGCCATCTTCATTCTTCAAAATTGTCCACCTAGACTTCTACCTTTAAATTTTAATTTTATTTTCAATTTTAAAGTTACCTCCTTCTATAATGTCATTATAAAATATTATTATTTGTTAATTTAGAGATTATGTCAAGCAACTTTGATTCTCTATATTCTATGTGCCACGTCAATTATACTATCATTTATAGATGTTGAATTTTAATTTAGATATTTTATTTGTTAATTTAGAGATGATGAAAATAGATTGAGATGGGTTTATAATGAAATAGATGAAAGAAATCAAAGTGGAATTAGTGAACAATTTGTATAAAACCCCTCCACCATTCGCAATCTAAAATTAACAGGATAGCCCTTCCTCCGTGGGCGGTGGCCAACTCTCCTCCTCCGACGTAACTAATTAATGTCCTCTATGTCTATGGCCGCTACTCTGACTTTGTTAACAGTAGACGTAACTGTATTTTGGAAGTCTCCAGCACCTTATTCTCGAATTCGATGCTGCTCCGACTCCGCCCCGAAACGTGGCTTTGGTCAAGACCGTAAGGATGTATGTATGTTTACCAAAGTTGTAATGTTTCTCCTTTTATAGTATAGTATAGTTTATGCATATATATGTTAATTCATTTTTGGGTTTATAAATCCAATCATTATTAATTCGATTATTCGGGTTTGCTCAGGCGGACAAGGTCCCCGAAGGTGGTTCGCTGTCGCGTCCAAGGTACCCCCAATCATAGATGTAAGCTGGTGCTTGCTCATTAATTTAATCACCTAATCATCCAATACTGTTTATTTTTGTGTCGAGTTGATAAATAAATCATATTGATGTTTAGTACTTTTGATTTTCCTTAACATATATTAGATATGTATTCTTGTTGTAATTTTTGTGCAGGAAATCAAACTCCCAACAATCCGGTGCCACACCTAATCGTAAGCAACCTAATATACCCTACCCAAGTTGATTGAACAATGTCCATTGTTTATTATGTGCCCTTTCCCTACACACGACTGATTATTTTGCACAAGCTGATGTCATTATAGTGCTTTATGTATTGGAATTTTTGGTTTTAGATGTTCACGCGGTATTATTGTATTTTTTATGCTATTATATATATATACATTGATAATTTATAAAAAGTATCTTTATTAAATGACCTATATCATTCCCTTAAGAATCACTGAATACATGTTTAGAGACAAGTATGCCTCCACTTCTGAGTATCCAAGTTTTCCACTGTAAATATTCAGTGGTGGTTTTAACTCCAAAGTAGATGCATATTTGAGCACTATTTGAATTTTGAAATACCAAAATTTTACCTAGTTCCTTTAGAATTTTATTATGTACTAAACTTTTCACTTAATACTTGCTGGGTCCTTTTATGCTATCAGAAATTAAGTTTTAAAGAGTTAACTACACGATCTCACCATACTGAAGTGGTGGTTTTCGTTTTTTAGGGGCACCTCGGTTGAGTTCTAGATCTGACGGCATCCAAAACAATGTTTCTCGGGACCTGCAATTTGAGGAACGCCTGAAAGCAATAAAAAGGTTACATGATTTGTGACTTTTATATTTAGCATGCCCTTATAATAGCATTATGATATATTGATGTATTTATGTTATATGCATTGTTACATAGACAATTATAGCAGCAATAATCTTGTATTCCGTTTAGCTGCCTAATCATTTCCCTAAAGAGAAGTGCACATACATTTGGAGCTCTCGATGTAATTATGCATGCTTTTATGAATTGTCCTAAAAATCACATCCATTTGATATTAAAATGGGCATCTTCTGCTTACCAGTGTATTATTAGAACAGTCTCAGTTCTGAAGAGAATGGTTGACAGTTCTTCTTAACTCTTTCATGTTATAGAGGATGATCTCTAATGTTTTGCAGCACTGATATATCTAGCATAGCCTGGTGCCTACCATCGTCATGGTACTTAAAAGTAAATGCACCTCTAGACCTAGTCAAAGTAGTTAGTTTAGTGCCTAGTAGACATAAGTTCTTATAGTTTGTCTTGAGATTCTTCTTTTGTCAAGCAAGCAACTGGTAAGTATTTCAATTGTTGAGAAAAATGTCTTGGTTGTTAAATGGATATGTAGGGATTGACTTTTGTTCCTTATATACTCCATGTGATGGCATAATAGTAAAGTTACAATTTTAAACTTTTGGGTAATAGCATCTTGTACAAGCCTATAGAGTAGATTTTTTTTCTCTCTGAAACAGTGCTATTTTAAAAGAAAGTTCTTTTTTCGTTGCCTACCAGCACTTAGTTCATGCTAAACACGGAATGTGATAATTTTTGTTAATAAGATATAGTTGTAGCATTTGAATATCAATATCAATTAATATTATTATTAGGCTCATATACTTATATTTGCTAGTTAAGAAAATGATAAATAGTGAACTTAAACATAAAATTTTGTTACCATACCGGTACTTCAATTTTCGGCCAATCATTCTCCTTGTTTGTACTGATCTTATCAATCAATTCATTTTCCTTGTTTCCCCCAGTCATTTTCGGTCCTTGTACTTGATGAACATTGCGATGTAATAGTGTTGTGGTGCTTATGTTTTTCATTAATTACCTGAAAGGTGTAGAAACTTACTATTAAGATCTTTAAATTATCTATATATCTAACCTTTCCATTTTATGTGCCAAGTGATTTTCGTGTTCCGTTTCGTTCACTTTCAATGACCTTGTGTGAAATACTTTACTCCACTTAGGTCCACACTTGATCAGAAGAAGGCCGAACAAATTGAAGAATTTGGAAAAATAGAATATGATGTTCCAGTGGAATCAGCACGTACCAAGACTGAACTTGGTACTAAGGTAGCAATCTCATATTCATTGAATTTGACTCCTACCATTGTTTGAAAGATTTTTATGATTTTTAATTTTCTGGTAATCACTGATTCTTGATTTCACGCAGATTGGATTAGGGTTTGCTCTAGTGGTCTTTGGATTCGTTTTCGCTCTCGGAGACTTTATTCCTACTCAAAGGTATATGGTAACACTGTATTACTTGATTGCTTTTCTCTTTGTGTCGATGAGTGTCAACTTGTATTTATATATAGAGTAATATCCAGTTTTGAAATTCACCCATTCCCTGAATTACCCAAGACTGCAAGACAAGCTTAACCAGCGCCAATACGAAATTTGAAATTTTATTGGTCTAGCGAAGAAAATTTTCTAGAGAAATTAATGACATATTAGAAAGTACACTTATATAAAAATTAGTTTTCAATTTATTAGGAATTTACCTGGCTTCCAAGTAACTAGATCTCTATATTAACTCCGCAGTTCTCGTTAGTAATTAAACCTTAAATCTACATGTCTTCACTCAGATTTCTCAGTACTATAAGGTTAAACAATTTCCACTTGCCGGGCTACATTATGATCTAAAAAGTTTCCTTCAATAATCGTATCCACATGATACTATTGGGGAGCTATTGATATCTCCTGAAAGGATAAAGTGTGAACACATATATGTTGAGTATGAAAAGCCAAGATAAGTTGAGCAAAACTATTAGATGTTTTGGTTAGCAAGTTGACAAAACTGATATGTCCTGTGAAGCGTTGTAACATGGGAGAAATGAACGTCGCAACTCCAAATATCAACAAAAATCTGAACACTTAAGATGATTTGGATGTACCATTTGATGATAAAGAGATGGTCCAAGAGGTACTTAATGATTTAGGCCTCTTCTTGAAGCTGTGTCAAAGAGATTTTCCTTGCAGTCCATATTGACTTTGTGATTACAGAATAGTTTAAAGAAGTATTTACAATGATTGATATATCAAAAAGTTCATGTACGCATGAGGGGAAACCCAGTTTGATGCAAGACAAGATCATATAGATTTATTAAACAAAACACGATAAAATGATCAAAGCAATGAATTATGCGATTCCCAAGAATAAATAATCAATATTATTCTTAAGAAAAGTGTATAATCAAAGCTAAGTAATAATGTGGGGATTATAATGCTTATATAGGAATAGACCCTAATAGCCCCCACATATAATACATATAGATAAATAACCTAATGGAATAGGGCCCGCAACAATTGAGTTTTATTATAAATAACCAACTTAATTAATAAACTAATAGCTCCCCCATATAAAACATATGATAAATACATTAATTATCTTTAGACTAGATAAAGATAAACTAATTAATAACATATATAATAATTCTCTATTCCCGTTCCTCATCACAGTTTCAGATATCAGATATATGTATTCTTTTTGTGATAAATTTGTGGGCGGGTTTTCCAAGGAAGGGTGAATAAGTGATGAAGTGAATCACTAAATTAATTAGTATATGTAATATATAATTGTAATTAATTAGGAATGTAGTTATATTATGCAAGTTGATTATTATGATTATTCTAGATTCAATATATAATGGTAAGTCGTTAAATGATTTTTTTCCTGTATAAAGTTATTTTAAAATATTAATATGGAAAAGTAGATATAAATATGAATTAGCATTTTTATTGGAGATTAAGAACTTAAAAGAATCATATGATGAGTGCGAGGAAGCCCATCAGGCACAACTATATGATGGTATGTGGTCGATGTTGACCAGACCTTTATGTTTTTTGAAACTAATTATTGTTTTTTAGAAAACAAAATTGACAACCATGTTGTATTGAAACTTCGGATAGCCGTTAAGCTAGTTCGGATATACAAGTTTTATGATTCTAGAACCAGGGTTATAAATTATTCTACTTAATCCTTTGTCAAGTATATGAATGTATGCGAAGTTGTATCATTTTTTAGCTTTATATTCCCGTTATTGATGATTAAATTATCTAATATGTGTATTTGCTTCATGAAAATTATGATGAAAGAGTCCTGTTTCCTAAACCTTGTTCTTGTCATATACACGTAATTTTTTTTATTATCCCGATCCAGGATCACGCTCAACCTTCCCCTTTCATTACACAAATCACCAACGATATCCTTCAGCGAATCAAAATCTCCAATCACCATTCTTCTTGCAATGCTTTCATCTTTCAATTTTGAAAATCGTCCCTATAACGCAGTCGTCAAATAGTCGTAATCGTCTCCAAATCGATCTAAATGTTTGACGTCATTATTTTGCAGAAAGTGTATCGGAGTAGGCCTGTCAGTAGACCGGAGCTCCGACTCGATCGGATCCGAGGCCTTTTTAGCGGACATGGATCGGATTGTAAAAAATCCGATCAAAAATTTGATCCGATAAGAAACATTTGATAATGAATGGAGAAGATATGGATTCAAGATGATCCTATCCGTTAATGCCCCGATCTGGTAGAATATATATTATAAAAAAATATTTTTCATACTACTTTAAGTTGTGAATTTTTTTTACCTAATGAAGATGTATCAAGCTACTTGAATGATGGTGTCTCATTTTATCCTGTCCTCCCGAACTCGAAGAATCACCGACATCACTTTTTTTATAAAAAAACATTATTTGTATTTGTGTTTAAACTTTTAATATTAACTTGGAGTTTGTGTCCTAAAATTGAAGAATTGTAATTTAGTTACTTCGTTTTAAATTTCAAGACGTATAATTGTTCAATATTTAGAAGACTTTTAATATAAGTCGAAAAAAATTAAACGGATACGAAAATCGGATCCGTGATCCGAACGGATCCGGAGATATGGATTGGCCTGTAAAAAATACAGCCCCGATCCTATCCAAATCCGATAATATAAATGGATATGGATATGAATTTTAGTCGATCCGATCCGATCCGAACCCGATCCGTTGACGCCTATACCGGAGTAGTATTGTTTGCTTGAAATGAAAAAAGTTGATTATATCAATACTGTAAGCCGTTTATTATCAGACTTAATCCCATAAAATAAAATATAATAATCTCCTAAATTATATGAAAAAGAATACTAAGAACAATCTATTTCAGTTAAAAGAAAAGATTAGAAATTTCTAGAATATAACTTACACGTGACCCACATTAGTCCACAACCATGGTGGGGCTACTCCCCTTGAATTATCATGTTACAACTACAAGTACCTGGAAGATATCATATAACATAATTATTGAATAAGGAAAAATAATTCATGCATTGTTTTCAGTTTAACATATTATGTGATAACCATTCTTCATCCCCGCTGTTTTATTGTTAGCTCTAATGAGGATGGAGTCAAATTCAAAATATCCGAAGACGACAAGGCTGACCTTAAGGTGAAACATGTTGTACTCTCACGATAAAAGTTCAGATTATCGTACTAAGTTTTGTTAGAGAAAGCTTCTACTGTCAAATTCTAATCAATTTTCAGAATTATACACATTTTGATGACAAAAATTATGGCTGAATATAATATTCAATGTGATACGTATGTTACAGTATGCACAGAGTTGACTAACATTAATGGTCCTGTATCTAGTATATTTGTTTATCTATGTTTTTATAGTTATTTATATCTAGCACGTAATGAGCCGTTGTGGATTGGATGCTAGAATATTATACCTGTTATTAGGTTTACAACCAGTAAGGATTGATTCGATGTTAGAACATGCCTACCTAGATTGAGCCCATGAAATAGGGTTAACAATGCAGAAAGATTAATGCATGCCTTGATTTTCTAAGTTGTCTTATGTTAGACATTATTAAACTACTAGGTAGTGGCTAATATTTTATAATCCTGTGTAGCCTTAACATAAATTATGTGAGACACGACACGACTCAGAAGACGTGTCAGATTCGTGGGTTGGAAATCTGACACTTATTTCCCACCATTGACGAAATTTCCGGAATCTCATGGTCCCGGGGAAAGCTTTGTGATGAATGTCAAGGGATAGCAATTGTAGTCGGAGGTAAAGAAGAGGAAGAATTTGTTAAAATAATAATTCAATTTTTTAAGTTCTTCAATTATTAGTTATTGGTTATTAGGATAAGCAGAATTAGTTCCAAATATTAGGATGTGAAGTAGTAGAGATAGTTTTGTTTTTGCTAAATAGTAGTAGAGATAGTTATTGGAAGTTATCATCTAACTATCTTTTAGAAGTAGATATCACAATATATATTAGCCTATAGAACAAGTTTATGTACTAAGAATTTTATGATTGTGAGTAAAAAAAACTTGTTTGTATTATCCATTTTATGTTTTTCTATCAATGAAACCAACAAATGGTATTAAATCTTGTTTCGTTTGAGCAACTAGATGTTAGTAATCTGTTTCACATGTGTGAACAAATGAAAAATGAAGCATAGGAAGAATACATGCACACGCCAGATGTAGATGAAGATCATGGTACAAGTCATGAAAAAAATTGTTTTTAAAATTGTGGTAGGAGCTAGGAAATGAAGCATGGAGAGGAGTGCTGCAATGTGTAAATTGGTGAGAAGTACATCAAGAATTTGTGAGATCTGCATCAAGATATAAAATCGGTGAGAATTGCTCGTAAAAGAAATTATGGAAAGAAGTGCTTCAACAAAAACAAAAATGATGGTGATGATGAATTATAACAGAGCTAGGTTCATTTGAGTAATTGGGTGTTGGTGAACAAATTATGGTTGTCACATCGATAATTAGAGTCGCAAATTAATATTAATTAATTAAATCTATACTATACCATAATAACCAGAATGGGGTATAATTTTGTTCAACGGTTATTTCCTAGTTTTGGTTATTAAATAAATAAATAAATAGTGTTATATATCCGCTAAAGTACTAAATTTTTAAACTACTACTCACATAGTCTACTTATCCTACTAAACTACAACTACAACTTATCTTATTATTAAAAAATAAATAAATAATGTTATATATCCGCTAAACTACTAAATTGTTAAATTACTAAATATATTATACTTATCCAACTAAACTACGACCACATGTTATCCTACTATTTTTTGTAAATTTAAATATTAATGGGCATTTGAATACATTATGTACTCAGACCTGACCAAGTAATTAAAACATTGCCATTTGAATACATTATGTACTTAGACAAGTTTTGTGGGTATTTACTTGAGGGCATTTTTCATAACACTCGCCTATTCCGGCGTCCATACCCCGGTCGATACGACACGACACAGGATACGTGCCAGATTCGTCTGTGTGAAATCCGATCCTTCATTGTCGCCGGAAAATTTTGCAGGTCGTCGGAAAAATATTTACAGATTGGCGGAAAAAATTGCAAGTTTATGAGTGATATTAAGATGACTATAAACATTTTTGCACGTCACATATATATTTGCACGAATTATTTTCATCAGATCTGATGAAAATAGAAAAATAGAACAAAAAATGGGGTGGGTGTGTGTAGATGAAGGGGAAAGCTGTTTAGGAAGGAAGACGAAGTCAAACTCTAATTTCACTCTACAACTGTCACGTCACATATATGCAGTTTTGTATGTATGTACAATAATATTTTTATCAAATGAACCTATACTAAATACTGGTAGTTCATTTATGAGTACTTCAGTAATGGGCCAGCTGTCCGGCAATATATATCTTAAAAGCAATACACACCTACCAACAAGTTAGCTTTGTACCACAGATTTTATTAACCAATGACCGTATAATTTTATTAATTCAAGAAATTATTTTATATAGTTATGAAAACTAATTTAGACAATAACTTTAGGATTTTTACTTAATATTAATATAGATTTTCAGAAAAAACCTTAATATATATAATTAATTTAAATTAAAAAAATGACGTGTCCCTATACCCGTGTCCAAATTTTGGACAGTGTCCCATGTCCTAAAATTTTCAGTAAATCGAGTCCGCCACTCAAATATGTGTCATATTACTCTCTGTACTTGAGTCACCTCTCTGTCTTCCATGACGAAGACGATCAATCAGCCAACATCTCAAATTACCGTCACCATCTCTAATCACCCATGTCATTTCCGATCTAATTATGCCACCATCTTCGATCCACCTTCAATAAGTGTTTATATTATGTAAATCACTATCTTGTATAACATGAAATGATGAAGATGATTAAAGTTGAATGTACATGACAAAGTGGGTGTTGGTAGTGAGGAATATAAAATCATTAACAATCACCAGATCTGAAATTTGAACAAGATATATGAATTCAGTTACCAATTCGTATGAAATAAATTAGAGATTTACACTTCAGTCATTAAATCGTACAATAACAATCACTGATTTGTATTAAACAAATCACCAACTTGTATTATAAAAATTACTGAATAGTATATACGAGACATATACGTACAAACATATATATATATATATATATATATTCTATAGAGATCGATAATATCGTCAATCTTGTGGGTTGGAAAAGTTAATGATAATTTACTGCAACTAGGGATATAATTAATTTATTAAGAAGGGGAAACGACGGAGAAAGTGTTCCGACGGAGGTGAGTGATGGGTTGAATAGGAGATGAATGATGGATGGCTGTGAAAGAGGTGGGAAGAAAGAGATGGGATGACGGGAAAAGAGGTACAGTTGTGGACCGGGGAGGGGGTGGTTGTAGATGAGGAATGGAATATATGTTATTTATGAATATTTTCTAGTTTTTATTTAAAGATTTGTTTCTATTTGACCATGAGCGTGTATACAATTATTTAAAATTTTTCTATTGGTTTTTTAAATGTTTTATAAAAATTGAAAATGAGAATTATTGTGTTATGTTAAAAAACAATCTACATAAAACAACAGGTGATTTAGGAATAACATATTATATAGAGAATTTATACATATTTTTTATCCACAAAAATGCATCGCGTACGATAGCGAAACCGACCACATTGTTGCTGCAAGAAAACGAATAAATGCGAGTTGCTTAAAAAACAAGCATGTAGGGCTAAATATTGGTTCTAAGTTCTAATTCATAATAAAGCTCTTAGTTTGATCTTGACCATGTATATAATTATTTAGTTGTGATTGTATTTGTAAGTGTTATCTAGGATAAAGTTATAAGTGTATACCTTTGCGTGACTAGGTCATAGGTAATATGCAGTAAATATTTTATTATAAGTATCTTATAATAAAATATTTTACTACCTATATGTAGGTTTAGATCGAATATAACTTTTTATTTAGCAATTTTTTTTTCCAAAATATATTCACTAGAAACCTATTAACTATCAGTTATATATATGTGTTGAAGTTGCATTTTGATGGCCATAGTTTACACGAAGTTTTAAATAGTGTTTGTAGTGTGAAATTTTCAAATCGGAGGTCAAGTTTTGGTCGAGTTTCAAAAGAGTGGTTATACTTTGAGATTTATTTACAAATCAGTTTGTCGTAGTTTATAGCGAATTTCGAAGAGGTGGCTGTGCTTAATAACATAAAAAATATAAAATAAATAACAGAAATATTGTAGGAACAATTATCAAGTTAGTAAGTGAAAAATGATGTCGATGACACATAAACACGAGTATTCATCCAAATAAATATAGGCTATCAATTCTAAATAATTTGTTCCAACCGGAGTTCGAAAAAGTACTTTAGTCGAGTTTAAGCCGGCTTATTTAATCGAGTTTGAATATAGGCTATCGATTCTAAATAATTTGTTCCACGTGTATTGTTGGTTTTTTTGAAATATGTTAAATTATTAAAATATAACCAGCCTTTTAAAACTTGTTATAAACTATGACAACTGATTTGTAATTAATAAAGTATAGCCCCTCTTTTGACACTCAGTATAAACTTTGGTAACGATTTGAATCCTAGTTATATACGTGTCGAACACAATTATATGAAATATTCACTCATTTACAAAAAATGCCACTATCATGTTCTTTAACATAAGTATCACGATTTTTCATTATATAAATAAGATGCACTTAAAACCAGTACTTGTTTGCCCCGGCTTAGCCCGAGGTTTGTAAATTAAAATTAAAAAGTATAATTTACAGTTAACAAATTATTTTATCATAGAGATCAGGCTTTTATAATCAGGCCCTATAATTATCTATTATTACATTTTGGACTTATGTTAGCCCACATGTTTAGGGCTTTGGTTTATTAGCCCATTAGGGTTTTATGTAGGTATATATATACCGAAACATTTTACTTTTAGGGTACGCTTGATTATACATTTATTTTTGAGAATAATATTGCAAAACCGTATAATCTTAGCACCTTCTATATCGGTTTTATATTGTTCTACATCAAATTGGCATCAAAGCCGAAATCCTGAGTTATACTGTTCAAAGTCACTGTTCATCGCCAAATCACTGTTCATCGACGCTGTCATCACTGTTCACTGGAGTCACGACCACCATACAGTCGCTGCCCATACACCACCGTCGGAGCTTCACCACCGTCGGAGCTTCACCACCGTCGCCGCCCATAGTTGACGTCGTTGCCACCAGAGTTCTTGCCCGTCGATTCCATCATCGCCTCTTATCTAGACATCTTCACACATCCATCAGTTCGTGAAGAAACGAAAGGGTAACCTGTAACCTTTCCATATACATACACACACTTTGATATATACATGCACCAATGGCGTGCAAGTACACATCCACACCCCTATAGTGTCGCTTGGGTCAACAAGGCTCTATTCCTGTGTCCCGCAGATGTTTTGTACCGATCCATCTCGAGGATTACGAGGAGAGTGTATGGTGTGATGCCCTTCCCATGGATGTTGCTCATATACTCCTAGGGCAACCTTGGCTATATGACTCACTATGGGAGGCAAAACACGTACATGTTTATGCATAGCGGGCAGAAGGTCACCTTGCGACCTAGCATGCCTCGTGAGATTCCCAGTATTGGGCCGAAGGTCAACAGCATACCTACACAACCAACTAAATCTCTCCATATTCTGACGAAGAGTGAGTTTGAGAGATGTGCTTTAGAGTCTAAGGTTGTGTATATGCTAGTTGCTAGAGAGGTGAGAGACGCACCCGTAGAGCGGGATACTGAGCTTCGTAGGGATGTTCAGCAGATTCTTGATGAGTTTGTAAATGTCATGCCAGTGAGCTACCCCAGGGTTTACCACCCCTTAGAGATATCCAGCACGCTAGCCGCACTATAGGATGAACCCTACTGAGCAGATTGAGATGAGACGATAGGTTGAGGAGTTGTTGAGTAAGGGCTTTGTGAGAGAGTTTTAGCCCTTGTACTGTGCCAACCTTGTTCACGCCAAAGGCTGATGGCAGTTTGAGGATGTGTTGTGATAGTCGAGCTATCAACAAGATCACAGGCAAGTATAGGTTTCCCATCCCCTTCTGTTTTTCCGTCTTCTTCTCTGCCTAGACTTGATGACATGCTAGACATGATTGTTGGAGCTCAGTTATTCACAAAGATTGACTTACGGAGTGGATACCATCATATTCGTATCCGAGAGGGAGATGAGTGGAAGACTGCCTTAAGACAGCAGGTGGACTTTATGAGTGGCTAGTCCTATCGTTTGGGCTATCCAACTCCCCAAGCACGTTCATGAGAGTCATGAACCAGGTGCTTCGTCCTTTTATTGGCAAATATGTTGTCGTGTATTTCGATGACATACTCATCTACAGCCCCACGCTTAGGGATCATTTATCTCACTTGCGTCAGGTTCTGGCAGCTCTCTGAGAAGTTGTATGTGAATCTGAAGAAGTGCTCTTTTGTGCGTGACTGTGATATTCCTTGGATTTGTCGTTTCTAAGGATGGGGTTTCTGCGGATCCGGAGAAGGTAAAGGCCATTCGAGAGTGGCCTGAACCTTCCAATATCCATGAGGTGCGTAGTTTCCATGGATTGGCTACCTTCTATCGAAGGTTTATCAGACTATCGAAGGTTTATCAGAGGGTTTAGTACCATTATGGCTCCCATTACTGACATCATGAAGAAAGGGGAGTTTGTTTGGTCCAAGTCAGCTGCGAGAGCCTTCACCGAGGTAAAGGATGGGCTGATACACGCTCCTGTCCTTACTTTACCGGATTTCGGTAAGGTCTTTGAGGTAGCGTGTGATGCTTCTGGCGTGGGTATAGGTGGAGTATTGAGTCAGGAGGGCCATCCTATAGCTTTCTTCAGTGAAAAGCTAACTAAGGCCAGGAGTAAGTATACCACCTATGAGAGGGAGTTTTATGCTGTAGTTCAGGCGCTTAAGTACAGGCGACATTACTTGTTGCTTAAGGAGTTTGTGCTCTACTCCGATCACTAGGCACTACAGTATATTAACGCTCAGAAGAAGCTTAATCATCGACATGCTAAGTGGTTTGAGTTTGTTCAGGAGTATACCTTTGTGCTTAGGCATTGCAAAGGTAGTGAGAACAAAGTCGCTGACGCACTTAGTAGGGTGTCCATTCTCCTTAACACTTTGAGTTTAGAGGTAGTCAGATTTGCACATATGATCCATGACTACCCTTTATGTCGAGATTTTGGAGATATATATGCTAGCTTTCAGGATCCTAGTTCTCCGCCTTAAAAGAGAGTTTTGTATTCATGGGGGATACCTATTTCGAGGGGTTCACTTGTGTATCCCCAGTACGTCTTTGAGGGATCATCTCGTTAGAGAGTTACATGCGGGAGGGCTAGCTGGTCATTTTGGTCGAGATAAGACCATTGCTATTGTCGATGATAGGGTTTATTGGCCTAGTTTGAAGAGGGATGTTGCTCGTATAGTTGTAGGGTGCCGTACTTGTCAGACGGCCATGGGTAGGAAACAGAATAAGGGCTTATACACTCCTCTTCCGGTTGCTCATGTTCCTTGGGAGGACCTTAGTATGGATTTTGTGTTGGGGTTACCTAGGACACGTAGTGGGCATGACTCAGTCTTCGTTGTTGTGGATCGTTTTACCATAATTGTTCACTTCATTCCTGGTAGCAAGACTGATTATGCCCCTCATATTGCATCTATCTTCTTTCGTGAGATTGTCAGGATACATGGTGTTCCGCTGAGCATAGTTTCTGATAGAGATGTGAAGTTCGTGAGCTACTTCCGGAGGACTCTTTGGAAGTTGCTTGGGACTAGTCTCAAGTTCTCCATCGCCTTATCACCCACAGACCGACGGACAGACTGAGGTCGTTAATAGGAGTCTAGGTGATTTGATTAGGTGTCTTATAGGAGAGGGTGTCCACTTGGGATGGGGTTTTGCCTACAGCTGAGTTTGCATATAACAGTTCTGTTAATAGGTCTTCGGATGTCGGTCCTTTCGAGGCCTATATTGGTCGTCAGCCTAGGAAGCCCGTTGATTTGGTTCCACTTCCACCTGCATATAGGTCTAGTGAGTCTGCAGAGTCTTTTGCACGTCACATTCATGAGTTGCATGCTGAGATACGTCAGAAAATTAATTTAAGCAATGAAAATTATAAGTCTGCTGCAAATGTTTATCGCAGGTTTCAGGAGTATAATGAGGGTGATCAGGTTATGTTGCGACACCGCACTGAGAGGTTACCTCCTGGTGTTTGGAAGAAAGTACATGCTAAGAGAACAGGTCCATTTCAGATTCGTAAGAGAGTTGGTATTAATGCTTATGAGTTAGATCTTCCTAGTGGTATGGCGATTGGGCGTGTGTTTAATGTGGAAGATCTTACTCCTTTTCATAGACCATCTGACATTTATCCCTCCTCTTCACTTTCATCACCTGTTGTTTCTTCACCCGTGCCATCCACTTCTACACCAGCTCCTTCAAGCTCTATTGATCCTATATCTACCCCACCTACTTGTGCCCCCCGCACCC
Organism: Apium graveolens; assembly: GCF_009905375.1. Classification (NCBI taxonomy): domain Eukaryota; kingdom Viridiplantae; phylum Streptophyta; class Magnoliopsida; order Apiales; family Apiaceae; genus Apium; species Apium graveolens. The sequence goes on along the minus strand of NC_133650.1, from coordinate 5,307,166 downwards.
TCTTATGTTTCTTCACAACAGATAGTTGATGTGCCTGTTGATGTTCTTGACGAAAGGTATGTGCCGACTCGGCATGGTGGTGGTTATCATCAGTATTTGGTTTATTGGAGTGGCAGGTCGGAGGATGAGCGCACCTGAATCAGCGCTTCAGAGTTTCAGAGGCTTGCTCCTGATCTTTTCCAGCGATACATGGAGTTCAGTTCGACAGAGCCGAACTTTTCTTAGTGGGGGAGAGTTGATAGGGATCAGGTCCTATAATTATATATTATTACATTTTGGACTTGTGTTAGCCCACATGTTTAGGGCTTTGGTTTATTAGCCCATTAGGGTTTTATGTAGGTATATATATACCGAAACATTTTACTTTTAGGGTACGCTTGATTATACATTTATTTTTGAGAATAATATATTGATTGTTCTTGGAAAACCGTATAATCTTAGCACCTTTTATATCGTTTTTATATTATCCTACATCATTTTAGTTATATATTATTTATTAATCATTAATGTTCAGAATACTATATGTTTTCCACTCTAATTTAAAATAGAGCTTGATACTATACTTCTAAGCACGTACTCACCTAAGTTAGGACAAATTGGATGTTTAATGCTAATACAGTACATCTGTAATTACACAAATTCATCCAAAATTTACTAATTCTATCATTAAAATACACCAAGTACTCGGGGACATTTTTCTCTTTATGATATTGCAAAGCAAATTACAGACAAGACTCTAATGAACAAAATACTACTTTTACTTTAAAATCTATTGTAACAAATTATAGTAAAATTATTGATAATTTTTTATTATATATTTATTAATTGTAAGTAGAAATAAATATATTTATTAATCTTAAATTAATAAAGAATAAAATATTTAGCGTCTAATTAATAATTTATTAAAATAGTTGTATATTAACTTGGTTGAAGTAAGTCTTATAATATAAAGACCTTATAGTTGTACTCGAACTTTGGATTTATTGAAAATTGTACCAATATTAAAAATATTAGATTGTATTGAGTTTTGTTTAGCTAGTTTATAGATAATTATAGTATATAGTCACCAAAAATTCTTTATATTTTCGCCATATTTATTTAAAAGTTAAATTGATTATATTTCGTTAAGATTTCAAATTTGAGTATATTTAGATGGTATTAAAAAATTATAGATTATTTCTTAACTTTATAAATGGTGAATCTAGCATGTATCGTTATAGTTTTGTATTTCTGTCGTATATCTCTGAATACATTAGCATAGTTAATTGTGTTTGTTTTTAGTTGTGATGTATGTTTAGTTTAACTTTTTACATGTATAATTGTAGTTTGTAACATATATTAATTTTTTTGTTTTAAAAGTTTAGGTTGTGTGTGTATGACTTGGTTTGTTTTCTTTTAATTAAGAGTTATGATGTGATAAGTATGGCAGGGTTATAATGTGATATTTAAGGAACAATTATATATAGGGTCGGAACTGATGATTTGCTTTAAGTGTTATAATTTGTAGGTCGTGAGGTCGTGACATCTGATATAGGGTTGTACCTGCACAGAACTTATGACGTCATAAGTAGGCATCAGGATTATATATAGTATAGATATTTTAAAAGTTCTATCAATTGTATTTGATAAAGAACTTTCCTGCCAAGTGGTATGCCAAAAGATCTTTTTCTCATTTATTTACCTTCTGGTGTGTTGTTTAGACTCATATTTTAACATGTCTTCTCATATAGACCTTGTAATACCTTAAAGTTTAAATTTTCCACTTGTTAATTACTTCATTAGCATCCTTAATGAATCTTATCCACATGCTTCTGATATTGAGTAGCTAATGACAGATCTAAGAAATTGGAGACAAAATGTGACTTATATAGCAAACACAAAAAGGCAAAGATGCATTAACATAAGATTTGGGGATTCCTCATACATTTAAAGAAACTACGTTGAAATTAAAATGGAATTACATATTTATATAATATATTGTCGCTCATGTTATAATGCGTTATAGTGGGAAAAAGAATTGAGTGTAACAGATACTGTCATAACATGGTAAGAAATCATGAAGGGAGAGAATGTTATAAAAATAATTGATGTAGTTACACAAATGCGTTTTTTTCTTTTCATTGCAGGCCAGAATGCAAAAATTTGAAGAGACACTAAAGATCTCTCCAAAAGATTCAACTGCCTTGGAAGTAAGATAAGACGGGCTGTTTAAGCTAGTCTTGCTATTTTCTTGTCTCATATCTGTTTTATGCCTTCAGTTAGAACTTATTTAAGTTCATGTATATGTTGTTCTCCACTTAAATCTTCAAAGTTTCTTCCCTCCATCTGAAAGTTAATCTCTGTATCATCTTTATCTTCTTAAATTTCCTTGTTTTTTCCTCTATGCATTCAGTTGAGCATCTAAGTCGTCCAGTTATCTAGTTGGTAAAATTTCCATAGTTGCAGTTTGTTAGGAGGCAGGCTATCTTCACTTTGTGTTTGTGAAAATATGAGCCAGAAGAATGATTTCTCTATTCATATATGTAGGAGTGCTTAGTAAATTGGTCTGTGTTTTATTTACATCTTCCATATTAAAATTGAGTTTGTAAGCAACACTGGGCATAGCTAAAGATGTACTAGTAAATTTAACCTCCAGATGAGTTATTCTTATGAGTTGCATTGGTAGATATGACAACCACCAGATTTTTTCCATGCTCTTGTAATCGAAACCTACTTTTGCTTATGGTTTTTAGGACTTGGGAGCTAGATGTTAGCTATCTTTTTAATTTATTAAGTTTGATCAACAACATAAACGAGTCTGTTTTACTAGCATACACAATAGACTAAAAGCTGTTACTGACATCTCACTTTTCTTTTTCCCATTCCTATCGATTGAAATCTACAATTATTTTTTTACGTAGAATCTTCTATAGCTGCCATCATGCATTCAAGAGTCAAGACTAACCGTGGCTCGTCTTAATCCTTAGGAACGAAGTAGGAAATGTTTGCATTTCTTTTATTTCCTAATCTTCTTTGTGGTTCGGTTCATCTTCATAATCCTTCCTGCCGTTGGTTCATCTTCATAATCCTTCCTGCCGTTGGTCGAAATTGGAGTCAAAAGTTTATTCAGCACTGCTTTTGTTGGTTCATTTCATCCCATGGGGGTCATCAACGATTCATCAATGTTTACCAACTAGATACTTGCACACTACACAATTCCTGTATTACCAAATAATAGTTCTAATTATCATGCAGTTAAGCATCTCTTGAATAATTCTGGCATTTAATAGTATCCATACATTAATTGTTGTATTCAACTGTATTAAAAGATCTCGCAATTATATACTAAGTAAGCCAAATGCCATGTTCTACGAAGTAAGCCAAATGCCAAGTTTTCCAACATACACATATCTGTGATGCTACGAACTTACTCAAGCTGTTCTGATTTATATGCAGGGAGAGGCAGCAATCTTAGCAGAATTAGGAGAATATACCCGGGCAGCTTCTCTGCTCGAAGATATCATCAAAGTTAGTTCTTGACTGATCTGATGTGATAAATAAATGCGAGATATCGTAAGATCAACTATGATGCAGTAAATCGTTTTTTCCCCCCAGCAGAATGAACCCAGTTCTGATGCTTTTCGTTTGCTTGGAGAAGTACAATTTAATTTGAAGGATTATGAAGGAAGTGCTGCTGCATACAAGAGCTCAGTAACAGTAAGAATGGTCAATATACATGCAAAACTATAGTCTTGCTGAGTGTTTCCTGTTCTGTCGTAAATTGGTTAGACTGTATGTATCTTCAATTTTATCATTTGTGTTGACAAAAGGGTGCGAGCCTTTATGTTACACAGACGATTCACATTTATGATTTAAGTTACTAATCTTCTAGTGAACTCTCCTGTTTTAGCATCTGACTTACCTATGAGCTCTGTTTAGGGTTAAGTTGGTGCCTCAACTCTTCTAGTTGCAAATAATACAACCTCCTTTGCACAAATGACCAATATCCAATCACCACAGCAAGTGGAAGCTCTCTTTCTAAATTGGATACTAACTCCGCTAATGCCATCACTTCACCACTCCCAATATCCATCCATTGTTGATGCCCTCCTGCACTACATCTCTACTTTGAACCTCACTGTTGTGGCTCCATGAGTTTGCGGGCTCAACACCATCGCCACTGTACTTCACAAGTATTGACGGCATGTAATTTCTTTGTGAATTACTCAACACAACGGCTATTCTAAACTCCAAGTGTAGCATATTGATTGAAGCTTTTAATCTTCAATATACAACAGAAAGTATTTATGATCTTTTGGATTAAGAAAAAGTAACTGTCTGGGACATCTCCGTCATTATGTAAATATAATGCCCGTACGGTTTGATTGGGGGATGAGAAGCCCAGGCTGTAGACAAGACAGCATGTTCTTTCTAGATTTATTTTCAGGGTCAAAAGGTTTAAATGTAAGAATGTTATCTTTTAGGGTTTAGTTTGGAAGGGAGGGGGGGTGGTGGCTTGCATGTTTAGGACTAAATTAAGACTGGCAGGTTTTCCGTGCACTTCACCTTAACTACTGCATTTTTAATTTTGTTGTTTTTACGGATTAAAATTGTTGAAAATTGTGCTGAAGAGTGATTTCCAGTGTCTTGCTCTCTTTTCCTGACAGATGGCTAAAGCTGTTAATTTTGAAGTGTTGCGCGGCCTCACCAATTCATTGCTTGCAGCTAAAAGACCAGAGGAGGTTAGTTTTCTCCTATTATTAGGATAGAGAAGTGTCAATGCAATATCACTTGTCACTTGATAATAATAAAAAATGTCTCACATCTTTATCTGCAGCTACTAGTAACTGTTTGTAGTTTGTAGTTGGACAATGGCATTGATAAGAACTGGAAGTAATGTAAGCTAAGCATCTGCCAATATCTGACTTAGGAATACCACTTGCTGAATGCGGACCATCCTTAATTATGACTTCTTAGTTGGTGTGGAGGTTGTTTCCATTCTTTTCACCCCATCCCCACAAGGCCCAGTTCGTCCTTCCAGCACATGTTTTTTCCCTCAAGTTATTTCATAGATTTTTTGGTCAAGCCTTCTTTTCTCTACATCCCTCCACATAAGTATATGCATTTACACGAGAGGTGTTGTTTTGCTAATCTGTAATACATCTTGTAGATGTACGAATTGCAGATCTGGTGTGCACTATCGTCTATGCATACATGGGGTGCACTATCGTCTATCTATTTAGACAATTACCACCACCCTTTCTGACATCTTAAGTCAAATTACGGTTTGGATCTTTTAGAAACTTAACTATCAGATTGGTAGTTATTTGAATAGATCACTCTAGGAATTTATGCAACGAATGCTACCTATGAAGTAGCTAAAATAATTTTTATTGTTTCACAGATTGATTACATAAAGATTCCAAATGAGATTCTATAGATTACAAGGATCAAAACTAGTTTTTCTAGACAATTTTTAATATATTTCTGTTAACCTCGTTCAACAGAGTATCTAAAAGAATTATGATGTCTACAACAATTATTGCTCATTTATCGTGCTATTGGTTTGTAGAAGTTCATGATATATTGTTTTTGGTCAAAGTCGAAAGTAGCAAAGGACAACGCTGTGGATAAAAAGATAAGTTGTATGAATCATGTATGTAGAGAAACAGTACTGTTTGAACTAATTTGAAGAAGTGATATTTTTTCCACTCTGTTACTTATTTTAAGTAATGTATTTACATAGATAGACAGTTTACCTTGTGGCCATCCACATAAAAATACGGCTATAGGAATCCAGAATCCACAAGTAGGCTGGACGCTTACCTATAATTAATCGTCTTTGTTTTTAAAACATCGAAATTTCTCTGCATTTATAGTCATCATTATATACATATACTCTGCGTTTATATATCCAGTTAAATTTGATACTGAATATGTACATAATTGTGCATATATGTAGGTGTGTGTGTTTGCGCTCATCTATTTAAGCACTTACCTAGTCATCATAGTTGTACAGATGTACCTTCAATTTTCGTCATCTGCTTTAAAAGGATTATAAATACCCTTTAATGGCTCATTCAGGCTGTTCAGTTTCTTTTGGTCTTGCGTGAACGACTTCATTTAGAAAAATCAGAAGGTGTTTCTACCAAGGTTGATGATACTGCAACAGTAGAATTAGCGGAGGTGGATCCTATTCAAGTAAGTTAATATTGAGCAAATATTACCAAAATAATTCTTCTGCGAACTACATAGAATCAATTGTGATTATATTTAATTATATGCAATTAAAGTAGAGTATGCATACCTGCACTTTGGCTGACATGCCACTTGCAATACTATACTTTTGAAACCTATGTTACTCTGAATCGGGTATGGAGTGTTGACTCGGGTACGGAGTGTCAGACATGACACATATCCGAGTGTCGGACTTTAGAAGACTAAAAATTGGGGACACGAGGACACTGTCCGATTTTTGGACACGGGTACGGGTACACAGTTTATTTTATTAATAAACAAGTATGTTAAGTTAGACATTTTAGAATAAAGTAACAATTGAACTTCAACTAAACTTGATTTTCTAAACAACATTGCGAATTTGGTATATTCCCAGCTTTTATCTCATTCCCGCTTCTTTTTTTTTTCTTAAATATGTATTTTGAATATGAAGTGTGACTAATATTTGATCTATAAATTGGTCAAAGTGTCCATATTTCAGTCAAAGGATCCAACACGGGTACGGTAACCTAAACAGAAAAGTCGGAGTAATATAGTTTGAAACTAATACTTGTTCTAACAAAGTTCATATTTTGTTACATTTATACACATTACCTCTATTTTAACCATTTCCTAATTCAAAGTCCATATATATTGATATAGCTATACATCATCTAGAAAGTTGTAATCAGATAATAATGGTCAACAATATAGAGATGCTAAAAATATTACGGAGACCAAAATTTTCTTTTAAATAGAATTTATGGTAACTAGCATATATACCTTGCATTATATGAAGTACTTTTAATGTTTGTTATCTTAATTTTTTTGTATTTCATTGTATATTTATTTTGTTCTAAAGACGTGTTTGAATTTAAATAGTTGTATGTGTTTAAAATTAAAATAAGTTTTTAAAATAAATAGACGTGTTAAAATAGGTTGTATAAAATGAGTAGGCTGTCGAGACATGTTTAAAACAGAATAGCATTATAACTGGTTTACAATTTAATTAGACCCGTTTAAATAGTTTTTCTTAATAATTAGGTTCATTAAATAAGTTTTTAAAATATGTAGGCATGTCTGAAAATAAGGTATATAAAACTTGGACTCTAGAAATGTTGCAAATGCGTTCTAATTATATATATATTATTAAAAAATTAGACCCATGGGCCAAAAGGTCTATACTTTTGGACCTATAATTGCATCCCTAAAAACTTATATGAGATAAACAAAAGAAAATTGGATACCTATTTTCCAAATGCATCTCATAAATGGGGTATTTGACTATCTATTTGTCAAATGCATTATCATATTAAAATATAATTAAAAAAATACGGGATGCCAATACCATATGCCAAATAAAAATTTATCTAAAATTGTTAAGAAAATTAAAACTGTTTGAATACCTTTTAGAATAATTAACATAGTATATTTAGCACTTGATGGGGAACGAACGAAGGAATCAGGGTTTGAGATGAATTATGCCGGAATTCTCTTGCAAGAGAATATTTTAAATAACACTATGCACACTCTGTAATTACAATGCCTTCATCCTTTGTATTTAAATCTAAACTATTTCACTATAAAATCTTATGAATCGAGATCCTTTTCCTTCTCTGGATACATGTCTCAATGTGGAACGTCTTTTCACTCAAGACACCTTGAAAGAACATATATCTGAGTTAGTTCATGTGGTGTATGTAACACAAGGTAAACCAAGAGGTAGAGATATGCGCAATATTCAATGTTTCTCTTGCAAAGGTTTTGAACATTATGCTTCAAATTGTTTAAAAAGGTTTTGCAATTATTGTAAAAAAGCTGGACATATAATCAAGGAATGTCCTATTTGTCCACCAAAGAAATCAGAGACAACCTATACAACATTGGTTGGATCCTAAGTACTGGCGGTATGATGAATACTGGACACACGACACGTAATGATACTGCTCGTTCAACCTGTGACACCTAAAATGATTCACGAAAGATCATTTCGGCATTTTCTACTTTGGGAATTTCTGGTAAATCTTCTCTCAAATCACCTACTTCGTACTTTTATTCTGTAGCTTCTGATCATATGACAAATGATGCTGATTTTCTTAAAAATAAAAGTAAATATTGCAGAAATCTTGAAATCTGTATTGCAGATAGAAGTCATTTGCCTATTATAGCAACCAATGATATTTCTTCCTCTCTAACCGATGTCTTCATCTCTCCTGCCCTTACCACTAACCTTATTTCTGTCGGTCAATTGATAGAAAATAATTGCATAGCGACATTTTCAAAATCTGGTTGTGTTGTGCATGATCGATCAGCAGTCACGAAGGGTGATCACGAGGGGGCCTAAAGTTAAACGTCTCTTTCCTATCCAATTTCCTTCTGCATGTCGCTCTTTTCCTATTGTTTCATGTAATTTTGCCCGTATTGATTACCATGCATGGCATAAGCGTCCAGGACACCCTAATAATGACATTCTTCGTGGTTTGTTGAAGTCTGGTGTACTTGGAAATACAAAGTTATTGTCTCTTAATTCTGTCCAATTTGATTGCAACTCTTGTAAACTTGGAAAAAGCAAAACTCTACCATTTTCCATTCATACATCTGATGTAACTCAACCTTTTGATTTAATACATAGTGATGTCTGGGGTATGTCACAAGTTGTTTCTCATGCTAAGTATAAGTACTTTATCACATTTATTGACGAATATAGTTGTTTTACATGGATATATTTGCTTCGTTCCAAATCTGAAGTACCCTCGACTTTCAAGATCTTTCATGCATATTTTCTAACTCAAATCGTTACAAAAATCTCAAAGGTCTTGTCCTTCAACACCCTAACACAATGGGATAGCTGAAAGAAAACATCGAAATTTTCTCGATGTTATACGTACCCTTTTTTTTAGGGATTATACGTACCCTTTTGTTGGAATCATTTGTGCCCTCTAGGTTCTGGTGTGAAGCCCTCCACTAAAGTGTACCTCATAAATAGATTACCTTCACCATCCTAAATCATGTTTCACCTTACACCCAGTTATTTGGTCGTATTCGAGATCATTCATGTCATCGTAATTTTGATGTGTATGTTATGTTCACCTTCCTCCACATGAACGCACAAAACTCACAGCTCGGTCAACAAGATGTGCTTTCTTAGAATATCCTCTACACCAGAAAAGGTTCCTCTGTTATGATCCTAATTTACGACGTACTCGGGTTTCAAGAAATGTAATTTTCTTGGGAAATCAACTTTTTTTTTAACTTCAATGATCCTCATTCCCCTTTATTTTCAGCTATAACTTTATTTACTAACTTTTCTGCGGATCCTTCATCCACTCCAGTGTCATTCAAATCTGAATATCTACCATCTAAACCACTTTTGTGTATCAACGACGCACTAAAGTCATGCCAAACCAGAATACAATACCAGAAACTCCAACTTCTGATCCAATTTAAGCCAGTCCACCTCGCGCTGATTCTTTTGCTGCTAATCCTATTCAAGCTGCTCCACCCCCTCAAAATGATTCCCTTGTTGCTGATCCCATTCAAGCGGTGCCACTCATAGACATAGCACTCGAGTGAGCCAAAATACGAATATGCATGTTTTACTAATCTTGTATCATTGACAACTACTGTATCAACCATTCCTAGTCCTACATCATATAAATAGGTAATGAAGCATGAGTGTTGGGGGAAGCTATTGAAACTGAGCTTCTTGCACTTGAAGAAAATTAAACATGGGATGTTGTAGCGCGTTGCCAATCTGTGAAACCTTTGGGTAACAAGTTTGTGTTCTCTGAAAAACTACATCCAGATGGTTCTGTTGAGGGGGATAAGGCTTGACTAGTAGTTCTTGGAAATAGACAACAGTACGACATAGATTACGAAGAGACGTTTTCACAGGTAGCTAAAATGATCACTGTGCGAACTATACTAGCCCTTGCTGCATCTCAATGATGGACATTGTCTCAAATGGATGTAAAGAATGCTTTCTTGCACGGTGACCTTGAGGAAGAAGTTTATATAACACTTGTCAATGGTATGCCTACTTCATTTAATTGTGTTTGCAAAGTGAAGCGCTCTTTATATGGCTTAAAGCAGGCACCTAGAATATGGTTTGAAAAGTTCAGATCCACTTTACTTGTTTTTTCATATATGCAAAGTATACGACTCATCTCTTTTTCTGAAAAAAACAAGTATGGGTATGGTTATGCTTCTTGCCTACGTGGATGATATCTTTGTCACTGGTTCTGATCTCCATGCCATTGATCTTCTTAAAAATCAGTTACGTTCTACTTTGCAAATGAAAGATCTTGGTCAGCTTCATTACTTCTTGAGATTAGAGGCACATTATCAACCACAAGGTATCTATCTTCTTGAATCAACACAAGTATATTCAAGATTTGGTTGAATTAGCCGGACTCAAGGGCTCTAATTCTGTTGAAACCCGAATGGAGATTAATGTCAAATACAACATAGAAGGGAGCTACAACTGAAATCCTACTTTATATCGGAAGCTAGATCTTACCATTACTCGACCGGATATCTCTTACACCGTGCATATGGTAAGTTCATGCAATGTTCTCGGCACCTCCACCTATATCAGCTGTAAAACGAATCATCCGGTATGTTCTAGGAACTCCTAGTCGTGGCCTGTTCTTCCCTGTTGGTTCTTCACTCAAGCTTCAAGCGTACAGTGATGCAGATTGGGCTGGGTGCCCTGATACTAGAAACTCTATTATTTCTTGGTGCACGTTTCTTGGAGACACTCTTATTTAATAAATGCAAAAAGCAGAACCGTATGTCAAAGTCGTCCACTGAAGCAGAATATCGTGCCATGTCTACTGCTTGTTCTGAAATTATTTGGCTACGTGGGCTCCTTGCAGAACCTGGATTCTCTCAACTCCAACCAACTCCATTACATGCTGATGCTGATAACACGAGTGCCATTCAGATTGCAGCTAACCATGTTTACCACGAACGTACTAAACACATCGAGGTTGACTGTCACTCTATTTGTGAGGCTTATGACCACCTGGTTATTATTTTCCCACATCTCCACCACTCTACAGATTGCTGATCTTTTTACCAAATCGATGCCATGTCAGTGCCACAACTTTCTCTTTGGCAAATTGAAGCTTAAAGATTTATTAGCTGTCCTTAATCAGATTTAGATATATTAGGTGTATTAGTTGTCCCTAATCAGATTTAGATATATTAGTTGTATAAACAGATTTGGTGTCATTGTAAATAGTTATCTTCCATATTTAATAGTATTACAGCTCTTGTAAAGGCTGAAATCTGCAAATTAGCTGCATTTCAGGAGAGAATTCAGCTTGTATTATTGTTATATATTGAGGACTCTCCAGCAATAGGGAGGACACTTTTTCCGTACCAATAATTTTATCAGAAGATTCCGTATAGGCCCACAACAATATTTCTTAGTACTCCTTCAAATTCAGAACCTCTAAACTTACTTCTTTGACTTGATCCCGAGGCTTGTTTGCGCGAATTCTTTGGTTTTTAGGCGGCTCTTTTTCTGGTTCACAACCAAGTAATTGACACATACTATTTTGAATGATTTTCTATTGCTCTCTCATAGTAGCCATCTGTTCTTTAATATGTTCTTCAAGTATTGCATTCACTTCACTAGAGTTCACCATTTTTTTGGGGCAGCACTGTCAAAATAAGGTCAGGGTCTTTTGTGAAACTTCTGAATCCGCAGGGACTGTTTTGTACTTTTGGTAAACTGCGGGGAGTGATTTGAATTTTTCGGAAACTTAAGGGTCTGATTTGTAATTTCAGAGAAACTGGGGGACTTGTTTGTGAATTTTAGAGAGGCCTGGGCCTGATTTTTAAGGTTTTACAAACCTTTGGGTACCAGATTGTAATTTTTATAAATAAACTGGGCCGGGCTTACACTTATGCGGGTAACCTGGAGTGTTAGGCTGTCGGGAAGTTTGCTTTTCTTTAACCATAACCTAAAATTTGTTTCTTTCTTGATTTCTTCTTTGTTTTTTTTTCTTTGAAAAGATATTTGGCTGAATTGTTTACTTGTGGGAGGTTTTCAACTGTAATTTTAGGACGTAGGATAGGTTTTTGATAAAAGGTTTAAGAGAAAAATATATGGGGTGGACAGAATTAAAATGGAAAAATATAGCAAGAAGGTTGTGGTTGATATTGTGATGGCTATTTTAGGGCTAAGAAAGTCTGTAGTAGGGTGCTGATAGGTGGTTGATGGTGGGAGGAAGTTGGATCTGATATTTAGCAATAGGTTTTTGTGGTTACTTACCGGGGAGAAGTCTTACGGAAGAGAATAAAACACAACTGTTTTCAATATCAATAATAGTAGTATGATTAATTACAATTATCAGTCAATATTTATGATAATCCTAAACAATATTTTCCTAATTTAAATAGAACTCTAAACGATAACTTTTTCTAATTTAGTGGGTCATTATTAATATAAGTAATTCTAGAATAATCTTACTAATGGGCTTAAAAAGGTTATTATATTGTTCCCAAATAGCTTATTTGAGCTTCTTAATGGGCGGTTCTGCATCACTTGAGATATTAGACTCCAATCTTTACAAGGGTCTGTCCAGAAGTGTAGCTTTTCTTTGACATGCAAATGTCATTCTTGTATATGCTTAAATTTAACTCAAGTAATGATATGATGGAAATAACTTATACATGGGAAAGGTAGGATTGAATTATACTATATATTCATAATCCAATAATAGTACACACAGTGCACAAAAACATAAGTTAAACAAATCAGATTAACTTGAAACCAAATATCCAGAATGTATCTCTTTGCATTTGTATACAGATGTTTTTTATTAAAATGAGTAGAAGATTGGCTATATTTCATGTTCACTTCTTTTTTCCTCCGTGGAATTTTCTCATGATTTGTTTATATTTTCAGGTTGAATTGCTTCTAGGAAAATCGTATGCAGATTGGGGTCATGTCAGTGATGCAGTTTCTATTTATGAGAATCTCATTTCCAGCTATCCTGATGATTTCCGGGGTTACTTGGCTAAGGTTTATCTTCCATTATTTTCTCATTATTCTTCAGTTCAGTTTTTTTAACATCCCAAGTTACCGGGTAACTCAAATAAATTAAATAAATCCAAGTCCATTAAATATAAAAAATCCATCAAAGTCCAATAAATGGTGCAAATCCTTAGTCCAACTTACAATCGAAAAATTAAATATTAAATCTGAATTATGCAGATTGGAATCTAAATTGGGCGAAGGTCCTAAATAACCATTTTTTTAAAAATACTTGCTGAAATACCCCTGGGCGAAGGCTGTGGCCCAAAATACTTACGTGTCCCGTTACTGGGGATGGAATATTGCAAAGACACGCTACTAGTGAAAGTCTATCACTCAGAAATGCTACTGGAGGCGAGTATCACTATCACCTATACAAACGCCAGTAAAATGGAGTCATTCTTTTTATTGGCTCGATCCGGTCAAGACTCAGGCTTGAGACAGTCACGCCTTTTGGAGATGGGATTCCGGTAATGGAGTATTCCCTGAACTCGTCTCTTCTGCAATTGTAGTATATTGGATTCAGATAGAAAGGAAAGATACGTCTTGTCAGGATTGACATCCAAAGACTATAGACTAAGGGTTTGACTTTATACATGCTGGCCCCAGTTGGGAATAAATAGTATAAAACCCAATCTTATGTATATTAGGCAGTGAATATAATATTACGAGTACTGCAACAATATTGATTTGAGAATGAGCTCTTTGGAGTTTAGAGTTGAAAAGATAATATATTAAATAAAGAAATAAGCCTGTCTATTGTATATAGATGTATCTAGACTTGCAAACGAAGAGTCGAGTTCTGTCTGAATCGAGCCGAGCTTAATTTTTTTTTTAAACGAGCCGAGCCGAGTTTAATAATCGAGCGGATGGTGATGTTCAAGCTCGGCTCGTTTATAAACGAGCCGAACCCGAGCCGAACAAGAGTTTGTTCACGAACAACCGAGCCGAGCTGCACTCGAGCCGAGTTTTCCACTAATAGTTTGCATTTATTTTTCAATCGAATAAACTTAAATTATTATTTATAATTTTAAAGTTGTATCGAGATCAACTACTAGTCTTATCTTACAGATTATATACGCAAACTAATTCATAATCTATCTCATTTTATTTTTCAAGACGATTTTTAAAATTATATCCAATTTTATTTTAAATTACCGAGACATTCATAACTTTACAAATCATACATTACTTTTAAAAATAGCGATGTCAAAATTTTATTATGTTTTACTAAAATTTGGTTTATGTAAATTACAAGTTATATAATGGTGTTTATGAAATATGGAGAATTGGAGATGAATGTGTCATTGGTAGTTTACTTACGAAAAAACTAAGTATTAAATTTGGAAAAATAAATAAATATTCTAAAATAATTAAATTATTAATAATTGATGAATACATGTATTAATAGAAACATGTAAGTGATCAGTAATAATTTATTATTTGGAATACATATTAACTTTATCAGAGCTGAACCGAGTCCGAGCCGAGCCCGGACTAAATGAGCCGAGTCCGAGCCGAACACACAAAATGTTCGGATCGGCTCGTTTATTTATCCGAGCTCATTTTCATGTTCAAGACCGGTGCATTTAAGAAAACGAACCGAGCCGAGTTCTCTTAAACGAGCCGATCCCGAGTTTTGTTCACGAACAGCTCTGTTCATTTGCAACCCTAGATGTATCTCATATATCACAGATGCGTTAATGGGACTGCGGGTACTTTGGATCGTAATCCGACATTCTGTATATTGGGACATTCTGTATATTAAGTTGTGGGTTCTTAAAACATAGTTAAAGTGGGAATTTTCTCATCTAACTTCACAATTATTAATAGATTCACAATTATTAAGTTAATAAAATTAAACAAACTTTTTTAAATGTTTTGTATCTCGCACTCTTTCGACCAAATTTTGGATACGTGCCGAGAAAGTAAGAAAACAAAGATCGATAGTGAGTGAAAAGCTCATATACAATAATAAAACAATGTCAAATTCGGCAATTAATAGATTTGACGGTTATCGATTTAAACCGATATTTGGAAAGAAATAGTGGAAAACAAAAAAATTGATAAAAGACTCAAGACATTACACTTAAATTGACATACATGGTTTTCAATCAATATAATTATACCTTTACAATTATAAATAATAATTACAATTATTTAATGGAAAAAACAATATACTCAAATGGGAGACAATCTTGTAAGGATGTCATATGTTTTCGATTATCCAGAAATATTTAGTCATCGAGACTTGGTGGGATTTTGTAGCACGAAGTGAATGCTACCCACTATTTTAAAGCGTTTGCAAAGAGATTGAGCTAAATGCTGGCTTTTGTAGCACAAATTAAATGCTACCCACTAATTTAAAAGGCTTGCAAAGGGATTGAGCTAAATGCTACCTAAAAGACCGAAACATACATGTACATAATAGTAGTGAATGTATGTGGCTCACAACGAATACCGAAAATCAATATATATGACTGACCAGCCCCTAATTGCACTAGAAAATTGTTTTTTTTATGACTTCAGAATCACAGAATCTGCTAGCTGAATGTATGAAAAAATTGCAGAGTTTGATAAAATCATTCTAGAATGATATTATTCATAAATTTTGAATAAAAGCTCTATTTACCATGAATTTTTAAAGTTTAGATGCATCAAAGTGAAGGGAAACACTTAATTGAAGGCTATCTATCAGTAAAAGCATCCTGTCGGTATAAGCCATGTCATGTGAAGTTCTAGTAATGGTGTTTGAAAAGAAAATAGATAAAAGAGTAATACTACATATAAAGAATATACCCTTCAGCTTCTTTGCCTTTCTTTTCTTTCCTCCCCAAAAACAGATATGGTAGCATGTGTTAGATTCTTATTTTGCGAGGTTTACAAATATTGTGCTTGTAGATATGTTGTCAGTTTTATTAGTTTTATTAATAACACTGCAACTGTTGGTTTATTTGTTGGTGTATATATTTTAGGCTTATGTGTGTGTGTGTTTGTGTATATATGTGTTTGATGTTCTCGAGAGTGCCCTTAGGTAACAATCTGAGGTTAAAAGAGAACTTCATATGAATACACGAGGGTATAATTGTAAATATGATGGGTGAACTCACAAAACCGCCATTAATATTTAAATACAAAATCTTTAACCTTAAGTTCCTGAGGATGACCTTAGAAACAATTCTATATGTGTGTGCATTTGTTATCATGGTGGAGAAAATAAAGCTTGAACTTACATACGTTATCATGATCATGCATGCATGCTTCATAAGGCCAAAACCTAACTGATGTATCTAATTTCTAAAAAGACTTCTATAATTAAAGGTATTCAAAAGTACATCAAAACTAGTCCCAAATTCTTAGACTAAAAACTTGGTCTTCATTGGCCAATTATTTACTAATATGTAATTTAAAACCAAATAAACTTCTACCACTCCTTAATTTAGAAATTTAAATTACATTAAAAGAATAATCTCATCTTAGTGTTCTTGGATCGTAGCCTTTTTTTACCTTTTCATGCATCTGAAACATCTTTATCATCTTCTTTTTGTGCTTTCAAATTTGTTCTTGTACGTACGTACTCATACGTTCTCCTCGTAGATGGTTGTCTCCACTAATTTTTCATGATGTGATTTATGTTTTGATTTTTGGTTGTAATTCTTGTGCATAACTTTTAGGTCCCGACATGTTTTGGTTGTAATTGTCTAGTTATGGTAATGGTTTTTGTGTATGATTTCTGAGTCATGGTATGTTTTTTCACAATACTACTGATATTCCAAAGATCCCTTCAGATGAGAGCTCATGTACCATTTGTTGGTGTGCTTTACATAACGTGAACTAGCATACATTATTATGATCATTTAGGTGTGCTTTAGCCAAAACCAGGCAACCATATTTTATCTTGAAAAGGTTACAACTAGGGGTGTAACGGAGCCGAATACTGCCAGGTTCGGCTCGAGCTTGATTAAAATAGCTCGAGCCTGAGCTCGGCCGAGCCTTTAATTTCAAGTTCGAAACTCGGCTCGTAAAAGGTTCGGTAGGCTCGAGTTCGGCTCGAAAGCTCGAATTAATTCACTAAATATTAACAAAAATTCGAAATATGATCGGTTCAACTCGAGTTCGGCTCGAGTTTGACTCGATAAAAATAAATAATATATTAAATATTTACATAAAAATATATTTATAATAAAAAAATAAAAATAATAGAGGTTCGATAAGGCTCGCGAACCTTACGAGTCGAATAATTTGGAGCTCGAGCTCAGCTCGGTTAAAAATTAGAAAAGCTCGAGCTCGAACTTGGCTCGATTATTTTCGAGCCGAATTCGAATTTTTTACGAACCGAGCTCGAGTAGCTCACGAACAGTTTGGCTCGTTTACACCCCTAGTTACAAATATTCAAAACTACATCGAAAGTAATCTCAAATAATATCTGTCTTCATTAACAATTTAATTAATATAACCTAATCACCAAAGTAATTTCTATCAACTTCATCTAACAAAAGTTGTCAGTTTATAATCTAAACTTGGTTATAACTTGCTTAGGAAAAATAACTTGGATTTAAGTTGTTAATGTTTGGCTTTTAACAGGGGATTATATTACAAGAAAATGGTAATGTTGGAGCAGCTGAGAGGATGTTTATACAAGTAAGCGTGAATGACTGCATTAGCACTTCTACATTTTGCTTCACTTTGGTGCTTTTCAAATTAAGATAAAAGATTCCAGTATTTCGTACTTCCCGAAATGGAAGTAGAAAATGCTGATAATGCAAAACTTTAATGACTCTCGATCTCCATGGATGATTTGTGCAGGCACGATTCTTTGCACCACAGAATGCAAAGGTCCTTGTGGACCGTTATTCAAGGCAATGAGTGGTTTCTAACTTGAATGTAACTTGGTGTGATGGCTCTATCGATTATCGTCAATGGTCATACTTCATCGTTATTATTCTTCATTTCGTGATGAACTTAAATAGTTGTCATGTCTGTAATATATGTTTCTTGTTGTCGGGAAGTTTCAAATTTAGTTTTTGAAAGGTAAAATTAATTCAAATTCTCTGAATTATATCACTTTTATTGTCTGAGTCATGATCTATTTTTTAAAATATTGCGATCTCTAATTCAAATAATTTGTGTATTTTGACTACTGTTTGTTAGTCTTTGTTGATATGAAAATTTCAAAATTGAAATGTAATGTATAAATACATGGTGGCTCGTGATATTATATTAAAAAAAATACTATATTTGATAAAAAAGATAGTTTTTAAAGTCTCACAAACCTAAAAAATATACAAGTTATAATCTAAAAATATTTAAATCGAATTTAATCAGAACAAAATTTTCTTTGATTTTAATCTAAATTTTACCGAATTTTATTTTGAACTAGACTCGCACAGAATTATATCGATATGATTGGACGGTCTCCAAATATCATAATCTGAAAGTGATATGATCCGAATATTGTCAGGTCTACTTAAATATGCATTACCTATACACATGCAGGTACACACACCATTCTTTATAATCATCTTGATCTAATCACCTGTCATTACTATCATTACTATGGCCCGTATCACCTCTGTGAAAAAGAGTGACGAACTCCTTTTTGTTCGATCGTCAAACTTTGGTGGCCACACTTTACTCATCATTACCCGATCACAAACCTACCAAAATTTTCTATGCAATTTCATAATCCTATAAAAAAAAAATTATGAAAAAATATTCATACCCAGTATACTATCCCTTACGAGAATTATTTGGAAATCGTTTATTTCAGCGCCGACTCACTTTCGGAAGAACCCAAATAAACATGAATGCAATTTCATAAATTCATAAGAACAAATTATGAAAAGATATCCAAAAAACGGGCCAGCTCAATTTTTTCTCCACATCTCGTGTATATTTTCACATACTTGAATCCATATTGATATTTTAATTTGAACGGAACCATACTTCGTGAAATTTGGACGAGAAACTGAGTAGATTTGACGAAAATTGAGTTTTCGGTGGATTCTCAAAACGGCTAAGTACATAGTTTTTTCTCCAATACCGAGTCTGGATATATTACATATATTTTCACATAATTTAATCCATATTGATATAATAATTCGAACTGATCCATATTTCGATAAATTCGGACGAGAAACTGAGTAAATTTGACGGAAATTGAGTTTTCG
Source organism: Apium graveolens (assembly GCF_009905375.1). NCBI lineage: Eukaryota > Viridiplantae > Streptophyta > Magnoliopsida > Apiales > Apiaceae > Apium > Apium graveolens. The sequence continues at coordinate 5,287,753 of NC_133650.1, read as the reverse complement.
ATAGATTCTCAAAGGAGTTAGTATACAGTTTTTTCTCCAATACCGAGTCCGGATATATTATGGATATTTTTACATACTTGAATCTATATTTATACATTAATTTGAACCGAGCCATATTTTGTGAAAATCAGACGAAAAAATTAGTAGATTTGACGGAAATGGGGTTTTCGGTGGATTCCCATAGGGGTTAGCACACAGTTTTTTCTCCAATAATGAGTCCGGATGTATTACAGATATTTTTACATACTTGAATCTATATTGATATTTTAATTTAAACCGAGCCATATTTCGTGAAATTCAGACGAGAAACTGAGTAGATTTGACGGAAATGGAGTTTTCGTTGGATCCCCAAAGGGGTTAGTACACAGTTTTTTCTCCAATACAGAGTCCGGATGTATTATGAATATTTTCACATACTTGAATCCATATTGATATTTTAATTTGAACCGAGCCATATTTCGTGAAAATCGGACGAGAAAATGAGTAGATTTGACAGAAATGTAGTTTTCGGTGGATCCCCAAAGGGGTTAGTACACATATTTTTCTCCAATACAGAGTCCAGACGTATTATGGATATTTTCACATACTTGAATCCATATTGATATTTTAATTTGAACCGAGCCATATTTCATGAAAATTGGACGAGAAAATAAGTAGATTTGACGGAAATAGAGTTTTCGGTGGATTCGTAAATGGGTTAGTACATAGTTTTTTCTACAATACTGAGTCCGGATGTATTACGGATATTTTCACATACTTGAATCTATATTGATATTCTAATTTTAACCGAGCCATATTTCGTGAAATTAGGACGAGAAAATTAGTAGATTTGACGGAAATGGAGTTTTCGGTGGATCCTCAAAGGGGTTAGTACACAGTTTTTTCTCCAATACGTATTATGGATATTTTCACATACTTGAATCCATATTGATCTTTTAATTTGAACCGAACCATATTTCATGAAAATCAGATGAGAAAATGAGTAGATTTGATGGAAATGGAGTTTTCGGTGGATCCTCAAAGGAGTTAGTACACAGTTTTTTCTCCAATACAGAGTCCGGATGTATTTTGGATATTTTCACATACTTGAATCCATATTGATATTTTAATTTGAACAGAGCCATATTTCATGAAAATCAGACGAGAAAATGAGTAGATTTGATGGAAATGGATTTTTCGGTGGATCCCCAAAGGGGTTAGTACACAGATTTTTCTCCAATACAGAGTCCGGACGTATTATGGATATTTTCACATACTTGAATCCATATTGATATTTTAATTTGAACCGAGCCATATTTCATGAAAATTGGATGAGAAAATGAGTAGATTTGACGGAAATAGAGTTTTCGGTGGATCCTCAAAGGGGTTAATACACAGTTTTTTCTACAATACTGAGTCCGTATGTATTACGGATATTTTCACATACTTGAATCCATATTGATATTCTAATTTGAACCGAGCCATATTTCGTTATATTCAGACGATAAACTGAGTAGATTTGACGGAAATGGAGTTTTCGGTGGATTCCCAAAGAGGTTAGTACACAGTTTTTTCTGAAATAGTATTATGGATATTTTCACATACTGGAATCCATATTGATATTTTAATTTGAACCGAGCCATATTTCGTGAAAATCAGACGAGAAAACGAGTAGATTTGATGGAAATGGAGTTTTCGGTGGATTCTAAAAGGGGTTAGTACACAGTTTTTTTCTAATACTGAGTCCGAATGTATTATGGATATTTTCCAATACTTGAATCCATATTGATATTCTAATTTGAACCGAGCCATATTTCGTTATATTCAGACGATAAACTGAGTAGATTTGACGGAAATGGAGTTTTCGGTGGATTCCCATGGGGTTAGTACACAGTTTTTTCTCAAATACTGAGTCCGGATGTATTATGGATATTTTCACATACTTGAATCCATATTGATATATTAATTTGAACCGAGCCATATTTCATGAAAATTAGACCAGAAAATGAGTAGATTTGATGGAAATGGAGTTTTCAGTGGACCCCCAAAGGGGTTAATAACAGTTTTTTATCCAATACAAAGTCCGAATGTATTATGGATATTTTCACATACTTGAATCCATATTGATATTTTAATTTGAACCGAGCCATATTTCGTGAAAATCGGACGAGAAAATGAGTAGATTTGACGGAAATGGAGTTTTCGGTGGATCCCCGAAGGGGTTAGTACACAAATTTTTCTCCAATACAGAGTCCGGACGTATTATGGATATTTTCTCATACTTGAATCCATATTGATATTTTAATTTGAACCGAGCCATATTTCATGAAAATCAGACGAGAAAATGCGTACATTTGACGGAAATAGAGTTTTCGGTGGATTCGCAAAGGGGTTAGTACACAGTTTTTTTCTAATACCGAGTCCAGATGTATTATGGATATTTTCACATACTTGAATCCATATTAATATTTTAATTTGAACCGAGCCATATTTCGTTATATTCAGACGATAAACTGAGTAGATTTGACGGAAATGGAGTTTTCGGTGGATTCCCATGGGGTTAGTACACAGTTTTTTCTCAAATACTGAGTCCGGATGTATTATGGATATTTTCACATACTTGAACCCATATTAATATTTTAAATTGAACCGAGCCATATTTCATGAAAATTAGACGAGAAAATGAGTAGATTTGATGGAAATGGAGTTTTCAGTGGACCCCCAAAGGGGTTAGATTTGATGGAAATGGAGTTTTCGGTCGATCCCCAAAAGGGTTAGTACACAGTTTTTTCTCCAATACAGAGTCCGAATGTATTATGGATATTTTCACATACTTGAATCCATATTGATATTTTAATTTGAACTGAGGCATATTTCGTAAAAATCGGACGAGAAAATTAGTAGATTTGACGGAAATGGAGTTTTCGGTGGATCCCCAAAGGGGTTAGTACACAGTTTTTTCTCAAATACCGAGTCGGGATGTATTATGGATATTTTCACATACTTGAATCCATATTGATATTTTAATTTGAACCGTGCCATATTTCGTGAAAATCAAACGAGAAAATGAGTAGATTTGATGGAAATGGAGTTTTCGGTGGATCCCCAAAGGGGTTAGTACATAGTTTTTTCTCCAATACTGAGTCCGGATGTATTACAGACATTGTCACATAATTGAATCCATATTGATATATTAATTCGAACCGATCCATATTTCGTGAAATTCGGACGAGAAACTGAGTAGATTTAACGGAAATGGAGTTTTCGATGGATTCGATGGAGTCCGGACTCGGTATTGGAGAAAAAACTGTGTACTAACCCCTTTGCGAATCCACCGAAAACTCTATTTCGGTCAAATCTACTCATTTTCTCATCCAATTTTCACGAAATATGGCTCGTTTTAAATTAAAATATCAATATAGATTCAATTATTTGAAAATATCCGTAATACATCCGGACTCATTATTGGAGAAAAAACTGTGTACTAACCCTCTTTGGGGATCCACCGAAAACTCCACTTCCGTCAAATCTACTAATTTTCTCGTCCAATTTTTATGAAATATGGCTTGGTTCAAATTAAAATATCAATATGGATTCAAGTATGTGAAAATATCCATAATACATCCGGACTCTGTATTGGAGAAAAAACTGTGTACTAACACCTTTGGGGATCCACCGAAAACTCCATTTCCATCAAATCTACTCATTTTCTCGTTTGATTTTCACGAAATAAGGCACGGTTCAAATTAAAATATCAATATGGATTCAAGTATGTGAAAATATCCATAATACATCCCGACTCAGTATTTGAGAAAAAACTGTGTACTAACCCCTTTGGGGATCCTCCGAAAAGTCCATTTCCCTCAAATCTACTCATTTTCTTGTCTGATTTTCACGAACTATGGCTCGGTTCAAATTTATCAATATGGATTCAAGTATGTGAAAATATTCATAATACGTCCGGACACTGTACTCGATAAAAAACTGTGTACTAACCCCTTTGGGGATCCACCGAAAACTCCATTTCCGTCAAATCTACTCATTTTCTCGTCTGATTTTCACGAAATATGGCTCGGTTCAAATTAAAATATCAATATGGATTCAAGTACGTGAATATATCCATAATACATTCGGACTATGTATTGGAGAAAAACTGTGTACTAACCCCTTTGGGGATTCAAGTATGAGAAAAAACTGTGTACTAACCCCTTTGGGAAACCACCGAAAACTCCATTTCCGTCAAATCTACTCAGTTTATCATCTAAATTTAACAAAATATGGCTCAGTTCAAATTAGAATATCAATATGGATTCAAGTATGTAAAAATATACATAATACATCCGGACTCAATATTAGAAAAAAACTGTGTACTAACCTCTTTGAGAATCCACCGAAAACTCCATTTCCGTCAAATCTACTCAGCTTCTCGTCTGAATTTCACGAGTTATGGCTCGGTTCAAATTAATGTATAAATATGGATTCAAGTATGTGAAAATATCCATAATATATCCGGACTCAGTATTGGAGAAAAAACTGTGTACTAACCCCTTTGAGAATCCATCGAAAACTCCATTTCCATCAAATCTACTCAGTTTCTCGTCCGAATTTCACGAAATATGGATCGGTTCAAATTAATATATCAATATGGATTCAGTTATGTGAAAATATCCGTAATACATCCGGACTCAGTATTGGAGAAAAAACTATGTACTAACCCCTTTGGGGATCCACCGAAAAGTCCATTTCCCTCAAATCTACTCATTTTCCTGTCTGATTTTCACGAACTATGGCACGGTTCAAATTAAAATATCAATATGGATTCAAGTATGTGAAAATATCCATAATACATCCGGACTCAGTATTTGAGAAAAAACTGTGTACTAACCCTTATGGGAATCCACCGAAAACTCCATTTCCGTCAAATCTACTCAGCTTCTCGTCTGAATTTCATGAGTTATGGCTCGCTTCAAATTAATGTATAAATATGGATTCAAGTATGTGAAAATATCCATAATATATCCGGAATCAGTATTGGAGAAAAAATTGTGTACTAACCCCTTTAAGAATCCATCAAAAACTCCATTTCCGTTAAATCTACTCAGTTTCTCGTCCAAATTTCACGAAATATGGATCGGTTCGAATTAATATATCAATATGGATTCAATTATGTGAAAATATCCGTAATACATCCGGACTCAGTATTGGAGAAAAAACTGTGTACTAACCCCTTTGCGAATCCACCGAAAACTCTATTTCGGTGAAATTACTCATTTTCTCGTCCAATTTTCACGAAATATGGCTCGTTTTAAATTAAAATATCAATATAGATTCAATTATTTGAAAATATCCGTAATACATCCGGACTCATTATTGGAGAAAAAACTGTGTACTAACCCTCTTTGGGGATCCACCGAAAACTCCACTTCCGTCAAATCTACTAATTTTCTCGTCCAAATTTTATGAAATATGGCTTGGTTCAAATTCAAATATCAATATGGATTCTAGTATGTGAAAATATCCATAATACATCCGGACTCTGTATTGGAGAAAAAACTATGTACTAACCCCTTTGGGGATCCACCGAAAACTCCATTTCCATCAAATCTACTCATTTTCTCGTTTGATTTTCACGAAATATGGCACGGTTCAAATTAAAATATCAATATGGATTCAAGTATGTGAAAATATCCATAATACATCCCGACTCGGTATTTGAGAAAAAACTGTGTACTAACCCCTTTGGGGATTCTCCGAAAAGTCCATTTCCCTCAAATCTACTCATTTTCTTGTCTGATTTTCACGAACTATGGCTCGGTTCAAATTTATCAATAAGGATTCAAGTATGTGAAAATATTCATAATACGTCCGGACACTGTACTCGATAAAAAACTGTGTACTAACCCCTTTGGGGATCCACCGAAAACTCCATTTCCGTCAAATCTACTCATTTTCTCGTCTGATTTTCACGAAATATGGCTCGGTTCAAATTAAAATATCAATATGGATTCAAGTACATGAATATATCCATAATACATTCGGACTATGTATTGGAGAAAAACTGTGTACTAACCCCTTTGGGGATTCAAGTATGAGAAAAAACTGTGTACTAACCCCTTTGGGAATCCACCGAAAACTCCATTTCCGTCAAATCTACTCAGTTTATCGTCTAAATTTAACAAAATATGGCTCGGTTCAAATTAGAATATCAATATGGATTCAAGTATGTGAAAATATACATAATACATCCGGTCTCAATATTGGAAAAAAACTGTGTACTAACCTCTTTGAGAATCCACCGAAAACTCCATTTCCGTCAAATCTACTCAGCTTCTCGTCTGAATTTCACGAGTTATGGCTCGGTTCAAATTAATGTATAAATATGGATTCAAGTATGTGAAAATATCCATAATATATCCGGACTCAGTATTGGAGAAAAAACTGTGTACTAACCCCTTTGAGAATCCATCGAAAACTTCATTTCCATCAAATCTACTCAGTTTCTCGTCCGAATTTCACGAAATATGGATCGGTTCAAATTAATATATCAATATGGATTCAGTTATGTGAAAATATCTGTAATACATCCGGACTCAGTATTGGAGAAAAAACTATGTACTAACCCCTTTGGGGATCCACCGAAAAGTCCATTTCCCTCAAATCTACTCATTTTCCTGTCTGATTTTCACGAACTATGGCTCGGTTCAAATTAAAATATCAATATGGATTCAAGTATGTGAAAATATCCATAATACATCCGGACTCAGTATTTGAGAAAAAACTGTGTACTAACCCTTATGGGAATCCACCGAAAACTCCATTTCCGTCAAATCTACTCAGCTTCTCGTCTGAATTTCATGAGTTATGGCTCGCTTCAAATTAATGTATAAATATGGATTAAAGTATGTGAAAATATCCATAATATATCCGGAATCAGTATTGGAGAAAAAATTGTGTACTAACCCCTTTAAGAATCCATCGAAAACTCCATTTCCGTTAAATCTACTCAGTTTCTCGTCCAAATTTCACGAAATATGGATCGGTTCGAATTAATATATCAATATGGATTCAATTATGTGAAAATATCCGTAATACATCCGGACTCAGTATTGGAGAAAAAACTGTGTACTAACCCCTTTGCGAATCCACCGAAAACTCTATTTCGGTAAAATTACTCATTTTCTCGTCCAATTTTCACGAAATATGGCTCGTTTTAAATTAAAATATCAATATAGATTCAATTATTTGAAAATATCCGTAATACATCCGGACTCATTATTGGAGAAAAAACTGTGTACTAACCCTCTTTGGGGATCCACCGAAAACTCCACTTCCGTCAAATCTACTAATTTTCTCGTCCAAATTTTATGAAATATGGCTTGGTTCAAATTCAAATATCAATATGAATTCTAGTATGTGAAAATATCCATAATACATCCGGACTCTGTATTGGAGAAAAAACTGTGTACTAACCCCTTTGGGGATCCACCGAAAACTCCATTTCCATCAAATCTACTCATTTTCTCGTCTGATTTTCACGAAATATGGCACGGTTCAAATTAAAATATCAATATGGATTCAAGTATGTGAAAATATCCATAATACATCCCGACTCGGTATTTGAGAAAAAACTGTGTACTAACCCCTTTGGGGATCCTCCGAAAAGTCCATTTCCCTCAAATCTACTCATTTTTTTGTCTGATTTTCACGAACTATGGCTCGGTTCAAATTTAAATATCAATATGGATTCAAGTTTGTGAAAATATTCATAATACGTCCGGACACTGTACTCGATAAAAAACTGTGTACTACCCCTTTGGGGATCCACCGAAAACTCCATTTCCGTCATATCTACTCATTTTCTCGTCCGATTTTCACGAAATATGGCTCGGTTCAAATTAAAATATCAATATGGATTCAAGTACGTGAAAATATCCATAATACATTCGGACTATGTATTGGAGAAAACTGTGTACTAACCCCTTTGGGGATTTAAGTATGAGAAAAAACTGTGTACTAAACCCCTTTGAGAATCCACCGAAAACTCAATTTCCGTCAAATCTACTCAGTTTATCGTCTAAATTTAACGAAATATGGCTCGGTTCAAATTAGAATATCAATATGGATTCAAGTATGTGAAAATATCCATAATACATCCGGACTCAATATTGGAAAAAAACTGTGTACTAACTTCTTTGAGAATCCACCGAAAACTCCATTTCCGTCAAATCTACTCAGCTTCTCGTCTGAATTTCACGAGTTATGGCTCGGTTCAAATTAATGTATAAATATGGATTCAAGTATGTGAAAATATCCATAATATATACGGACTCAGTATTGGAGAAAAAACTGTGTACTAACCTCTTTGAGAATCCATCGAAAACTCCATTTCCATCAAATCTACTTAGTTTCTCGTCCGAATTTCACGAAATATGGATCGGTTTGAATTAATATATCAATATGGATTCAATTATGTGAAAATATCCGTAATACATCCGGACTCAGTATTGGAGGAAAAACTGTGTACTAACCCCTTTGGGGATCCACCGAAAAGTCCATTTCCCTCAAATCTACTCATTTTCCTGTCTGATTTTCACGAACTATGGATCAGTTCAAATTAAAATATCAATATGGATTCAAGTATGTGAAAATATCCATAATACATCCGGACTCAGTATTTGAGAAAAAACTGTGTACCAACCCTTATGGGAATCCACCGAAAACTCCATTTCCGTCAAATCTACTCAGCTTCTCGTCTGAATTTCATGAGTTATGGCTCGCTTCAAATTATGTATAAATATGGATTCAAGTATGTGAAAATATCCATAATATATCCGGACTCAGTATTGGAGAAAAAATTGTGTACTAACCCTGTTAGGAATATATGTGCATTAGTTTGATGATATGTTTAACAAAACACTTAAGTAGAAATTTAGTGTCTGTAGCCTCAACGGATAAGACCACTTTGGCTATCCGTTGATGGTGTAGCTTTACTTAGAAATAAGTCTAGTATTGTAGCATATTTCAGTCTCTGTATTTAAAATTGTAATTCTTAGAAGTTGAGAGAAACTATGAGTCATGTTGACTACTAGATGATATGCAGATAGGAAGGCCAATTGTAAATATTTCATGCCTTGTAATTTTGTATAAATGAAGTGGTATCAACGGATGACTTAAAAGACCTTCAACGGATGAGAAGCTAAGCTTCAACGGATGTCTCTAAAGCTTCAACGGATAACATCCTTCAACGGATGAGAGCATCAACGGATGAAAGCTTCAACGGATAACATCCTTCAACGGATGAGAGCATCAACGGATGAAAGCTTCAACGGATAACATCCTTCAACGGATGAGAGCATCAACGGATGAAAGCTTCAACGGATAACATCCTTCAACGGATGAAGTCATCAACGGATGAAAGCTTCAACGGATGTTCTGCTAATCAGCCGTTGATAAGTGGTAGTTGTACCTACAAGCAGAGGCACGTGGGTTGACAGAGAAAACTGAGATGTGGTAGCCGAATTTCAGGATCAACAGAAAAAGCAGCCGTTCTTCTTTTGTACAAAGTTGCAATAGTCAACAAAGTACTTGAGTGAACAGGAAAAGAAGCAAGTGAAGAACTTATTTTACTATTGTAATTTTATATTGTTTTTCACTTGTACACTTGGTAATATATATGAACCAAGAAGAAGCTAGTAATTAGAGAGATTTTTCCAGAGCTGTTAAGAAATATCTTGAGAGAAAATTCATCTAGTTTGTACTAGGATGCAGCTGTGATCAACATTGTTGAACACAGATTTTCTAATATACCATCTCTGGTGGAACAACAAATCCACCAGAAAAGTTTTTAAGGTCTGTTGTGTTCTTTACATTTGTGCTTGAATATATATCTGTCTGTATTAGCTTAAAGCAATTCACACACTTGTTCTTCTTGAACACACAACTTTATAAACTGCTCAAAACTTGAAAAAGTTTTGAGATTTACATTCAACCCCCCTTCTGTAAATCTCATTGTTAGTCTTCTAGGAATAACAATTGGTATCAGAGCAGGCTCTTGACACACAAAGAGTTTAAAGATCTTGGAATCTAACAAAGATGAGTAAGAAGGATATTGGAGTAAAGATCCCAGTTCTTGACAAAGACAGTTATCACCACTGGAAGGTGAAAATGCACCTTCATCTACTCTCCCAAGATGAAGGTTATGTAAACTGCATTGAGAATGGTCCTCACATTCCCCACAAAGTAGCCACAGTTGCTACGGCCACAATTGCTGTTGGTCAATCCATTCCAAAACCCAGAGCAGAATGGACAATGGAAGACACAGAAGAAGTCCACAAGGATAAGAAGGCTATGAACATTTTGTTTAATGGTCTTGACAAGGATATGTTTGATAATGTGATAAATTGTTCAACTGCCAAAGAGGTTTGGGACACAGTTCAGCTGCTGTGTGAAGGTACAGAACAAGTAAGAGAAAACAAAATGCAGCTTCTCATTCAACAGTATGAGCACTTTCATTTTGAAGAAAATGAATCTTTAAATGACACATTCAATAGATTCCAAAAACTGTTGAATGGACTGAAGCTGTATGGTAGAGTGTACCAGGTGAAGGATTCAAATCTTAAATTTTTGAGATCCTTACCAAAGGAATGGAAACCCATGACTGTTTCCTTAAGAAACTCTCAAGATTATAAGGACTTTACTCTTGAAAGATTATATGGAATCTTGAAGACTTATGAACTAGAGTTGGAACAGGATGAGGTATTGGAGAGGGGGAGAAAGAAAGGAGGTTCAGTTGCATTGGTAGCTGAAAATGAGAAAGAATGCAGAAAAGAAACTGTGAGATCTACATCAAGCTCCAAAGATGGTGTAAGAAATCCAGAATCAGACAAGGGTAAAGGGCAAGTTGCTGAAAATGAAGACAACTCCAGTCAAGATGACTCTGATGGTATTGATGAGCATCTTGCATTTCTGTCCAGGAGATTTGCAAAGATGAAGTTCAGGAAAAACACTAGAGCCACTAAACCCCATAAGAACATGGTGGACAAATCCAAGTTCAAGTGTTTTAATTGTGGTATGAGTGGACACTTTGCAAGTGAGTGCAGAAAGCCAACCTCTGAAAAGAAGAAATTTGAACAAGTAGATTACAAAAAGAAATATTTTGATCTGCTCAAACAGAAGGAAAGGGCTTTCATTACTCAAGAAAGAGACTGGGCAGCTGATGGAGAAGAAGAGGATGAAGACATGGAATATGTTAACTTGGCTCTCATGGCTGATTCTGAGGAGAATGAAGTTAGTTCATCAAGCAACCAGGTAATTACTACTGATATAACACAGCTTACTAAAGAAGAGTGCAATGATGCTTTTAATGACATGTCTACTGAACTGTATCATTTGCGTGTATCTCTTAAATCTCTTGCTAAAGAAAATAGTAGGATTAAAGAGAACAATCTGTTTTTAAGTAATAGAAATGCTGTGTTAGAAGATAAGTTAATTGACCTAGAAAAGACTAAGCTGCATTGTGTATCTGTTGAAAATGAACTAGCTGAATCTATTAAGAAAGTAGAAATACTTTCCAATCAATTAGAGAAAGAGCAAGAGGTGATTAAAGCCTGGAAAACATCTAGGGATGTAAGTGCTCAAATTGCCAAAGTCCAAGGAATTGAATCATTCTGTGAAACTGCCTGGGATAAAAATAAAAAGAAACTGGAATTAATTGATGGACTGTCAACGGATGTGGAATCAACGGATGATGAAAGTTATCCGTTGAAGGAAGAAAAGGAACATCCGTTGAAGGTTCCTCAATTAAAACAGGCAGATGTTTCTAAAAGAGAAAATCTAAAGAAACTCAACAAAAAGTTTGGTTCAACTTCAAAGAACTTTGTCAAAGAAGGAGCAAGCACATCCAAAGATGTCAGAAAGGTGAATGTAGGGCACATGACCTTAGAACAGTTAAACAATAGGCTCAAGATGGTTGAGGATAAAAAGGAATCCAAAAGGAAATCCAACAGAAATGGGAAGGTAGGAGTTAACAAACATAACAATTACACACCTGACAAGTATGCTCCTAGAAAAAGCTGTGTGCATTGTAGTAGTGTTAATCATCTATCTGCTAACTGTAAATCTATTAAGAAATCTCCCATAACTGTACCCTCTTCCATGCCTAACATGTCTGTATCACCTCTACATGCTCTGCCTGTTATGTCTCAACAAAATCCTTATGCACATTTTGCAAACATGCCATATTTTAACAATTCTTATCTTGCTGCATTCAGTATGCCTCAATTTCCATACAATATGCCAATGTGGAATAACATGTATGCACAATCCATGCCTAATAATACTATAAATGTGCTGGATAATGTTGTGACTAACCCTACACCTCAACCAACCACATCTAAGACCAAGGTTGACTCAAACTCACCTAAGTCTAAAGATGCAGGAGGAATGAAGTCTAGGAGAAAGGCTAACAAGAATGGACCCAAGGAAACTTGGGTACCAAAATCAAATTGATTGATTTTGTGGTGTGCAGGAAAATAGAAGAAATCTATGGTACTTGGACAGTGGCTGTTCAAGACACATGACTGGAGATTTCTCCCTGCTCACAGAGTTTAAAGAGAGAGCTGGCCCCAGCATAACCTTTGGAGATGACAGCAAAGGGTTTACTATGGGATATGGCTTGATTTCAACAAGGAATGTCATCATTGAAGAAGTTGCATTAGTTGATGGTCTCAAGCACAACTTACTGAGTATCAGTCAACTATGTGATAGAGGGAATACAGTTTCCTTCAATTCTGAAGCCTGTGTTGTCACTAGTAAGAAAGACAACAAAGTGGTTCTAACTGGAGTTAGAAAAGGAAATGTGTACTTAGCTGACTTCAACTCTACAGATGCAGAATCTATTACTTGTCTTTTCAGCAAAGCAAGTTCAGTTGAGAGTTGGCTATGGCACAAGAAGCTATCTCATTTGAATTTCAAGACAATGAATGATCTAGTCAAAAAGGACTTAGTAAGAGGAATTCCTCTTGTTGAATTCTCAAGGGATGGTCTGTGTGATGCTTGTCAGAAAGGCAAACAAAGGAAAGCATCATTTCAGAAGAAGCTTGAAACAACAATTGATGAACCATTACAGCTGTTACATATGGATTTGTTTGGACCAGTCAATGTATTGTCAATAGCAAGAAAAAGATATTGTTTAGTGATTGTAGATGATTTCTCAAAGTTCACATGGGTCTATTTTCTTGGATCAAAGGATGAAGCAAGTGAAATCATTATCAATCACATCAGGCAAGTCAATAATCATCCTGACTTAAAAGTAAGAAACATCAGGAGTGACAATGGAACTGAATTCAAGAATTTGACATTAAGGCTGTTCTGTGAAGAAAATGGAATCATGCATGAGTTCTCAGCTCCAAGAACACCTCAGCAAAATGGGGTAGTTGAAAGAAAGAACAGATCTTTAATTGAGGCTGCCAGAACAATGCTTGAAGAATCAAAGTTACCAACATATTTTTGGGCTGAAGCTGTTAATTGTGCCTGTTTCACTCAAAATATTTCTCTGATCAATCAAGCTAAAGGCATGACTCCTTATCAGTTGTTCAAGAAAAGAAAACCAACTCTAAACTTTCTTCATGTCTTTGGATGTAAATGTTTTATACTAAGGAATCAATCTGACCATAAAGGGAAGTTTGATGCAAAGGCTGATGAAGGAATATTTGTTGGTTATTCAGCTGGAAAATCTTATAGGGTCTACAATCTAAGAACCAACATTGTTATGGAATCTGTGCATGTTGTGTTTGATGATAAAAAGATTGATGGACTAACAGATGAGGAACATTATGAGAGACTCAAATTTGACAATATTGAAATATATTGTGATGATAGTGAAGAAGAGATTGATGGAGACGACACTTCAAAAGGAATACAAAATTTGCTCCTGGATAATGCACAAAATTCAGCATCCGTTGAAAGACATTGTGCATCATCCGTTGAAGTACTTAATGAAACATCCGTTGATCATAGCTCATCAACTGATAATCAATTTACATCATTAATTGATGGAACTCCAAGTTCCCTGCAAAGGACCAACAACTCAGGGGGAGTTTCAACTAATCAAAACTCTATCTCACATCATGACAATACTGAGATCACCTCATCTAGAGCTCATCTTCCACCTCAAAGGAAATGGACCAAGAATCATCCCTTTGAACTGATCATTGGTGATGCATCATCTAAAGTGCAAACAAGAAGAGCTACTCAAGATGAATGTCTGTATAGTAGTTTTCTATCTCAGGAGGAACCTAAGAAAGTGGAAGAAGCCTTATTGGATCCAGATTGGATATTAGCTATGCAGGAAGAGCTAAACCAATTTGAGAGAAACCAAGTTTGGAAGCTGGTACCCAAACCAAAGAACAAGAGTCCTATTGATACAAAATGGGTATTCAGAAATAAGATGGATGAAAATGGCATTATCATAAGGAATAAAGCCAGATTGGTTGCTAAAGGCTATTCTCAGCAAGAGGGAATAGATTTTGATGAGACATATGCTCCTGTTGCAAGACTTGAAGCTATCAGAATCTTTCTAGCCTATGCAGCCCATGCCAATTTCAAAGTCTATCAAATGGATGTCAAGAGTGCATTTCTAAATGGGAAATTAGAGGAAGAAGTCTATGTAAGTCAACCTCCAGGATTTGAAGATCCAAATTTTCCAGACTATGTGTATTATCTGTTGAAAGCACTCTATGGACTGAAGCAAGCACCTAGAGCCTGGTATGAAACATTATCAAAATTTCTTTTGGAGAATCACTTCACTAGAGGTACTGTTGATAAAACTCTCTTCTTTAGAAATGTTAATGGCTCTAGTATACTTGTTCAAATTTATGTAGATGACATAATATTTGGTTCTAAAGATAATAATCTTTGTAAGAAGTTTGCTAAGCTAATGCAAAGCAATTATGAAATGAGCCTAATGGGAGAACTAACCTATTTTCTTGGTTTACAAATTAAACAAGTTAGTAATGGAATTTTCATTAGTCAAACTAAATATATTCATGATCTTTTAAAGAAGTTTGACTTAATGGAATGTTCATCTGCAAAAACTCCCATGGCCACTGCCACCAAACTTGAATTAAATAAGACTGAAAGGTCTGTGGACATTACAAGTTATAGAGGCATGGTTGGTTCACTTTTATATTTAACTGCTAGCAGACCAGATATAATGTTTGCTACATGTCTGTGTGCGAGATTTCAAGCTGATCCTAGGGAGTCTCACTTAATTGCTATCAAGAGAATTTTCAGATATCTCAAGGGTACACCAAATTTAGGAATTTGGTATCCTAGAGAATCTGGCTTTGATCTAATTGGTTATTCAGATGCAGACTATGCAGGTTGCAAAATAGACAGGAAAAGTACAACAGGCTCCTGTCAATTCCTGGGAAACAAGCTTGTATCATGGTTTAGCAAAAAGCAAAATTCAGTCTCTACTTCTACAGCTGAGGCTGAATACATTGCTGCTGGAAGTTGCTGTTCTCAAATGTTATGGATGAGGAATCAACTCCTTGATTATGGACTTCATGTTGATAGAGTACCTATCTTTTGTGACAACACAAGTGCCATAGCCATAACAGAGAATCCTGTGCAGCACTCAAGGACCAAGCACATTGATATTAAGTACCACTTCATCAGGGAGCATGTCATGAATGGTACAGTAGAACTACATTTTGTTCCAAGTGAACAACAAATTGCTGACATATTTACCAAGCCACTTGATGAATCAACATTCACAAGATTGGTAAGTGAGCTAGGTATGCTTAATTACTCTTAAAATTCATGTCTTCTTTGCAATTTGATGTGGAGCCTGAAATATATTAGTTGCTAGAACAAATTTGACTTTTAACAAAGTTTATTCCATCAACGGATGTTCCCTATCCGTTGAAAGTCAAAATTGCTCTATCAACGGATATTCATTATCCGTTGAAAGACAAGTATATCTCTGGAACTTTTATCCGTCAACGGATAAAGCTGAAGTACCTTTCAACGGATGACAATTTACATTATCCGTTGAAATGTCACATCAGACGTTTGAGGTGTTTCACAGCCGTTGATTCTATTTTCTTAACCGTTGATACCATACATACATCTGTATGTATTGGTTTTAAAGGTAGTTATTAGAATACTTACAGTTTATTCTTAAACGGCTGAAATTCACTAACACCTATTTATTGATTAATCCTTTATTTATTTTTTTTTTTTTTTGAAAGCATATAAGCCCTTCTGATTGTTCATTATTACTTTACGCTTTCTTAGAATTTCAAGCATTTACCATTTTCTCTCTGCAAAACCCTCAAGTTATTCTCTGCAATTTCTACTCACAACAATGGCACCAGTCGTGAAGATTATGTCTCAATCTGGGTTCATCTACGAGAAGAATAATTTCATAGCTCTGGTAGAGAAGAATGAAGCCCACTCAGATTATCACAAAATGATGGACTTCATCAAAAACTGTAAACTTAGCTATGCAATGCTGGAAGCCCCAACGATTTTCTGTGAAGTAGTTGAGGAGATTTGGACAACTGCTGAGTTCAACTCCATGGATATGACTATCTCCTTCACTCTCAAAGGTAAAAATCACTGTATAAACTGTGATGACTTACAAGCATGTTTTAAATTACCTGAGAACAATGCCATGACACCACACACTGATAGTGATGTATCCAGCATGTTAGATTCCATAGGTTACTCTCTTAACTCTGCTAATTTAGGGGGTATTAGACGAAAAGGCCTTAGGAAAGAATGGAGTTTTCTTGGGGATGCCTTCATAAAGGTTTTCTCTGGGAAAATTAGTAATTTTGATGCCATAACTTCATCTCTTGTTAACATGTTCTATATGCTTGTTTCTGATAGGTACTTTAACTTTAGCAACTATGTGATGCTAGAATTAGGTACTAGATTAGGTAACAAAGCTAATAGACCTAATAACATCTATTATGCTAGATTCTTTATGTTATTGGCTAACCATGTTGCTGAAGGTTTAGTCATAATCAATGAGAATAATAAACTCAAGTGCTGGGCACAAGAGAAAAGAGTTCTTGCAGACTTGAAGAGAATGGATCTTAACAGCAGTGTGCAATTGGTATATTTACCAATCATGAATGCACCCCAGGTAGGTGAGGTAATTGCTTCTACAACTCCTACTTCTTCCAACCCCTCTATTTCTTTATCTTCTAGTGTGGCCATGAAATCTGTGTCAATGCCCCAACAGATTTCTACCAAAGTCACCAAATCCAAACTTTCAAAATCCAAGACAAAGAAAACCACCTCTGTTGTTTCTCAAAAGACAACAGTTGTAACAACAACCATTAACCCTGAGGGAAGTGATCAGGGTGTGAGTGGTGAGGGGAGGGGTGAACATCAAAGAAACCCCCAGGATAAGGAAGGAGAGTTGAGTGCTTCCCAAGCTAGCCAAGCCCCAGTTTCTCAAAAAGCTGTGGTGGTTGAAAAGGTCTCTAGCACATCCCTAGTAGCATCCTCCCAAAAGGATGTTACTATTGAAAAGAGTTCCCATCCAGGAACACAGAACAAAAGAGGGAGGGACACTAAAGCCAAACACTCACCTACAAAAGCCTTTATTAGAAGAAAGAAGGCTAGAACCCAATCTTCTACACAGGGTGCACACACTGCACAGAAACATCCATCTGTCTCTGTGCCTTCTCAAACTCAGTTTGATGTGACTCCAATAAATGTGGAGTCACAGCCCCATTCTCTCACAATAACTACACATCAATCACCAAATGCTTCTTCACCATCTCTGGATGTGGATATGCTATTCCCATCAATTCCTGATTCTCCCTCTTTACAACTCAGGGAGGAGCCCCACTCAAATACAGGTGATCATCATCTTTTAGATGATTTGTTGGATCACCCGCAAATTCTTTCAGATATAATTGAAGGATCTGTATCAACACATATCAAATCAATCTATACAGATTCAACAGTTATATCACTTTCAATTTCATCTTCTTTTCCTTCTTCAATGGATATCACTCATCCGTTGACAAGTGGTTGCTCTTCAACGGATAAGCTTAACAGCAGTTATCCGTTGATAACAACAGTTTCAACTTCAACGGATATTCCACATCCGTTGATAGTCTCTACACAAACAACTGAAATGATTCCAAGTGTAGAAGACATGAATACTGTGCAATCACTTTTAGGATTGAGGGCAGGGAGTGAAAATTTGAGTGAGAGGCTGGGTTGCTCCCAGGCAAAAGGAGAGATTGAGAGCACAAAAATGCATGCTATTTCTTCCAGCATGGCAAAAGTCAGTGAGTGGAGTACCACCTTAGAAGGTGAAGGTGAGGGAGTGAGATGTGTGAGCCAGGGGGAGCCCCTGATGCAAGAACATAGAGAAAAAGAGAGAAAAGCAGGTACAGTTGATACAAGGGTGGAACCAGCCATTGCTCATGAGTCAATGATTGTGGATGATGCTGAAAAGGAAAGACAATTTCAGCAACATTACAAAGCTGTAATTGATAACATTTCCTTGGATGCTGACACTTTTACTCATCCTGTGACAGCCTATCAACTGTTGGCTGCTCAGGGCAATGAGGAGGCAGAGAGGACACTACATCTAGTGCACTCAACAGAATCTCTTCAAAGGGATAAAGCTGCTATTAACAGGATGCCTTCTACAGCTGGTGAGCCATCTGAGGAATTTGGAGTAAATTCTGATGATGATGACTCTATTTCTTCTGATGGAAGCATGAACATAGGGGGAGATGAAGACCCTAGTTCCATTTCTAATCTACCTGAATGGGCCCTGACTAAGGAGCATAGAACAGGTGAATTCAATGTCCACCTGGTCAAACAAATCATCACTATTCAACAGGCCATTCAGAACACTTCAAATGCAAATATCAAGGCTATCCTCCAAGCTCACCTGGACTCACTGCATCTCATGAAGTTGCAGAAAGTAAAGCAAGATATGAGTCTAAATGATCTCAGGAAAGATATTGCTGACTTGAAATCCTTCACTTCAGAAAAATTGGATTCAGTCATGCCCTATGGTACTTTGCAGGACTTGGTTTCGAGATTGAAAAAGGAATCAGTTACTGAACAAAGGCTGGCCAAGTTGGAAGACAGAGTTCAAGGAATTGAAGATTCTGTGGCCACCCTTCTTCTCAACCAACAATCTCAAACCAATCTCCTAATGCAGCTGGCAAAAGCACAAGGCTTGACCCCTCTCCTTGATGATAACAAAAAGGGGGAGAATAACAGGGAAGGGGAAGGAGAGCCCTCTACAAAGATTCAGATATCTAAAGTGCTAGTTCCTGCCATCACTACCTCTCCAATCATTCAAATCAAGGGAAAATCTGATGGAATTGATTTGATTCAGCTAGCAGCAGCTGAAATACAAATGAAAGAACAATGGAGGAGAATTGATGAAAGGTTGCAATTGGTGTTTGGTTCTACACAAAACAAATCAACATCTGTGAAATTTAGCACAAAGATTGAACCAATCAACATGGAGCTCATGCCAGTAGGGAGTCTTAAGGATGGAGAAGCTTCTTCCAAAGAGCTACAAGCTATAATCCTCAAGCCCAATGAAAGATCCAATAAGGACTCAACAAAGAATCCTTTAAAAGAAGTGGACTTTCCTCCTTCAAAAGATGATGAGAACAAGATCTTAGGCAGGAGTATTGCCTATCTCAAAAAGTCCATGGATGAGGCTGTAAGGAGAAATAGAGCTATTATCATTAGAGAGGGAAAGAGCATATGTGTGATGCAAGGACATCCCAAATTCTCAATAGCTAAGAAAGAAGAAGCCAAGCAATTAAAGGCTGACAAAAGAGCACAAGCAAAGCTTGAAAAACAGCTAAAGTCAAGCCAAGTTGAAGAAATGAAAGGAATTGAAGTCAGGGGTGAAGAAAAGATTGCTAACTTAGATGAGGTTCTTGGGAGCATATTTGGTGAAAATATGGAGGAAAGAGAGGAATGGCAGAAGGGAAACAGAAGAAAGGCCAAGGCACACAGAAGGAGTGAAGATAACCCTGAAGATACCAAATCTACATCTAAACCACTACCTTCCATACCTGAACCTTTTGTTACTGATCCCTCTATAAATATCCATGGTGAACCAATCATTCCAAAAGAGGAACCTATTGATTGGGACAACATCACATTGCCTACCTTTCTAACCACTCTTCCACCACCAAAGAAACAGAAAAGAAAACCAAAATCTACACCTCCCACAACCTCTAAGAAATTCACTCAAAAACAAAAACCTAAACCTAAGTCACCCATTTCTAAAGATGATTATGTTCACATCTGTGACATAAAAGAAATTTCAGACATTGAACTCTATCTGGATGAGCTGGAGGATGTAAGGGGAATAGCTGCCTACAGACAGTTACCAAAAAGATTAGTGTTCAGATATAAAGGAGCTGGGGAAAGAACATGGCCTCTCCACAGGATTCTAAATGAAGGCTACTCTACCTTGATCAGAGTCTTTTCAGCCATCAAAAAGGATTCTGGCTTTACCAGAACAGCCAAGACTGAAATTCTCAACAAGATTGCCAACATAAGGAAGACTTGGAGGGAACCAAATGCTTTGCCCAGAACCTTACTCATACAAGAAAGGGGAACTAAAATTCACAAATCACCTCATTGGTTGATGGAATTTAGAGATGACAGAGGAGTCAGAAGATTTTTCAGACTTGAAGACCAACTCAAGATTGCCAGCAATGAAACTCTCAAGGAAATGCAATCTAAGTTGGATATCAGTGATGAAGATGAAGCTGAATTCTTCAGAAAACTCCAACTCCAAATTGAGGGAAATGACAAAGGGCTAGGAAAGAAAACCAGGGAACAAAGAAGAAAATGATGTTTTGCTCAGGCTAGAGGAGCACCCTTGGAAATACTGTAAATCTTCAATTACCTCCTAGTACATACACTTTTGCAGCACTTTTTATATTTCTACTTAGTTTCAATTCAAATATTTGTTAAGTGTTTTGTTATCATCAAGTTAACTCTGAATTTATGCCTACAGTTCTTATAGACATAAATAGGGGGAGATTGTTAGGAATATATGTGCATTAGTTTGATGATATGTTTAACAAAACACTTAAGTAGAAATTTAGTGTCTGTAGCCTCAACGGATAAGACCACTTTGGCTATCCGTTGATGGTGTAGCTTTACTTAGAAATAAGTCTAGTATTGTAGCATATTTCAGTCTCTGTATTTAAAATTGTAATTCTTAGAAGTTGAGAGAAACTATGAGTCATGTTGACTACTAGATGATATGCAGATAGGAAGGCCAATTGTAAATATTTCATGCCTTGTAATTTTGTATAAATGAAGTGGTATCAACGGATGACTTAAAAGACCTTCAACGGATGAGAAGCTAAGCTTCAACGGATGTCTCTAAAGCTTCAACGGATAACATCCTTCAACGGATGAGAGCATCAACGGATGAAAGCTTCAACGGATAACATCCTTCAACGGATGAGAGCATCAACGGATGAAAGCTTCAACGGATAACATCCTTCAACGGATGAGAGCATCAACGGATGAAAGCTTCAACGGATAACATCCTTCAACGGATGAAGTCATCAACGGATGAAAGCTTCAACGGATGTTCTGCTAATCAGCCGTTGATAAGTGGTAGTTGTACCTACAAGCAGAGGCACGTGGGTTGACAGAGAAAACTGAGATGTGGTAGCCGAATTTCAGGATCAACAGAAAAAGCAGCCGTTCTTCTTTTGTACAAAGTTGCAATAGTCAACAAAGTACTTGAGTGAACAGGAAAAGAAGCAAGTGAAGAACTTATTTTACTATTGTAATTTTATATTGTTTTTCACTTGTACACTTGGTAATATATATGAACCAAGAAGAAGCTAGTAATTAGAGAGATTTTTCCAGAGCTGTTAAGAAATATCTTGAGAGAAAATTCATCTAGTTTGTACTAGGATGCAGCTGTGATCAACATTGTTGAACACAGATTTTCTAATATACCATCTCTGGTGGAACAACAAATCCACCAGAAAAGTTTTTAAGGTCTGTTGTGTTCTTTACATTTGTGCTTGAATATATATCTGTCTGTATTAGCTTAAAGCAATTCACACACTTGTTCTTCTTGAACACACAACTTTATAAACTGCTCAAAACTTGAAAAAGTTTTGAGATTTACATTCAACCCCCCTTCTGTAAATCTCATTGTTAGTCTTCTAGGAATAACAAACCCCTTTAAGAATCCATCGAAAACTCTATTTCCGTTAAATCTACTCAGTTTCTCGTCCGAATTTCACGAAATATGGATCGGTTCAAATTAATATATCAATATGGATTCAGTTATGTGAAAATATCCGTAATACATCCAGACTCAGTATTGGAGAAAAAACTATGTACTAACCCCTTTGGGGATCCAAAGAAAAGTCCATTTCCCTCAAATCTACTCATTTTCCTGTCTGATTTTCACGAACTATGGCTCGGTTCAAATTAAAATATCAATATGGATTCAAGTATGTGAAAATATCCATAATACATCCGGACTCAGTATTTGAGAAAAAAACTGTGTACTAACCCTTATGGGAATCCACCGAAAACTCCATTTCCGTCAAATCTACTCAGCTTCTCGTCTGAATTTCATGAGTTATGGCTCGCTTCAAATTAATGTATAAATATGGATTCAAGTATTTGAAAATATCCATAATATATCCGGAATCAGTATTGGAGAAAAAATTGTGTACTAACCCCTTTAAGAATCCATCGAAAACTCCATTTCCGTTAAATCTACTCAGTTTCTCGTCCAAATTTCACGAAATATGGATCGGTTCAAATTAATATATCAATATGGATTCAATTATGTGAAAATATCCGTAATACATCCGGACTCAGTATTGGAGAAAAAACTGTGTACTAACCCCTTTGCGAATCCACCGAAAACTCTATTTCGGTCAAATCTACTCATTTTCTTGTCCAATTTTCACGAAATATGGCTCATTTTAAATTAAAATATCAATATAGATTCAATTTTTTGAAAATATCCGTAATACATCCGGACTCATTATTGGAGAAAAAACTGTGTACTAACCCTCTTTGGGGATCCACCGAAAACTCCACTTCCGTCAAATCTACTAATTTTCTCGTCCAATTTTTATGAAATATGGCTTGGTTCAAATTCAAATATCAATATGGATTCAAGTATGTGAAAATATCCATAATACATCCGGACTCTGTATTGGAGAAAAAACTGTGTACTAACCCCTTTGGGGATCCACCGAAAACTCCATTTCCTTCAAATCTACTCATTTTCTCGTCTGATTTTCACGAAATATGGCACGGTTCAAATTAAAATATCAATATGGATTCAAGTATGTGAAAATATCCATAATACATCCCGACTCGGTATTTGAGAAAAAACTGTGTACTAACCCCTTTGGGGATCCTCCGAAAAGTCCATTTCCCTCAAATCTACTCATTTTCTTGTCTAATTTTCACGAACTATGGCTCGGTTCAAATTTAAATATCAATATGGATTCAAGTTTGTGAAAATATTCATAATATATCCGGACACTGTACTCGATAAAAAACTGTGTACTAACCCCTTTGGGGATCCATCGAAAACTCCATTTCCGTCATATCTACTCATTTTCTCGTCTGATTTTCACGAAATATGGCTCGGTTCAAATTAAAATATCAATATGGATTCAAGTACGTGAAAATATCCATAATACATTCGGACTATGTATTGGAGAAAAACTGTGTACTAACCCCTTTAGGGATTTAAGTATGAGAAAAAACTGTGTACTAAACCCCTTTGGGAATCCACCGAAAACTCAATTTCCGTCAAATCTACTCAGTTTATCGTCTAAATTTAACAAAATATGGCTCGGTTCAAATTAGAATATCAATATGGATTCAAGTATGTGAAAATATCCATAATACATCCGAACTCAATATTGGAAAAAAACTGTGTACTAACCTCTTTGAGAATCCACCGAAAACTCCATTTCCGTCAAATCTACTCAGCTTCTCGTCTGAATTTCACGAGTTATGGCTCGGTTCAAATTAATGTATAAATATGGATTCAAGTATGTGAAAATATCCATAATATATCCGGACTCAGTATTGGAGAAAAAACTGTGTACTAACCCCTTTGAGAATCCATCGAAAACTCCATTTCCATCAAATCTACTTAGTTTCTCGTCCGAATTTCACGAAATATGAATCGGTTTGAATTATTATATCAATATGGATTCAATTATGTGAAAATATCCGTAATACATCCGGACTCAGTATTGGAGAAAAAACTGTGTACTAACCCCTTTGGGGATCCACCAAAAAGTCCATTTTCCTCAAATCTACTCATTTTCCTGTCTGATTTTCACGAACTATGGCTCGGTTGAAATTAAAATATCAATATGGATTCAAGTATGTGAAAATATCCATAATACATCCGGACTCAGTATTTGAGAAAAAACTGTGTACCAACCCTTATGGGAATCCACCGAAAACTCCATTTCCGTCAAATCTACTCAGCTTCTCGTCTGAATTTCATGAGTTATGGCTCGCTTCAAATTATGTATAAATATGGATTTAAGTATGTGAAAATATCCATAATATATTCGGACTCAGTATTGGAGAAAAAATTATGTACTAACCCCTTTAAGAATCCATCGAAAACTCCATTTCCGTTAAATCTACTCAGTTTCTCGTCCGAATTTCACGAAATATGGATCGGTTCGAATTAATATATCAATGTGGATTCAATTATGTGAAAATGTCCGTAATACATCCGGACTCAGTATTGGAGAAAAAACTGTGTACTAACCCCTTTGCGAATCCACCGAAAACTCTATTTCGGTCAAATCTACTCAATTTCTCGTCCAATTTTCACGAAATATGGCTCATTTTAAATTAAAATATCAATATTGATTCAATTATGTGAAAATATCCGTAATACTTCCGGACTCATTATTGGAGAAAAAACTGTGTACTAACCCTCTTTGGGGATCCACCGAAAACTCCACTTCCGTCAAATCTACTAATTTTCTCGTCCAATTTTTATGAAATATGGCTAGGTTCAAATTAAAATATCAATATGGATTCAAGTATGTGAAAATATCCATAATACATCCAGACTTTGTATTGGAGAAAAAACTGTGTACTAACCCCTTTGGGGATCCACCGAAAACTCCATTTCCATCAAATCTACTCATTTTCTCGTCTGAATTTCATGAGTTATGGCTCGCTTCAAATTAATGTATAAATATGGATTTAAGTATGTGAAAATATTCATAATATATCCGGAATCAGTATTTGAGAAAAAACTGTGTACTAACCCTTATGGGAATCCACCGAAAACTCAATTTCCGTCAAATCTACTCAGCTTCTCGTCTGAATTTCATGAGTTATGGCTCGCTTCAAATTAATGTATAAATATGGATTTAAGTATGTGAAAATATTCATAATATATCCGGAATCAGTATTGAAGAAAAAATTGTATACTAACTCCTTTGGGGATCCTCCGAAAAGTCCATTTCCCTCAAATCTACTCATTTTCTTGTATGATTTTCACGAACTATGGCTCGGTTCAAATTTATCAATATGAATTCAAGTATGTGAAAATATTCATAATATGTCCGGACACTGTACTCGATAAAAAACTGTGTACTAACCCCTTTGGGGATCCCCCGAAAACTCCATTTCCGTCAAATCTACTCATTTTCTCGTCTGATTTTCACAAAATATGGCTCGGTTCAAATTAAAATATCAATATGGATTCATGTACGTGAATATATCCATAATACATTCGGACTATGTATTGGAGAAAAACTGTGTACTAACCCCTTTGGGGATTCAAGTATGAGAAAAAACTGTGTACAAACCACTTTGGGAATCCACCGAATACTCCATTTCCGTCAAATCTACTCAGTTTATTGTCTAAATTTAACGAAATATGGCTCGGTTCAAATTAGAATATCAATATGGATTCAAGTATGTGAAAATATCCATAATACATCTGGACTCAATATTGGAAAAAACTGTGTACTAACCTCTTTGAGAATCCACCGAAAACTCCATTTCCGTCAAATCTACTCATCTACTCGTCTGAATTTCACGAGTTATGGCTCGGTTCAAATTAATGTATAAATATGGATTCAAGTATGTGAAAATATCCATAATATATCCGGACTCAGTATTGGAGAAAAAACTGTGTACTAACCCCTTTGAGAATCCATCGAAAACTCCATTTCCATCAAATCTACTTAGTTTCTCATCCGAATTTCACGAAATATGGATCGGTTTGATTTAATATATCAATATGGATTCAATTATGTGAAAATATCCGTAATACATCCGGACTCAGTATTGGAGAAAAAACTGTGTACTAACCCCTTTGGGGATCCACCGAAAACTCCATTTCCCTCAAATCTACTCATTTTCCTGTCTGATTTTCACGAACTATGGCTCGGTTCAAATTAAAATATCAATATGGATTCAAGTATGTGAAAATATCCATAATACATCCGGACACAGTATTTGAGAAAAAACTGTGTACTAACCCTTATGGGAATCCACCGAAAATCCATTTCCGTCAAATCTACTCAGCTTCTCGTCTGAATTTCATGAGTTATGGCTCGCTTTAAATTAATGTATAAATATGGATTCAAGTATGTGAAAATATCCATAATATATCCGGAATAAGTATTGGAGAAAATATTGTGTACTAACCCCTTTAAGAATCTATCGAAAACTCCATTTCCGTTAAATCTACTCAGTTTCTCGTCCGAATTTCACGAAATATGGATCGGTTCGAATTAATATATCAATATGGATTCAATTATGTGAAAATATCCGTAATACATCCGGACTCAGTAATACAGAGTCCGGATGTATTATGGATATTTTCACATACTGGAATCCATATTGATATTTTAATTTGAACGGAGGCATATTTCGTGAAGATCGGACGAGAAAATTAGTAGATTTGACGGAAATGGAGTTTTCGGTGGATCCCCAAAGGGGGTTAGTACACAGTTTTTTCTCCAATACACAGTCCAGACGTATTATGGATATTTTCACATATTTGAATATATATTAATATTTTAATTTGAACCGAGCCATATTTCGTGAAAATTAGATGAGAAAATGAGTAGATTTGACGGAAATGGAGTTTTCGGTGGATTTCCAAAGGGGTTAGTACACAGTTTTTTCTCCAATACTGAGTCTAGATGTATTATGGATATTTTCACATACTTGAATCCATATTGATATTCTAATTTGAACCGAGCTATATTTCGTTAAATTTAGATGACAAACTGAGTAGATTTGGCGGAAATGGAGTTTTCGGTGGATTCCTAAAGGGGTTAGTACACAGTTTTTTCTTATACTTGAATCCCCAAAGGGGTTAGTACACAGTTTTTCTCCAATACATAGTCCGAATGTATTATGGATATTTTCACGTACTGGAATCCATATTGATATTTTAATTTGAACCGAGCCATATTTCGTGAAAATCGGACGAGAAAATGAGTAGATTTGACGGAAATGGAGATTTCAGTGGATCCCCAAAGGGGTTAGTACACAGTTTTTTCTCGAGTACAGTGTCCGGACGTATTATGGATATTTTCACATACTTGAATCCATATTGATATTTAAATTTGAACCGGGCCATAGTTCGTGAAAATCAGACAAGAAAATGAGTAGATTTGAGGGAAATTGAATTTTCGGTGGATCCCCAAAGGGGTTAGTACACAGTTTTTTCTCGAATACCGAGTCCGGATGTATTATGGATATTTTCACATACTTGAATCCATATTGATATTTTAATTTGAACCGTGCCATATTTCGTGAAAATCAGACGAGAAAATGAGTAGATTTGATGGAAATGGAATTTTCGGTGGATCCCCAAAGGGGTTAGTACACAGTTTTTTCTCCAATACAGAGTCCGGATGTATGATGGATATTTTCACATACTTGAATCCATATTGATATTTTAATTTGAACCGAGCCATATTTCGTGAAAATTGGACGAGAAAATTAGTAGATTTGACGGAAGTGGAGTTTTCGGTGGATCCCCAAATGGGGTTAGTACAACGTTTTTTCTTCAATAATGAGTCCGGATGTATTACGGATATTTTCACATAATTGAATCTATATTGATATTTTAATTTAAACCGAGCCATATTTCATGAAAATTGGACGAGAAAATGAGTAGATTTGACCGAAATAGAGTTTTCGGTGGATTCGCAAAGGGGTTAGTACACAGTTTTTTCTCCAATACTGAGTCCGGATGTATTATGGATATTTTCACATAATTGAATCCATATTGATATATTAATTCGAACCGATCCATAATTCGTGAAATTCGGACGAGAAACTGAGTAGATTTAACGGAAATGGAGTTTTCGATGGATTCTCAAAGGGGTTAGTACACAATTTTTTCTCCAATACTGAGTCCAGATATATTATGGATATTTTCACATACCTGAATCCATATTTATACATTAATTTGAAGCGAGCCATAACTCATGAAATTCAGACGAGAAGCTGACTAGATTTGACCGAAATGGAGTTTTCGGTGGATTCTCAAAAAGTTTAGTACACAGTTTTTTTCCAATATTGAGTCCGGATATATTGTGGATATTTTCACATACTCGAATCCATATTGATATTCTAATTTTAACCGAGCCATATTTCGTTAAATTCAGACGATAAACTGAGTAGATTTGATGGAAATGGAGTTTTCGGTGGATTCCCAAAGGGGTTAGTACACAATTTTTTTTCAAATACTGTGTCCGGATGTATTATGGATATTTTCCCAAACTTGAATCCATATTGATATTATAATTTGAACCGAGCCATATTTCGTTAAATTCAGACGATAAACTGAGTAGATTTGACGGAAATGGAGTTTTCGGTGGATTCCAAAAGGGGTTAGTACACAGTTTTTTCTCAAATACTGAGTCCGGATGTATTATAGATATTTTCACATACTTGAATCCATATTGATATTTTAATTTGAACATAGCCATATTTCATGAAAATAAGACGAGAAAATGAGTAGATTTGATGGAAATGGAGTTTTCGGTGGATCCCCAAAAGGGTTAGTACACAGTTTTTTCTCCAATACAGAGTCCGGATGTATTATGGATATTTTCACATATTTGAATCCATATTGATATTTTAATTTGAACTGAGGCATATTTCATGAAAATCGGACGAGAAAATTAGTAGATTTGACGGAAATGGAGTTTTCGGTGGATCTCCAAAGGGGGTTAGTACACAGTTTTTTCTCCAATACACAGTCCAGACGTATTATGGATATTTTCACATACTTCAATACATATTAATATTTTAATTTGAACCGAGCCATATTTCGTGAAAATTAGATGAGAAAATTAGTAGATTTGACGGAAATAGAGTTTTCGGTGGAATTCGCAAAGGGGTTAGTACACAGTTTTTTCTCCAATATTGAGTCCGGATGTATTATGGATATTTTCACATACTTTAATATATATTGATATTCTAATTTGAACCGAGCCATATTTCGTGAAATTCGGACGAGAAATTGAGTAGATTTGACGGAAATGGAGTTTTCGGTAGATTCTTAAAGGGGTCAGTACACAGTTTTTTCTCCAATACTGAGTCCGGATGTATTATGGATATTTTCACATACTTGAATCCATATTGATATTCTAATTTGAACCGAGCCATATTTTGTTAAATTTAGACGATAAACTGAGTAGATTTGACTCAAATGGAGTTTTCGGTGGATTCCCAAAGGGGTTAGTACATAGTTTTTTCTCATACTTGAATCCCCTAATGGGTTAGTACACAGTTTTTCTCCAATACATAGTCCAAATGTATTATGGATATTTTCACGAACTTGAATCCATATTGATATTTTAATTTGAACCGAGCCATATTTCGGGAAAATCGGACGAGAAAATGAGTAGATTTGACGGAAATGGAGTTTTCGGTGGATCCCCAAAGAGGTTAGTACACAGTTTTTTCTCGAGTACAGTGTCCGGACGTATTATGGATATTTTCACATACTTGAATCCATATTGATATTGAAATTTGAACCGAGCCATAACTCGTGAAAATGGGACGAGAAACTGAGTAGATTTGACCGAAATAAAGTTTTCGGTGGATTCGCAAAGGGGTTAGTACACAGTTTATTCTCAAATACTGAGTCCGGATGTATAATGGATATTTTCACATACTTGAATCCATATTGATATTTTAATTGGAACCCATCCATAATTCGTGAAAATCAGACCAGAAAATGAGTAGATTTGAGGGAAATGGACTTTTCGGTGAATCCCCAAAGGGGTTAGTACACAGTTTTTTCTCCAATACTGAGTCCGGATATATTACGGATATTTTCAAATAATTTAATTTATATTGATATTTTATTTGAACCGAGCCATATTTCGTGAAATTCTGATCAGAAACCGAGTAGATTTGACGGAAATGGAGTTTTCGGTAGATTCTCAAAGGGGTTAGTACACAGTTTTTTCTCTAATACTGACTCCGGATGTATTATGGATATTTTCACATACTTGAATCCATATTGATATTCTAATTTGAACCGAGCCATATTTCGCTAAATTTAGACGATAAACTGAGTAGATTTGACGGAAATGGAGTTTTCGGTGGATTCCCAAAGGGGTTAGTACACAGTTTTTTCTCATACTTGAATCCCCAAAGGGGTTAGTACACAGTTTCTCTCCAATACATAGTCCGAATGTATTATGGATATTTTCACGTACTTGAATCCATATTGATATTTTAATTTGAACCGAGCCATATTTCGTAAAATTCGGACGAGAAACTGAGTAGATTTGACGGAAATGGAGTTTTCGATGGATTCTCAAATGGGTTAGTACACAGTTTTTTCTCCAATACAGAGTCCGGATATATTATGGATATTTTCAAATACTTGAATCCATATTTATAAATTAATTTGAACCGAGCCATAACTCGTGAAATTCAGAGGAGAAACTGAGTAGATTTGACGGAAATGGAGTTTTCGGTGGATTCTCAAAGAGGTTAGTACACAGTTTTTTTCCAATATTGAGTCCGGATGTATTATGGATATTTTCACATACTTGAATCCATATTGATATTCTAATTTGAACTGAGCCATATTTCCTTAAATTTAGACGATAAACTGAGTAGATTTGACGGAAATTGAGTTTTCGGTGGATTCCCAAAAGGGTTAGTACACAGTTTTTTCTCATACTTGAATCCCCAAAGGGGTTAGTACACAGTTTTTCTCCAATACATAGTCCGAATGTATTATGAATATTTTCACGTACTTGAATCCATATTGATATTTTAATTTGAACCGAGCCATATTTCGTGAAAATCGGACGAGAAATTGAGTAGATTTGACGGAAATGGAGTTTTCGGTGGATCCCCAAAGGGGTTAGTACACAATTTTTTCTCGAGTATAGTGTCCGGATGTATTATGGACATTTTCACATACTTGAATCCATATTGATATTTAAATTTGAACCGAGCCATATTTCGTGAAAATTGGACGAGAAAATGAGTAGATTTGACCGAAATTGAGTTTTCGGTGGATTCGCAAAGGGGTTAGTACACAGTTTTTCTTCAATACTGAGTCCGGATGTATTACAGATATTTTCACATAATTGAATCTATATTGATATTCTAATTTGAACCGAGCCATATTTCGTGAAATTCGGACGAGAACTGAGTAGATTTGATTGAAATGGAGTTTTCGGTGAATTCTCAAAGGGGTTAGTACACAGTTTTTTCTCCAATACTGAGTCTGGATGTATTACGGATATTTTCACATAATTGAATCCATATTGATATATTAATTCGAACCGATCCATATTTCGTAAAATTCGGACGAGAAACTGAGTAGATTTAACGGAAATGGAGTTTTCGATGGATTCTCAAAGGGTTTAGTACACTGTTTTTTCTCCAATACTGAGTCCGGATATATTATGGATATTTTCACATGCTTGAATCCATATTTATACATTAATTTGAACCGAGCCATATTTCATGAAAATCGGACGAGAAAATTAGTAGATTTGACGGAAATGGGGTTTTCGGTGGATTCTCAAAGGGGTTAGTGTTATTCCTAGAGGACTAACAATGAGATTTACAGAAGGGGGGTTGAATGTAAATCTCAAAACTTTTTCAGGTTTTGAGAAGTTTATTAAAGCAGTGTGTTCTAGATGAACAAGTGTATGAATTGTTTTGAGCTAATGCAGACAGATATATATTCAAACACAAAATGTAAAGAACACAACAAACTTTAAAAACTTTTCTGGTGGATTTGTTGTTCCACCAGAGATGGTATATTAGAAAATCTGTGTTCAACAATGTTGATCACAGCTGCATCCTAGTACAAACTAGATGAATTTTCTCTCAAGATATTTCTTAACAGCTCTGGAAAATCTCTCTCTAATTACTAGCTTCTTCTTGGTTTATATATTACCAAGTGTACAAGTGAAAAACAATATAAAATTACAATAGTAAAATAAGTTCTTCACTTGCTTCTTTTCCTGTTCACTCAAGTACTTTGTTGACTATTGCATCTTTGTACTAAAGAAGAACGGCTGCTTTTTCTGTTGATCCTGAAATTCGGCTACCACATCTCACTTTTCTCTGTCAACCCATGTGCCTCTGTTTGTAGGTACAACTACCACTTATCAACGGGTAATTAGCAGAACATCCGTTGAAGCTTTCATCCGTTGATGACTTCATCCGTTGAAGGATGTTATCCGTTGAAGCTTTCATCCGTTGATGCATTTATCCGTTGATGCTCTCATCCGTTGAAGGATGTTATCCGTTGAAGCTTTAGAGACATCCGTTGAAGCTTAGCTTCTCATCCGTTGAAGGTCTTTAAGTCATCCGTTGATACCACTTCATTTATACAAAATTACAAGGCATGAAATATTTACAATTGGCCTTCCTATCTGCATATCATCTAGTAGTCAACATGACTTATAGTTTCTCTCAACTTCTAAGAATTACATTTTAAATACAGAGACTGAAATATGCTACAATACTAGACTTATTTCTAAGTAAAGCTACACCATCAACGGATAGCCAAAGTGGTCTTATCCGTTGAGGCTACTGACACTAAATTTCTACTTAAGTGTTTTGTTAAACATATCATCAAACTAATGCACATATATTCCTAACAGTTAGTACACAGTTTTTTCTCAAATACTGAGTGTGGACGTATTACGGATATTTTCACATACTTGAATCTATATTGATATTCTAATTTGAACCGAGCCATATTTCGTGAAATTCGGACGAGAAACTGAGTAGATTTGACAAAAATGGAGTTTTCGGTGGATTCCCAAAGGGGTTTGTACATAGTTTTTTCTCCAATACCGAGTCCAGATGTATTACAGATGTTTTCACATATTTGAATCCATATTGATATATTAATTCGAACCGATCCATATTTCGTGAAATTCGGACGAGAAACTGAGTAGATTTGACGGAAATGGAGTTTTCGATGGATTCTCAAAGGGGTTAGTACACAGTTGTTTCTCCAATACTGAGTCCGGATATATTATGGATATTTTCACATAATTGAACCCATATTTATACATTAATTTGAACTAATGCACATATATTCCTAACAATCTCCCCCTATTTATGTCTATAAGAACTGTAGGCATAAATTCAGGGTTAACTTGATGATAACAAAACACTTAACAAATATTTGAATTGAAACTAAGTAGAAATATAAAAAGTGCTGCAAAAGTGTATGTACTAGGAGGTAATTGAAGATTTACAGTATTTCCAAGGGTGCTCCTTTAGCCTGAGCAAATCATCATTTTCTTCTTTGTTCCCTGGTTTTCTTTCCTAGCCCTTTGTCATTTTCCTCAAATTGGAGTTGGAGTTGTCTGAAGAATTCAGCTTCATCTTCATCACTGATATCCAACTTAGATTGCATTTCCTTGAGAGTTTCATTGCTGGCAATCTTGAGTTGGTCTTCAAGTCTGAAAAATCTTCTGACTCCTTTGTCATCTCTAAATTCCATCAACCAATGAGGTGATTTGTGAATTTTAGTTCCCCTTTCTTGTATGAGTAAGGTTCTGGGCAAAGCATTTGGTTCCCTCCAAGTCTTCCTTATGTTGGCAATCTTGTTGAGAATTTCAGTCTTGGCTGTTCTGGTAAAGCCAGAATCCTTTTTGATGGCTGAAAAGACTCTGATCAAGGTAGAGTAGCCTTCATTTAGAATCCTGTAGAGAGGCCATGTTCTTTCCCCAGCTCCCTTATATCTGAAAACCAATCTCTCTGGTAGCTGTCTGTAGGCAGCTATTCCCCTTACTTCCTCCAGCTCATCCAGATAGAGATTAATGTCTGAAGCTTCTTTTATGTCACAGATGTGAACATAATCATCTTTAGAAATGGGTGGCTTAGGGTTAGGTTTTTGTTTTTGAGTGAATTTCTTAGAGGTTAGGGGAGGTGTAGATTTAGATTTTCTTTTCTGTTTCTTTGGTAGTGGTAGAGTGGTTAAAAAGGTAGGCAATGTGATGTTGTCCCAATCAATAGGTTCCTCTTTTGGAATGATTGGTTCACCATGGATATTTATAGAGGGATCAGCAACAAAAGGTTTAGGTATGGAAGGTAGTGGTTTAGATATAGATTTGGTATCTTCAGGGTTATCTTCACTCCTTCTGTGTGCCTTGGCCTTTCTTCTGTTTCCCTTCTGCCATTCCTCTCTTTCTTCCATATTTTCACCAAATATGCTCCCAAGAACCTCATCTAAGTTAGCAATCTTTTCTTCACCCCTGACTTCAATTCCTTTCATTTCTTCAACTTGGCTTGACTTTAGCTGTTTTTCAAGCTTTGCTTGTGCTCTTTTGTCAGCCTTGAGTTTTACAGCTTCTTTCTTCAACCTTCTGGTTTCTTCCCTTTTGGCCTTTAGAAATTTGGGATGTCCTTGCATCACACAGATACTCTTTCCCTCTCTATAGATAAAGGCCATGTCCATTCTCTCACCCTTGTCCTTGGTCTCCTTCTTCTTTATGATGCTTGCACTTAGAACTTTGTCTCCATCAGGTTTTGGAAGAGGAAAGTCTACTTCCTGCATCTGAGCAAAGTCTAGGGGATTCTTTGTGGAGTCCATACTGGATCTAGTGTTAGGCTTTAGAACCATAGGTTTTAAATTCTTGAAAGAAGTCTCTCCAACCTTATTTCTCCCTACTGGCTTGAGCTCCATGTTGATTGGTTCAATCTTTGTGCTAAATTTCACAGATGTTGATTTATTTTGTGTAGAACCAAACACCAATTGCAACCTTTCATCAATTCTCCTCCATTGTTCTTTCATTTGTATTTCAGCTGCTGCTAGCTGAATCAAATCAATTCCATCAGGTTTTCCCTTGATTTGAATGATTGGAGAGGTAGTGATGGCAGGAACTAGCACTTTAGATATCTGAATCTTTGTAGAGGGCTCTCCTTCCCCTTCCCTTTTACTCTCCCCCTTTTTGTTATCATCAAGGAGAGGGGTCAAGCCTTGTGCTTTTGCCAGCTGCATTAGGAGATTGGTTTGAGATTGTTGGTTGAGAAGAAGGGTGGCCACAGAGTCTTCAATTCCTTGAACTCTGTCTTCCAACTTGGCCAGCCTTTGTTCAGTAACTGATTCCTTTTTCAATCTCGAAACCAAGTCCTGCAAAGTACCATAGGGCATGACTGAATCCAATTTTTCTGAAGTGAAGGATTTCAAGTCAGCAATATCTTTCCTGAGATCATCTAGACTCATATTTTGCTTTACTTTCTGCAACTTCATGAGATGCAGTGAGTCCAGGTGAGCTTGGAGGATAGCCTTGATATTTGCATTTGAAGTGTTCTGAATGGCCTGTTGAATAGTGATGATTTGTTTGACCAAGTGGACATTGAATTCACCTGTTCTATGCTCCTTAGTCAGGGCCCATTCAGGTAGATTAGGAATGGAACTAGGGTCTTCATCTCCCCCTATGTTCATGCTTCCATCAGAAGAAATAGAGTCATCATCATCAGAATTTACTCCAAATTCCTCAGATGGCTCACCAGCTGTAGAAGGCATCCTGTTAATAGCAGCTTTATCCCTTTGAAGAGATTCTGTTGAGTGCACTAGATGTAGTGTCCTTTCTGCCTCCTCATTGCCCTGAGCAGCCAACAGTTGATAGGCTGTCACAGGATGAGTAAAAGTGTCAGCATCCAAGGAAATGTTATCAATTACAGCTTTGTAATGTTGCTGAAATTGTCTTTCCTTTTCAGCATCATCCACAATCATTGACTCATGAGCAATGGCTGGTTCCACCCTTGTATCAACTGTACCTGCTTTTCTCTCTTTTTCTCTATGTTCTTGCATCAGGGGCTCCCCCTGGCTCACACATCTCACTCCCTCACCTTCACCTTCTAAGGTGGTACTCCACTCACTGACTTTTGCCATGCTGGAAGAAATAGCATGCATTTTTGTGCTCTCAATCTCTCCTTTTGCCTGGGAGCAACCCAGCCTCTCACTCAAATTTTCACTCCCTGCCCTCAATCCTAAAAGTGATTGCACAGTATTCATGTCTTCTACACTTGGAATCATTTCAGTTATTTGTGTAGAGACTATCAACGGATGTGGAATATCCGTTGAAGTTGAAACTGTTGTTATCAACGGATAACTGCTGTTAAGCTTATCCGTTGAAGAGCAACCACTTGTCAACGGATGAGTGATATCCGTTGAAGAAGGAAAAGAAGATGAAATTGAAAGTGATATAACTGTTGAATCTGTATAGATTGATTTGATATGTGTTGATACAGATCCTTCAATTATATCTGAAAGAATTTGCGGGTGATCCAACAAATCATCTAAAAGATGATGATCACCTGTATTTGAGTGGGGCTCCTCCCTGAGTTGTAAAGAGGGAGAATCAGGAATTGATGGGAATAACATATCCACATCCAGAGATGGTGATGAAGTGTTTGGTGATTGATGTGTGATTATTGTGAGAGAATGGGGCTGTGACTCCACATTTATTGGAGTCACATCAAACTGAGTTTGAGAAGGCACAGAGACAGATGGATGTATCTGTGCAGTGTGTGCACCCTGTGTAGAAGAATGGGTTCTAGCCTTCTTTCTTCTAATAAAAGCTTTTGTAGGTGAGTGTTTGGCTTTAGTGTCCCTCCCTCTTTTGTTCTGTGTTCCTGGTTGGGAACTCTTTTCAATAGTAACATCCTTTTGGGAGGATGCTACTAGGGATGTGCTAGAAACCTTTTCAACCACCACAGCTTTTTGAGAAACTGGGGCTTGGCTAGCTTGGGAAGCACTCAACTCTCCTTCCTTATCCTGGGGGTTTCTTTGATGTTCACCCCTCCCCTCACCACTCACACCTTGTTCACTTCCCTCAGGGTTAATGGTTGTTGTTACAACTGTTGTCTTTTGAGAAACAACAGAGGTGGTTTTCTTTGTCTTGGATTTTGAAAGTTTAGATTTGGTGACCTTGGTAGAAATCTGTTGGGGCATTGACACAGATTTCATGGCCACACTAGAAGATAAAGAAATAGAGGGGATGGAAGAAGTAAGAGTTGTAGAAGCAATTACCTCACCTACCTGGGGTGCATTCATGATTGGTAAATACACCAATGGCACACTGCTGTTAAGATCCATTCTCTTCAAGTCTGCAAGAACTCTTTTCTCTTGTGCCCAGCACTTGAGTTTATTATTCTCATTGATTATGACTAAACCTTCAGCAACATGGTTAGCCAATAACATAAAGAATCTAGCATAATAGATGTTATTAGGTCTATTAGCTTTGTTACCTAATCTAGTACCTAATTCTAGCATCACATAGTTGCTAAAGTTAAAGTACCTATCAGAAACAAGCATATAGAACATATTAACAAGAGATGAAGTTATGGCATCAAAATTACTAATTTTCCCAGAGAAAACTTTTATGAAGGCATCCCCAAGAAAACTCCATTCTTTCCTAAGGCCTTTTCGTCTAATACCCCCTAAATTAGCAGAGTTAAGAGAGTAACCTATGGAATCTAACATGCTGGATACATCACTATCAGTGTGTGGTGTCATGGCATTGTTCTCAGGTAATTTAAAACATGCTTGTAAGTCATCACAGTTAATACAGTGATTTTTACCTTTGAGAGTGAAGGAGATAGTCATATCCATGGAGTTGAACTCAGCAGTTGTCCAAATCTCCTCAACTACTTCACAGAAAATCGTTGGGGCTTCCAGCATTGCATAGCTAAGTTTACAGTTTTTGATGAAGTCCATCATTTTGTGATAATCTGAGTGGGCTTCATTCTTTTCTACCAGAGCTATGAAATTGTTCTTCTCGTAGATGAACCCAGATTGAGACATAATCTTCACGACTGGTGCCATTGTTGTGAGTAGAAATTGCAGAGAATAACTTGAAGGTTTTGCAGAGAGAAAATGGTAAATGCTTGAAATTCTAAGAAAGCGTAAAGTAATAATGAACAATCAGAAGGGCTTATATGCTTTCAAAGAAAAAGAAATAAATAAAGGATTAATCAATAAATAGGTGTTAGTGAATTTCAGCCGTTTAAGAATAAACTGTAAGTATTCTAATAACTACCTTTAAAACCAATACATACAGATGTATGTATGGTATCAACGGTTAAGAAAATAGAATCAACGGCTGTGAAACACCTCAAACGTCTGATGTGACATTTCAACGGATAATGTAAATTGTCATCCGTTGAAAGGTACTTCAGCTTTATCCGTTGACGGATAAAAGTTCCAGAGATATACTTGTCTTTCAACGGATAATCAATATCCGTTGATAGAGCAATTTTGACTTTCAACGGATAGGGAACATCCGTTGATGGAATAAACTTTGTTAAAAGTCAAATTTGTTCTAGCAACTAATATATTTCAGGCTTCTCATCAAATTGCAATGAAGACATGAATTTTAAGAGTAATTAAGCATACCTAGCTCACTTACCAATCTTGTGAATGTTGATTCATCAAGTGGCTTGGTAAATATGTCAGCAATTTGTTGTTCACTTGGAACAAAATGTAGTTCCACTGTACCCTTCATGACATGCTCCCTGATGAAGTGGTACTTAATATCAATGTGCTTGGTCCTTGAGTGCTGCACAGGATTCTCTGTTATGGCTATGGCACTTGTGTTGTCACAAAAGATAGGTATTCTATCAACATGAAGTCCATAATCAAGGAGTTGATTCCTCATCCATAACATTTGAGAACAGCAACTTCCAGCAGCAATGTATTCAGCCTCAGCTGTAGAAGTAGAGACTGAATTTTGCTTTTTGCTAAACCATGATACAAGCTTGTTTCCCAGGAATTGGCAGGAGCCTGTTGTACTTTTCCTGTCTATTTTGCAACCTGCATAGTCTGCATCTGAATAACCAATTAGATCAAAGCCAGATTCTCTAGGATACCAAATTCCTAAATTTGGTGTACCCTTGAGATATCTGAAAATTCTCTTGATAGCAATTAAGTGAGACTCCCTAGGATCAGCTTGAAATCTAGCACACAGACATGTAGCAAACATTATATCTGGTCTGCTAGCAGTTAAATATAAAAGTGAACCAACCATGCCTCTATAACTTATAATGTCCACAGACCTTTCAGTCTTATTTAATTCAAGTTTGGTGGCAGTGGCCATGGGAGTTTTTGCAGATGAGCATTCCATTAAGTCAAACTTCTTTAAAAGATCATGAATATATTTAGTTTGACTAATGAAAATTCCATCACTAACTTGTTTAACTTGTAAACCAAGAAAATAGGTTAGTCTCCCATTAGGCTCATTTCATATTTACTTTGCATTAGCTTAGCAAACTTTTTGCAAAGTTTATCATCTATAGAGCCAAATATTATGTCATCTACATAAATTTGAACAAGTATACTAGAGCCATTAACATTCCTAAAGAAGAGAGTTTTATCAACAGTACCTCTAGTGAAGTGATTCTCCAAAAGAAATTTTGATAAGGTTTCATACCAGGCTCTAGGTGCTTGCTTCAGTCCATAGAGTGCTTTCAACAGATAATACACATAGTCTGGAAAATTTGGATCTTCAAATCCTGGAGGTTGACTTACATAGACTTCTTCCTCTAATTTCCCATTTAGAAATGCACTCTTGACATCCATTTGATAGACTTTGAAATTGGCATGGGCTGCATGGGCTAGAAATATTCTGATGGCTTCAAGTCTTACAACAGGAGCATATGTTTCATCAAAATCTATTCCCTCTTGCTGAGAATAGCCTTTAGCAACCAGTCTGGCTTTATTCTTTATGATAATGCCATTTTCATCCATCTTGTTTCTGAATACCCACTTTGTGTCAATAGGACTCTTGTTCTTTGGTTTGGGTACCAGCTTCCAAACTTGGTTTCTCTCAAATTGGTTTAGCTCTTCCTGCATAGCTAATATCCAATCTGGATCCAATAGAGCTTCTTCCACTTTCTTAGGTTCCTCCTGAGATAGAAAACTACTATACAGACATTCATCTTGAGTAGCTCTTCTTGTTTGCACTTTAGATGATGCATCACCAATGATCAGTTCAAAGGGATGATTCTTGGTCCATTTCCTTTGTGGTGGAAGATGTGCTCTAGATGAGGTGGCCTCAGTATTGTCATGATGTGAGACAGAGTGTTGACTAGTTGAAACTCCCCCTGAGTTGTTGGTCCTTTGCAGGGAACTTGGAGTTCTATCAACTGATGATGTAAATCGATTATCCGTTGATGAACTATGATCAACGGATGCTTCATTTTGTACTTCAACGGATGATGCACTATGTCTTTCAACGGATACTGCATTGCTTCTATCAATGGATGCAGTATTTTGTGCATTATCCAGGGGCATGTTTTGAATCCCTTTTGAAGTGTCATCACCATCAGTCTCCTCTTCACTATCATCACAATATATCTCAATGTTGTCAAATTTGAGTCTCTCATTATGTCCCTCATCTGTTAGTCCATCAATCTTTTTATCATCAAACACAACATGCACAGATTCCATAACAATGTTGGTTCTTAGATTGTAGACCCTATAAGATTTTCCAGCTGAATAACCAACAAATATTCCTTCATCAGCCTTTGCATCAAACTTCCCTTTATGGTCAGATTGATTCCTCAGTATAAAGCATTTACATCCAAAGACATGAAGAAAGTTTAGAGTTGGTTTTCTTCTCTTGAACAACTGATAAGGAGTCATGCCTTTAGCTTGATTGATCAAAGAAATATTCTGAGTGAAGCAGGCACAATTAACAGCTTCAGCCCATAAATATGTTGGTAACTTTGATTCTTCAAGCATTGTTCTGGCAGCTTCAATTAAAGATCTGTTCTTTCTTTCAACAACCCCATTTTGCTGAGGTGTTCTTGGAGCTGAGAACTCATGCATGATTCCATTTTCTTCACAGAACAACCTTAATGTCAAATTCTTGAACTCAGTTCCATTGTCACTCCTGATATTTCTAACCTTCAAGTCAGGATGATTGTTGACTTGCCTGATGTGATTGATAATGATTTCACTTGCTTCATCCTTTGATCCAAGAAAACAGACCCATGAGAACTTTGAGAAATCATCTACAATCACTAAGCAATATCTTTTTCTTGCTATTGACAATACATTGACTGGTCCAAACAAATCCATATGTAGCAGCTGTAATGGTTCATCAATTGTTGTTTCAAGCTTCTTCTGAAATGATGCTTTCCTTTGTTTGCCTTTCTGACAAGCATCACACAGACCATCCCTTGAGAATTCAACAAGAGGAATTCCTCTTACTAAGTCCTTTTTGACTAGATCATTCATTGTTTTGAAATTCAAATGGGATAGCTTCTTGTGCCATAGCCAACTCTCAACTGAACTTGCTTTGCTGAAGAGACAAGTAATAGATTCTGCATCTGTAGAGTTGAAGTCAGCTAAGTACACATTTCCTTTTCTAACTCCAGTTAGAACCACTTTGTTGTCTTCCTTACTAGTGACAACACAGGCTTCAGAATTGAAGGAAACTGTATTCCCTCTATCACATAGTTGACTGATACTCAGTAAGTTGTGCTTGAGACCATCAACTAATGCAACTTCTTCAATGATGACATTCCTTGTTGAAATCAAGCCATATCCCATAGTAAACCCTTTGCTGTCATCTCCAAAGGTTATGCTGGGGCCAGCTCTCTCTTTAAACTCTGTGAGCAGGGAGAAATCTCCAGTCATGTGTCTTGAACAGCCACTGTCCAAGTACCATAGATTTCTTCTATTTTCCTGCACACCACAAAATCAATCAATTTGATTTTGGTACCCAAGTTTCCTTGGGTCCATTCTTGTTAGCCTTTCTCCTAGACTTCATTCCTCCTGCATCTTTAGACTTAGGTGAGTTTGAGTCAACCTTGGTCTTAGATGTGGTTGGTTGAGGTGTAGGGTTAGTCACAACATTATCCAGCACATTTATAGAATTATTAGGCATGGATTGTGCATACATGTTATTCCACATTGGCATATTGTATGGCATTTGAGGCATACTGAATGCAGCAAGATAAGGATTGTTAAAATATGGCATGTTTGCAAAATGTGCATAAGGATTTTGTTGAGACATAACAGGCATAGCATGTAGAGGTGATACAGACATGTTAGGCATGGAAGAGGGTACAGTTATGGGAGATTTCTTAATAGATTTACAATTAGCAGATAGATGATTAACACTACTACAATGCACACAGCTTTTTCTAGGAGCATACTTGTCAGGTGTGTAATTGTTATGTTTGTTAACTCCTACCTTCCCATTTCTGTTGGATTTCCTTTTGGATTCCTTTTTATCCTCAACCATCTTGAGCCTATTGTTTAACTGTTCTAAGGTCATGTGCCCTACATTCACCTTTCTGACATCTTTGGATGTGCTTGCTTCTTCTTTGACAAAGTTCTTTGAAGTTGAACCAAACTTTTTGTTGAGTTTCTTTAGATTTTCTCTTTTAGAAACATCTGCCTGTTTTAATTGAGGAACCTTCAACGGATGTTCCTTTTCTTCCTTCAACGGATAACTTTCATCATCCGTTGATTCCACATCCGTTGACAGTCCATCAATTAATTCCAGTTTCTTTTTATTTTTATCCCAGGCAGTTTCACAGAATGATTCAATTCCTTGGACTTTGGCAATTTGAGCACTTACATCCCTAGATGTTTTCCAGGCTTTAATCACCTCTTGCTCTTTCTCTAATTGATTGGAAAGTATTTCTACTTTCTTAACTGATTCAGCTAGTTCATTTTCAACAGATATACAATGCAATTTGGTTTTCTCTAGGTCAATCAACTTATTTTCTAACACAGTATTTCTATTACTTAAAAACAGATTGTTCTCTTTGATCCTACTATTTTCTTTAGCAAGAGATTTAAGAGACACACGCAAATGATACAATTCAGTAGACATGTCATTGAAAGCATCATTGCACTCTTCTTTAGTAAGCTGTGTTAAATCAGTAGTGATTACCTGATTGCTTGATGAACTAACTTCGTTTTCTTCAGAATCAGCCATGAGAGCAAGGTTGACATAATCCACATCTTCATCCTCTTCATCTCCATCAGCTGCCCAGTCCTTTTCTTGAGTAATGAAAGCCCTTTCCTTCTGTTTGAGTAGATCAAAATATTTCTTTTTGTAATCTACTTGTTCAAATTTCTTCTTTTCAGAGGTTGGCTTTCTGCACTCACTTGCAAAGTGTCCACTTATACCACAATTAAAACACTTGAACTTGGATTTGTCCACCATGTTCTTATAGGGTTTAGTGGCTCTAGTGTTTTTCCTGAACTTCATCTTTGCAAATCTCCTGGACAGAAATGCAAGATGCTCATCAATACCATCAGAGTCATCTTGACTGGAGTTGTCTTCATTTTCAGCAACTTGCTCTTTACCCTTGTCTGATTCTGGATTTCTTACACCATCTTTGGAGCTTGATGTAGATCTCACAGTTTCTTTTCTGCATTCTTTCTCATTTTCAGCTACCAATGCAACTGAACCTCCTTTCTTTCTCCCCCTCTCCAATACCTCATCCTGTTCCAACTCTAGTTCATAAGTCTTCAAGATTCCATATAATCTTTCAAGAGTAAAGTCCTTATAATCCT
This sequence comes from Apium graveolens, assembly GCF_009905375.1. Taxonomy (NCBI): domain Eukaryota; kingdom Viridiplantae; phylum Streptophyta; class Magnoliopsida; order Apiales; family Apiaceae; genus Apium; species Apium graveolens. Next base: position 5,243,682 of record NC_133650.1, on the reverse strand, counting down.
GAGAGTTTCTTAAGGAAACAGTCATGGGTTTCCATTCCTTTGGTAAGGATCTCAAAAATTTAAGATTTGAATCCTTCACCTGGTACACTCTACCATACAGCTTCAGTCCATTCAACAGCTTTTGGAATCTATTAAATGTGTCATTTAAAGATTCATTCTCTTCAAAATGAAAGTACTCATACTGTTGAATGAGAAGCTGCATTTTGTTCTCTTTTACTTGTTCTGTACCTTCACACAGCAACTGAACTGTGTCCCAAACCTCTTTGGCAGTTGAACAATTTATCACATTATCAAACATATCCTTGTCAAGACCATTAAACAAAATGTTCATAGCCTTCTTATCCTTGTGGACTTCTTCTGTGTCTTCCATTGTCCATTCTGCTCTAGGTTTTGGAATGGATTGACCAACAGCAATTGTGGCCGTAGCAACTGTGGCTACTTTGTGGGGAATGTGAGGACCATTCTCAATGCAGTTTACATAACCTTCATCTTGGGAGAGTAGATGAAGGTGCATTTTCACCTTCCAGTGGTGATAACTGTCTTTGTCAAGAACTGGGATCTTTACTCCAATATCCTTCTTACTCATCTTTGTTAGATTCCAAGATCTTTAAACTCTTTGTATGTCAAGAGCCTGCTCTGATACCAATTGTTATTCCTAGAGGACTAACAATGAGATTTACAGAAGGGGGGTTGAATGTAAATCTCAAAACTTTTTCAGGTTTTGAGAAGTTTATTAAAGCAGTGTGTTCTAGATGAACAAGTGTATGAATTGCTTTGAGCTAATGCAGACAGATATATATTCAAACACAAAATGTAAAGAACACAACAAACTTTAAAAACTTTTCTGGTGGATTTGTTGTTCCACCAGAGATGGTATATTAGAAAATCTGTGTTCAACAATGTTGATCACAGCTGCATCCTAGTACAAACTAGATGAATTTTCTCTCAAGATATTTCTTAACAGCTCTGGAAAATCTCTCTCTAATTACTAGCTTCTTCTTGGTTTATATATTACCAAGTGTACAAGTGAAAAACAATATAAAATTACAATAGTAAAATAAGTTCTTCACTTGCTTCTTTTCCTGTTCACTCAAGTACTTTGTTGACTATTGCATCTTTGTACTAAAGAAGAACGGCTGCTTTTTCTGTTGATCCTGAAATTCGGCTACCACATCTCACTTTTCTCTGTCAACCCATGTGCCTCTGTTTGTAGGTACAACTACCACTTATCAACGGGTAATTAGCAGAACATCCGTTGAAGCTTTCATCCGTTGATGACTTCATCCGTTGAAGGATGTTATCCGTTGAAGCTTTCATCCGTTGATGCATTTATCCGTTGATGCTCTCATCCGTTGAAGGATGTTATCCGTTGAAGCTTTAGAGACATCCGTTGAAGCTTAGCTTCTCATCCGTTGAAGGTCTTTAAGTCATCCGTTGATACCACTTCATTTATACAAAATTACAAGGCATGAAATATTTACAATTGGCCTTCCTATCTGCATATCATCTAGTAGTCAACATGACTTATAGTTTCTCTCAACTTCTAAGAATTACATTTTAAATACAGAGACTGAAATATGCTACAATACTAGACTTATTTCTAAGTAAAGCTACACCATCAACGGATAGCCAAAGTGGTCTTATCCGTTGAGGCTACTGACACTAAATTTCTACTTAAGTGTTTTGTTAAACATATCATCAAACTAATGCACATATATTCCTAACAGTTAGTACACAGTTTTTTCTCAAATACTGAGTGTGGACGTATTACGGATATTTTCACATACTTGAATCTATATTGATATTCTAATTTGAACCGAGCCATATTTCGTGAAATTCGGACGAGAAACTGAGTAGATTTGACAAAAATGGAGTTTTCGGTGGATTCCCAAAGGGGTTTGTACATAGTTTTTTCTCCAATACCGAGTCCAGATGTATTACAGATGTTTTCACATATTTGAATCCATATTGATATATTAATTCGAACCGATCCATATTTCGTGAAATTCGGACGAGAAACTGAGTAGATTTGACGGAAATGGAGTTTTCGATGGATTCTCAAAGGGGTTAGTACACAGTTGTTTCTCCAATACTGAGTCCGGATATATTATGGATATTTTCACATAATTGAACCCATATTTATACATTAATTTGAACCGATCCATTACTCGTGAAATTCGGACGAGAAACTAAGTAGATTTGACGGAAATGGAGTTTTCAGTGGATTCCCAAAGGAGTTAGTACACAGTTTTTTCTCAAATACTGAGTCCGGATGTGTAATGGATATTTTCACATACTTAAATCCATATTGATATTTTAATTGGAACCAAGCCATAGTTCGTGAAAATCAGACAAGAAAATGAGTAGATTTGAGGGAAATGTATTTTTCGGTGGATCCCCAAAGGGGTTAGTACACAGTTTTTTCTCCAATACAGAGTCCGGATGTATTATGGATATTTTCACATACTTGAATCCATATTGATATTTTAATTTGAACCGAGGCATATTTCGTGAAATTCGGACGAGAAACTGAGTAGATTTGAGGGAAATGGACTTTTCGGTGAATCCCCAAAGGGGTTAGTACACAGTTTTTTCTCCAATACTGAGTCCGGATATATTACGGATATTTTCACATACTTTAATCTATATTGATATTCTAATTTGAACCGAGCCATATTTCGTGAAATTCGGACGAGAAACTGAGTAGATTTGACAAAAATGGAGTTTTCGGTGGATTCCCAAAGGGGTTTGTACAAAGTTTTTTCTCCAATACCGAGTCCAGATGTATTACAGATGTTTTCACATATTTGAATCCATATTGATATATTAATTCGAACCGATCCATATTTCGTGAAATTCGGACGAGAAACTGAGTAGATTTGACGGAAATGGAGTTTTCGATGGATTCTCAAAGGGGTTAGTACACAGTTTTTTCTCCAATACTGAGTCTGGATGTATTACGGATATTTTCATATAATTGAATCCATATTGATATATTAATTCGAACCGATCCATATTTCGTAAAATTCGGACGAGAAACTGAGTAGATTTAACGGAAATGGAGTTTTCGATGGATTCTCAAAGGGTTTAGTACACTGTTTTTTCTCCAATACTGAGTCCGGATATATTATGGATATTTTCACATGCTTGAATCCATATTTATACATTAATTTGAACCGAGCCATATTTCATGAAAATCGGACGAGAAAATTAGTAGATTTGACGGAAATGGGGTTTTCGGTGGATTCTCAAAGGGGTTAGTACACAGTTTTTTCTCAAATACTGAGTCTGGACGTATTACGGATATTTTCACATACTTGAATCTATATTGATATTCTAATTTGAACCGAGCCATATTTCGTGAAATTCGGACGAGAAACTGAGTAGATTTGACAAAAATAGAGTTTTCGGTGGATTCCCAAAGGGGTTTGTACATAGTTTTTTCTCCAATACCGAGTCCAGATGTATTACAGATGTTTTTACATATTTGAATCCATATTGATATATTAATTCGAACCGATCCATATTTCGTGAAATTCGGACGAGAAACTGAGTAGATTTGACGGAAATGGAGTTTTCGATGGATTCTCAAAGGGGTTAGTACACAGTTGTTTCTCCAATACTGAGTCCGGATATATTATGGATATTTTCACATACTTGGACCCATATTTATACATTAATTTGAACCGATCCATAACTCGTGAAATTCGGACGAGAAACTAAGTAGATTTGACGGAAATGGAGTTTTCAGTGGATTCCCAAAGGGGTTAGTACACAGTTTTTTCTCAAATACTGAGTCCGGATGTGTAATGGATATTTTCACATACTTAAATCCATATTGATATTTTAATTGGAACCAAGCCATAGTTCGTGAAAATCAGACAAGAAAATGAGTAGATTTGAGGGAAATGTATTTTTCGGTGGATCCCCAAAGGGGTTAGTACACAGTTATTTCTCCAATACAGAGTCCGGATGTATTATGGATATTTTCACATACTTGAATCCATATTGATATTTTAATTTGAACCGAGGCATATTTCGTGAAATTCGGACGAGAAACTGAGTAGATTTGAGGGGAATGGACTTTTCGGTGAATCCCCAAAGGGGTTAGTACATAGTTTTTTCTCCAATACTGAGTCCGGATATATTACGGATATTTTCACATACTTTAATCTATATTGATATTCTAATTTTAACCGAGCCATATTTCGTGAAATTCGGACGAGAAACCGAGTAGATTTGATGGAAATGGAGTTTTCGGTAGATTCTTAAAGGGGTTAGTACACAGTTTTTTCTCCAATACTGAGTCCGGATGTATTATGGATATTTTCACATACTTGAATCCATATTGATATTCTAATTTGAACCGAGCCATATTTCGTTAAATGTAGACGATAAACTGAGTAGATTTGACGGAAATTGAGTTTTCGGTGGATTCCCAAAGGGGTTAGTACACAGTTTTTTCTCATACTTGAATCCCCAAAGGGGTTAGTACACAGTTTTTCTCCAATACATAGACCGAATGTATTATGGATATTTTCACGTACTTGAATCCATATTGATATTTTAATTTGAACCGAGCCATATTTCGTGAAAATCGGACGAGAAATTGAGTAGATTTGACGGAAATGGAGTTTTCGGTGGATCCCCAAAGGGGTTAGTACACAGTTTTTTCTCGAGTATAGTGTCTGGATGTATTATGGACATTTTCACATACTTAAATCCATATTGATATTTAAATTTGAACCGAGCCATATTTCGTGAAAATTGGACGAGAAAATGAGTAGATTTGACCGAAATAGAGTTTTCGGTGGATTCGCAAAGGGGTTAGTACACAGTTTTTCTTCAACACTGAGTCCGGATGTATTACAGATATTTTCACATAATTGAATCTATATTGATATTCTAATTTGAACCGAGCCATATTTCGTGAAATTCGGACGAGAAACTGAGTAGATTTGATTGAAATGGAGTTTTCGGTGAATTCTCAAAGGGGTTAGTACACAGTTTTTTCTCCAATACTGACTCTGGATGTATTACGGATATTTTGACATAATTGAATCCATATTGATATATTAATTCGAACCGATCCATATTTCGTAAAATTCGGACGAGAAACTGAGTAGATTTAACGGAAATGGAGTTTTCGATGGATTCTCAAAGGGTTTAGTACACTGTTTTTTCTCCAATACTGAGTCCGGATATATTATGGATATTTTCACATGCTTGAATCCATATTTATACATTAATTTGAACCGAGCCATATTTCATGAAAATCGGACGAGAAAATTAGTAGATTTGACGGAAATGGGGTTATCGGTGGATTCTGAAAGGGGTTAGTACACAGTTTTTTCTCAAATACTGAGTGTGGACGTATTACGGATATTTTCACATACTTGAATCTATATTGATATTCTAATTTGAACCGAGCCATAGTTCGTGAAATTCGGACGAGAAACTGAGTAGATTTGACAAAAATGGAGTTTTCGGTGGATTCCCAAAGGGGTTTGTACATAGTTTTTTCTCCAATACCGAGTCCAGATGTATTACAGATGTTTTCACATATTTGAATCCATATTGATATATTAATTCGAACCGATCCATATTTCGTGAAATTCGGACGAAAAACTGAGTAGATTTGACGGAAATGGAGTTTTCGATGGATTCTCAAAGGGGTTAATACACAGTTGTTTCTCCAATACTGAGTCCGGATATATTATGGATATTTTCACATACTTGAACCCATATTTATACATTAATTTGAACCGATCCATAACTCGTGAAATTCGGACGAGAAACTAAGTAGATTTGACGGAAATGGAGTTTTCAGTGGATTCCCAAAGGGGTTAGTACACAGTTTTTTCTCAAATACTGAGTCCGGATGTGTAATGGATATTTTCACATACTTAAATCCATATTGATATTTTAATTGGAACCAAGCCATAGTTCGTGAAAATCAGACAAGAAAATAAGTAGATTTGAGGGAAATGTATTTTTCGGTGGATCCCCAAAGGGGTTAGTACACAGTTTTTTCTCCAATACAGAGTCCGGATGTATTATGGATATTTTCACATACTTGAATCCATATTGATATTTTAATTTGAACCGAGGCATATTTCGTGAAATTCGGACGAGAAACTGAGTAGATTTGAGGGAAATGGACTTTTCGGTGAATCCCCAAAGGGGTTAGTACACAGTTTTTTCTCCAATACTGAGTCCGGATATATTACGGATATTTTCACATACTTTAATCTATATTCATATTCTAATTTGAACCGAGCCATATTTCGTGAAATTCGGACGAGAAACCGAGTAGATTTGACGGAAATGGAGTTTTCGGTAGATTCTTAAAGGGGTTAGTACACAGTTTTTTCTCCAATACTGAGTCCGGATGTATTATGGATATTTTCACATACTTGAATCCATATTGATATTCTAATTTGAACCGAGCCATATTTCGTTAAATATAGACGATAAACTGAGTAGATTTGACGAAAATTGAGTTTTCGGCGGATTCCCAAAGGGGTTAGTACACAGTTTTTTCTCATACTTGAATCCCCAAAGGGGTTAGTACACAGTTTTTCTCCAATACATAGTCCGAATGTATTATGGATATTTTCACGTACTTGAATCCATATTGACATTTTAATTTGAACCGAGCCATATTTCGTGAAAATCGGACGAGAAATTGAGTAGATTTGACGGAAATGGAGTTTTCGGTGGATCCCCAAAGGGGTTAGTACACAGTTTTTTCTCGAGTATAGTGTCCGGATGTATTATGGACATTTTTACATACTTGAATCCATATTGATATTTAAATTTGAACCGAGCCATAATTCGTGAAAATTGGACGAGAAAATGAGTAGATTTGACCGAAATAGAGTTTTCGGTGGATTCGCAAAGGGGTTAGTACACAGTTTTTCTTCAACACTGAGTCCGGATGTATTACAGATATTTTCACATAATTGAATCTATATTGATATTCTAATTTGAACCGAGCCATATTTCGTGAAATTCGGACGAGAAACTGAGTAGATTTGATTGAAATGGAGTTTTCAGTGAATTCTCAAAGGGGTTAGTACACAGTTTTTTCTCCAATACTGAGTCTGGATGTATTACGGATATTTTCACATAATTGAATCCATATTGATATATTAATTCGAACCGATCCATATTTCGTAAAATTCGGACGAGAAACTGAGTAGATTTAACGGAAATGGAGTTTTCGATGGATTCTCAAAGGGTTTATTACACTGTTTTTTCTCCAATACTGAGTCCGGATATATTATGGATATTTTCACATACTTGAATCCATATTTATACATTAATTTGAACCGAGCCATATTTCATGAAAATCGGACGAGAAAATTAGTAGATTTGACGGAAATGGGGTTTTCGGTGGATTCTCAAAGGGGTTAGTACACAGTTTTTTCTCAAATACTGTGTCTGGACATATTACGGATATTTTCACATACTTGAATCTATATTGATATTCTAATTTGAACCGAGCCATATTTCGTGAAATTCGGACGAGAAACTGAGTAAATTTGACAAAAATGGAGTTTTCGGTGGATTCCCAAAGGGGTTTGTACATAGTTTTTTCTCCAATACCGAGTCCAGATGTATTACAGATGTTTTCACATATTTGAATCCATATTGATATATTAATTCGAACCGATCCATATTTCGTGAAATTCGGACGAGAAACTGAGTAGATTTGACGGAAATGGAGTTTTCGATGGATTCTCAAAGGGGTTAGTACACAGTTTTTTCTCCAATACTGAGTCCGGATATATTATGGATATTTTCACATACTTGAACCCATATTTATACATTAATTTGAACCGATCCATAACTCGTGAAATTCGGACGAGAAACTAAGTAGATTTGACGGAAATGGAGTTTTCAGTGGATTCCCAAAGGGGTTAGTACACAGTTTTTTCTCAAATACTGAGTCCGGATGTGTAATGGATATTTTCACATACTTAAATCCATATTGATATTTTAATTGGAACCAAGCCGTAGTTCGTGAAAATCAGACAAGAAAATGAGTAGATTTGAGGGAAATATATTTTTCGGTGGATCCCCAAAGGGGTTAGTACACAGTTTTTTCTCCAATACAGAGTCCGGATGTATTATGGATATTTTCATATACTTGAATCCATATTGATATTTTAATTTGAACCGAGGCATATTTCGTGAAATTCGGACGAGAAACTGAGTAGATTTGAGGGAAATGGACTTTTCGGTGAATCCCCAAAGGGGTTAGTACACAGTATTTTCTCCAATACTGAGTCCGGATATATTACGGATATTTTCACATACTTTAATCTATATTGATATTCTAATTTGAACCGAGCCATATTTCGTGAAATTCGGACGAGAAACCGAGTAGATTTGACGGAAATGGAGTTTTCGGTAGATTCTTAAAGGGGTTAGTACACAGTTTTTTCTCCAATACTGAGTCCGGATGTATTATGGATATTTTCACATACTTGAATCCATATTGATATTCTAATTTGAACCGAGCCATATTTCGTTAAATGTAGACGATAAACTGAGTAGATTTGACGGAAATTGAGTTTTCGGTGGATTCCCAAAGGGGTTAGTACACAGTTTTTTCTCATACTTGAATCCCCAAAGGGGTTAGTACACAGTTTTTCTCCAATACATAGTCCGAATGTATTATGGATATTTTCACGTACTTGAATCCATATTGATATTTTAATTTGAAACGAGCCATATTTCGTGAAAATCGGACGAGAAATTGAGTAGATTTGACGGAAATGGAGTTTTCGGTGGATCCCCAAAGGGGTTAGTACACAGTTTTTTCTCGAGTATAGTGTCTGGATGTATTATGGACATTTTCACATACTTGAATCCATATTGATATTTAAATTTGAACCGAGCCATATTTCGTGAAAATTGGACGAGAAAATGAGTAGATTTGACCGAAATAGAGTTTTCGGTGGATTCGCAAAGGGGTTAGTACACAGTTTTTCTTCAACACTGAGTCCGGATGTATTACAGATATTTTCACATAATTGAATCTATATTGATATTCTAATTTGAACCGAGCCATATTTCGTGAAATTCGGACGAGAAACTGAGTAGATTTGATTGAAATGGAGTTTTCGGTGAATTCTCAAAGGGGTTAGTACACAGTTTTTTCTCCAATACTGAGTCTGGATGTATTACGGATATTTTCACATAATTGAATCCATATTGATATTTTAATTCGAACCGATCCATATTTCGTAAAATTCGGACGAGAAACTGAGTAGATTTAACGGAAATGGAGTTTTCGATGGATTCTCAAAGGGTTTAGTACACTGTTTTTTCTCCAATACTGAGTCCGGATATATTATGGATATTTTCACATGCTTGAATCCATATTTATACATTAATTTGAACCGAGCCATATTCCATGAAAATCGGACGAGAAAATTAGTAGATTTGACGGAAATGGGGTTTTCGGTGGATTCTCAAAGGGGTTAGTACACAGTTTTTTCTCAAATACTGAGTGTGGACGTATTACGGATATTTTCACATACTTGAATCTATATTGATATTCTAATTTGAACCGAGCCATATTTCATGAAATTCGGACGAGAAACTGAGTAGATTTGACAAAAATGGAGTTTTCGGTGGATTCCCAAAGGGGTTTGTACATAGTTTTTCTCCAATACCGAGTCCAGATGTATTACAGATGTTTTCACATATTTGAATCCATATTGATATATTAATTCGAACCGATCCATATTTCGTGAAATTCGGACGAGAAACTGAGTAGATTTGACGGAAATGGAGTTTTCGAAAGATTCTCAAAGGGGTTAGTACACAGTTGTTTCTCCAATACTGAGTCCGGATATATTATGGATATTTTCACATACTTGAACCCATATTTATAGTTAAATTTGAACCGATCCATAACTCGTGAAATTCGGACGAGAAACTAAGTAGATTTGACGGAAATGGAGTTTTCAGTGGATTCCCAAAGGGGTTAGTACACAGTTTTTTCTCAAATACTGAGTCCGGATGTGTAATGGATATTTTCACATACTTAAATCCATATTGATATTTTAATTGGAACCAAGCTGTAGTTCGTGAAAATCAGACAAGAAAATGAGTAGATTTGAGGGAAATATATTTTTCGGTGGATCCCCAAAGGGGTTAGTACACAGTTTTTTCTCCAATACAGAGTCCGGATGTATTATGGATATTTTCATATACTTGAATCCATATTGATATTTTAATTTGAACCGAGGCATATTTCGTGAAATTCGGACGAGAAACTGAGTAGATTTGAGGGAAATGGACTTTTCGGTGAATCCCCAAAGGGGTTAGTACACAGTTTTTTCTCCAATACTGAGTCCGGATATATTACGGATATTTTCACATACTTTAATCTATATTGATATTCTAATTTGAACCGAGCCATATTTCGTGAAATTCGGACGAGAAACTGAGTAGATTTGATTGAAATGGAGTTTTCGGTGAATTCTCAAAGGGGTTAGTACACAGTTTTTTCTCCAATACTGAGTCTGGATGTATTACGGATATTTTCACATAATTGAATGCATATTGATATATTAATTCGAACCGATCCATATTTCATAAAATTCGGACGAGAAACTGAGTAGATTTAACGGAAATGGAGTTTTCGATGGATTCTCAAAGGGTTTAGTACACTGTTTTTTCTCCAATACTGAGTCCGGATATATTATGGATATTTTCACATGCTTGAATCCATATTTATACATTAATTTGAACCGAGCCATATTTCATGAAAATCGGACGAGAAAATTAGTAGATTTGACGGAAATGGGGTTATCGGTGGATTCTCAAAGGGGTTAGTACACAGTTTTTTCTCAAATACTGAGTGTGGACGTATTACGGATATTTTCACATACTTGAATCTATATTGATATTCTAATTTGAACCGAGCCATAGTTCGTGAAATTCGGACGAGAAACTGAGTAGATTTGACAAAAATGGAGTTTTCGGTGGATTCCCAAAGGGGTTTGTACATAGTTTTTTCTCCAATACCGAGTCCAGATGTATTACAGATGTTTTCACATATTTGAATCCATATTGATATATTAATTCGAACCGATCCATATTTCGTGAAATTCGGACGAGAAACTGAGTAGATTTGACGGAAATGGAGTTTTCGATGGATTCTCAAAGGGGTTAGTACACAGTTGTTTCTCCAATACTGAGTCCGGATATATTATGGATATTTTCACATACTTGAACCCATATTTATACTTAAATTTGAAACGATCTATAACTCGTGAAATTCGGACGAGAAACTAAGTAGATTTGACGGAAATGGAGTTTTCAGTGGATTCCCAAAGGGGTTAGTACACAGTTTTTTCTCAAATACTGAGTCCGGATGTGTAATGGATATTTTCACATACTTAAATCCATATTGATATTTTAATTGGAACCAATCCATAGTTCGTGAAAATCAGACAAGAAAATGAGTAGATTTGAGGGAAATGTATTTTTCGGTGGATCCCCAAAGGGGTTAGTACACAGTTTTTTTTCCAATACAGAGTCCGGATGTATTATAGATATTTTCACATACTTGAATCCATATTGATATTTTAATTTGAACCGAGCCATATTTCGTGAAAATTGGACGAGAAAATGAGTAGATTTGACCGAAATAGAGTTTTCGGTGGATTCGCAAAGGGGTTAGTACACAGTTTTTCTTCAACACTGAGTCCGGATGTATTATGGATATTTTCACGTACTTGAATCCATATTGATATTTTAATTTGAACCGAGCCATATTTCGTGAAAATCGGACGAGAAATTGAGTAGATTTGACGGAAATGGAGTTTTCGGTGGATCCCCAAAGGGGTTAGTACACAGTTTTTTCTCGAGTATAGTGTCCGGATGTATTATGGACATTTTCACATACTTGAATCCATATTGATATTTAAATTTGAACCGAGCCATATTTCGTGAAAATTGGACGAGAAAATGAGTAGATTTGACCGAAATAGAGTTTTCGGTGGATTCGCAAAGGGGTTAGTACACAGTTTTTCTTCAACACTGAGTCCGGATGTATTACAGATATTTTCACATAATTGACTCTATATTGATATTCTAATTTGAACCGAGCCATATTTCGTGAAATTCGGACGAGAAACTGAGTAGATTTGATTGAAATGGAGTTTTCGGTGAATTCTCAAAGGGGTTAGTACACAGTTTTTTCTCCAATACTGAGTCTGGATGTATTACGGATATTTTCACATAATTGAATCCATATTGATATATTCATTCGAACCGATCCATATTTCGTAAAATTCGGACGAGAAACTGAGTAGATTTAACGGAAATGGAGTTTTCGATGGATTCTCAAAGGGTTTAGTACACTGTTTTTTCTCCAATAATGAGTCCGGATATATTATGGATATTTTCACATGCTTGAATCCATATTTATACATTAATTTGAACCGAGCCATATTTCATGAAAATCGGACGAGAAAATTAGTAGATTTGACGGAAATGGGGTTTTCGGTGGATTCTCAAAGGGGTTAGTACACAGTTTTTTCTCAAATACTGAGTGTGGACGTATTACGGATATTTTCACATACTTGAATCTATATTGATATTCTAATTTGAACCGAGCCATATTTCGTGAAATTCGGACGAGAAACTGAGTAGATTTGACAAAAATTGAGTTTTCGGTGGATTCCCAAAGGGGTTTGTACATAGTTTTTTCTCCAATACCGAGTCCAGATGTATTACAGATGTTTTCACATATTTGAATCCATATTGATATATTAATTCGAACCGATCCATATTTCGTGAAATTCGGACGAGAAACTGAGTAGATTTGACGGAAATGGAGTTTTCGATGGATTCTCAAAGGTGTTAGTACACAGTTGTTTCTCCAATACTGAGTCCGGATATATTATGGATATTTTCACATACTTGAACCCATATTTATACTTAAATTTGAACTGATCCATAACTCGTGAAATTCGGACGAGAAACTAAGTAGATTTGACGGAAATGGAGTTTTCAGTGGATTCCCAAAGGGGTTAATACACAGTTTTTTCTCAAATACTGAGTCCGGATGTGTAATGGATATTTTCACATACTTAAATCCATATTGATATTTTAATTGGAACCAAGCCATAGTTCGTGAAAATCAGACAAGAAAATGAGTAGATTTGAGGGAAATGTATTTTTCGGTGGATCCCCAAAGGGGTTAGTACACAGTTTTTTCTCCAATACAGAGTCCGGATGTATTATGGATATTTTCACATACTTGAATCCATATTGATATTTTAATTTGAACCGAGGCATATTTCGTGAAATTCGGACGAGAAACTGAGTAGATTTGAGGGAAATGGACTTTTCGGTGAATCCCCAAAGGGGTTAGTACACAGTTTTTTCTCCAATACTGAGTCCGGATATATTACGGATATTTTCACATACTTTAATCTATATTGATATTCTAATTTGAACCGAGCCATATTTCGTGAAATTCGGACGAGAAACCGAGTAGATTTGACGGAAATGGAGTTTTCGGTAGATTCTTAAAGGGGTTAGTACACAGTTTTTTCTCCAATACTGAGTCCGGATGTATTATGGATATTTTCACATACTTGAATCCATATTGATATTCTAATTTGAACCGAGCCATATTTCGTTAAATGTAGACGATAAACTGAGTAGATGTGACGGAAATTGAGTTTTCGGTGGATTCCCAAAGGGGTTAGTACACAGTTTTTTCTCATACTTGAATCCCCAAAGGGGTTAGTACACAGTTTTTCTCCAATACATAGTCCGAATGTATTATGGATATTTTCACGTACTTGAATCCATATTGATATTTTAATTTGAACCGAGCCATATTTCATGAAAATCGGACGAGAAATTGAGTAGATTTGACGAAAATGGAGTTTTCGGTGGATCCCCAAAGGGGTTAGTACACAGTTTTTTCTCGAGTATAGTGTCAGAATGTATTATGGACATTTTCACATACTTTAATCCATATAGATATTTAAATTTGAACCGAGCCATATTTCGTGAAAATTGGACGAGAAAATGAGTAGATTTGACCGAAATAGAGTTTTCGGTGGATTCGCAAAGGGGTTAGTACACAGTTTTTCTTCAACACTGAGTCCGGATTTATTACAGATATTTTCACATAATTGAATCTATATTGATATTCTAATTTGAACCGAGCCATATTTCGTGAAATTCGGACGAGAAACTGAGTAGATTTGATTGAAATGGAGTTTTCGGTGAATTCTCAAAGGGGTTAGTACACAGTTTTTTCTCCAATACTGAGTCTGGATGTATTACGGATATTTTCACATAATTGAATCCATATTGATATATTAATTCGAACCGATCCATATTTCGTAAAATTCGGACGAGAAACTGAGTAGATTTAACGGAAATGGAGTTTTCGATGGATTCTCAAAGTGTTTAGTACACTGTTTTTTCTCCAATACTGAGTCCGGATATATTATGGATATTTTCACATGCTTGAATCCATATTTATACATTAATTTGAACCGAGCCATATTTCATGAAAATAGGACTAGAAAATTAGTAGATTTGACGGAAATGGGGTTTTCGGTGGATTCTCAAAGGGGTTAGTACACAGTTTTTTCTCAAATACTGAGTCTGGACGTATTACGGATATTTTCACATACTTGAATCTATATTGATATTCTAATTTGAACCGAGCCATATTTCGTGAAATTCGGACGAGAAACTAAGTAAATTTGTCAAAAATGGAGTTTTTGGTGGATTCTCAAAGGGGTTTGTACATAGTTTTTTCTCCAATACCGAGTCCAGATGTATTACAGATGTTTTCACATATTTGAATCCATATTGATATATTAATTCGAACCGATCCATATTTCGTGAAATTCGGACGAGAAACTGAGTAGATTTGACGGAAATGGAGTTTCGATGGATTCTCAAAGGGGTTAGTACACAGTTTTTTCTCCAATACTGAGTCCGGATATATTATGGATATTTTCACATACTTGAACCCATATTTATATATTAATTTGAACCGATCCATAACTCGAGAAATTCGGACGAGAAACTAAGTAGATTTGACGGAAATGGAGTTTTCAGTGGATTCCCAAAGGGGTTAGTACACAGTTTTTTCTCAAATACTGAGTCCGGATGTGTAATGGATATTTTCACATACTTGAATCCATATTGATATTTTAATTGGAACCAAGCCATAGTTCGTGAAAATCAGAAAAGAAAATGAGTAGATTTGAGGGAAATGGATTTTTCGGTAGATCCCCAAAGGGGTTAGTACACAGTTTTTTCTCCAATACAGAGTCCGGATGTATTATGGATATTTTCACATACTTGAATCCATATTGATATTTTAATTTGAACCGAGGCATATTTCGTGAAATTCAGACGAGAAACTGAGTAGATTTGAGGGGAATGGACTTTTCGGTGAATCCCCAAAGGGGTTAGTACACAGTTTTTTCTCCAATACTGAGTCCGGATATATTACGGATATTTTCACATACTTTAATCTATATTGATATTCTAATTTGAACCGAGCCATATTTCGTGAAATTCGGACGAGAAACCGAGTAGATTTGACGGAAATGGAGTTTTCGGTAGATTCTTAAAGGGGTTAGTACACAGTTTTTTCTCCAATACTGAGTCCGGATATATTATGGATATTTTCACTTACTTGAACCCATATTTATACATTAATTTGAACCGATCCATAACTCGTGAAATTCGGACGAGAAACTAAGTAGATTTGACGGAAATGGAGTTTTCAGTGGATTCCCAAAGGGGTTAGTACACAGTTTTTTCTCCAATACAGAGTCCGGATGTATTATGGATATTTTCACATACTTGAATCCATATTGATATTTTAATTTGAACCGAGGCATATTTCGTGAAATTCGGACGAGAAACTGAGTAGATTTGAGGGAAATGGACTTTTCGGTGAATCCCCAAAGGGGTTAGTACACATTTTTTTCTCCAATACTGAGTCCAGATATATTACGGATATTTTCACATACTTTAATCTATATTGATATTCTAATTTGAACCGAGCCATATTTCATGAAATTCGGACGAGAAACCGAGTAGATTTGACGGAAATGGAGTTTTCGGTAGATTCTTAAAGGGGTTAGTACACAGTTTTTTCTCCAATACTGAGTCCGGATGTATTATGGATATTTTCACATACTTGAATCCATATTGATATTCTAATTTGAACCGAGCCATATTTCGTTAAATGTAAACGATAAACTGAGTAGATTTGACGGAAATTGAGTTTTCGGTGGATTCCCAAAGGGGTTAGTACACAGTTTTTTCTCATACTTGAATCCCCAAAGGGGTTAGTACACAGTTTTTCTCCAATACATAGTTCGAATGTATTATGGATATTTTCACGTACTTGAATCCATATTGATATTTTAATTTGAACCGAGCCATATTTCGTGAAAATCGGACGAGAAATTGAGTTGATTTGACGGAAATGGAGTTTTCGGTGGATCCCTAAAGGGGTTAGTACACAGTTTTTTCTCGAGTATAGTGTCAGAATGTATTATGGACATTTTCACATACTTGAATCCATATTGATATTTAAATTTGAACCGAGCCATATTTCGTGAAAATTGGACGAGAAAATGAGTAGATTTGACCGAAATAGAGTTTTCGGTGGATTCGCAAAGGGGTTAGTACACAGTTTTTCTTCAACACTGAGTCCGGATTTATTACAGATATTTTCACATAATTGAATCTATATTGATATTCTAATTTGAACCGAGCCATATTTCGTGAAATTCGGATGAGAAACTGAGTAGATTTGATTGAAATGGAGTTTTCGGTGAATTCTCAAAGGGGTTAGTACACAGTTTTTTCTCCAATACTGAGTCTGGATGTATTACGGATATTTTCACATAATTAAATCTATATTGATATATTAATTCGAACCGATCCATATTTCGTAAAATTTGGACGAGAAACTGAGTAGATTTAACGGAAATGGAGTTTTCGATGGATTCTCAAAGTGTTTAGTACACTGTTTTTTCTCCAATACTAAGTCCGGATATATTATGGATATTTTCACATGCTTGAATCCATATTTATACATTAATTTGAACCGAGCCATATTTCATGAAAATAGGACGAGAAAATTAGTAGATTTGACGGAAATGGGGTTTTCGGTGGATTCTCAAAGGGGTTAGTACACAGTTTTTTCTCAAATACTGAGTCTGGACGTATTACGGATATTTTCACATACTTGAATCTATATTGATATTCTAATTTGAACCGAGCCATATTTCGTGAAATTCGGACGAGAAACTGAGTAAATTTGACAAAAATGGAGTTTTTGGTGGATTCCCAAAGGGGTTTGTACATAGTTTTTTCTCCAATACCGGGTCCAGATGTATTACAGATGTTTTCACATATTTGAATCCATATTGATATATTAATTCGAACCGATCCATATTTCGTGAAATTCGGACGAGAAACTGAGTAGATTTGACGGAAATGGAGTTTCGATGGATTCTCAAAGGGGTTAGTACACAGTTTTTTCTCCAATACTGAGTCCGGATATATTATGGATATTTTCACATACTTGAACCCATATTTATACATTAATTTGAACCGATCCATAACTCGAGAAATTCGGACGAGAAACTAAGTAGATTTGACGGAAATGGAGTTTTCAGTGGATTCCCAAAGGGGTTAGTACACAGTTTTTTCTCAAATACTGAGTCCGGATGTGTAATGGATATTTTCACATACTTGAATCCATATTGATATTTTAATTGGAACCAAGCCATAGTTCGTGAAAATCAGAAAAGAAAATGAGTAGATTTGAGGGAAATGGATTTTTCGGTAGATCCCCAAAGGGGTTAGTACACAGTTTTTTCTCCAATACAGAGTCCGGATGTATTATGGATATTTTCACATACTTGAATCCATATTGATATTTTAATTTGAACCGAGGCATATTTCGTGAAATTCGGACGAGAAACTGAGTAGATTTGAGGGAAATGGACTTTTCGGTGAATCCCCAAAGGGGTTAGTACACAGTTTTTTCTCCAATACTGAGTCCGGATATATTACGGATATTTTCACATACTTTAATCTATATTGATATTCTAATTTGAACCGAGCCATATTTCGTGAAATTCGGACGAGAAACCGAGTAGATTTGACGGAAATGGAGTTTTCAGTAGATTCTTAAAGGGGTTAGTACACAGTTTTTTCTCCAATACTGAGTCCGGATATATTATGGATATTTTCACTTACTTGAACCCATATTTATACATTAATTTGAACCGATCCATAACTCGTGAAATTCGGACGAGAAACTAAGTAGATTTGACGGAAATGGAGTTTTCAGTGGATTCCCAAAGGGGTTAGTACACAGTTTTTTCTCCAATACAGAGTCCGGATGTATTATGGATATTTTCACATACTTGAATCCATATTGATATTTTAATTTGAACCGAGGCATATTTCGTGAAATTCGGACGAGAAACTGAGTAGATTTGAGGGAAATGGACTTTTCGGTGAATCCCCAAAGGGGTTAGTACACAGTTTTTTCTCCAATACTGAGTCCAGATATATTACGGATATTTTCACATACTTTAATCTATATTGATATTCTAATTTGAACCGAGCCATATTTCATGAAATTCGGACGAGAAACCGAGTAGATTTGACGGAAATGGAGTTTTCGGTAGATTCTTAAAGGGGTTAGTACACAGTTTTTTCTCCAATACTGAGTCCGGATGTATTATGGATATTTTCACATACTTGAATCCATATTGATATTCTAATTTGAACCGAGCCATATTTCGTTAAATGTAAACGATAAACTGAGTAGATTTGACGGAAATTGAGTTTTCGGTGGATTCCCAAAGGGGTTAGTACACAGTTTTTTCTCATACTTGAATCCCCAAAGGGGTTAGTACACAGTTTTTCTCCAATACATAGTTCGAATGTATTATGGATATTTTCACGTACTTGAATCCATATTGATATTTTAATTTGAACCGAGCCATATTTCGTGAAAATCGGACGAGAAATTGAGTTGATTTGACGGAAATGGAGTTTTCGGTGGATCCCTAAAGGGGTTAGTACACAGTTTTTTCTCGAGTATAGTGTCAGAATGTATTATGGACATTTTCACATACTTGAATCCATATTGATATTTAAATTTGAACCGAGCCATATTTCGTGAAAATTGGACGAGAAAATGAGTAGATTTGACCGAAATAGAGTTTTCGGTGGATTCGCAAAGGGGTTAGTACACAGTTTTTCTTCAACACTGAGTCCGGATTTATTACAGATATTTTCACATAATTGAATCTATATTGATATTCTAATTTGAACCGAGCCATATTTCGTGAAATTCGGACGAGAAACTGAGTAGATTTGATTGAAATGGAGTTTTCGGTGAATTCTCAAAGGGGTTAGTACACAGTTTTTTCTCCAATACTGAGTCTGGATGTATTACGGATATTTTCACATAATTAAATCCATATTGATATATTAATTCGAACCGATCCATATTTCGTAAAATTTGGACGAGAAACTGAGTAGATTTAACGGAAATGGAGTTTTCGATGGATTCTCAAAGTGTTTAGTACACTGTTTTTTCTCCAATACTAAGTCCGGATATATTATGGATATTTTCACATGCTTGAATACATATTTATACATTAATTTGAACCGAGCCATATTTCATGAAAATAGGACGAGAAAATTAGTAGATTTGACGGAAATGGGGTTTTCGGTGGATTCTCAAAGGGGTTAGTACACAGATTTTTCTCAAATACTGAGTCTGGACGTATTACGGATATTTTCACATACTTGAATCTATATTGATATTCTAATTTGAACCGAGCCATATTTCGTGAAATTCGGACGAGAAACTGAGTAAATTTGACAAAAATGGAGTTTTTGGTGGATTCCCAAAGGGGTTTGTACATAGTTTTTTCTCCAATACCGAGTCCAGATGTATTACATATGTTTTCACATATTTGAATCCATATTGATATATTAATTCGAACCGATCCATATTTCGTGAAATTCGAACGAGAAACTGAGTAGATTTGACGGAAATGGAGTTTCGATGGATTCTCAAAGGGGTTAGTACACAGTTTTTTTCTCCAATACTGAGTCCGGATATATTATGGATATTTTCACATACTTGAACCCATATTTATACATTAATTTGAACCGATCCATAACTCGAGAAATTCGGACGAGAAACTAAGTTGATTTGACGGAAATGGAGTTTTCAGTGGATTCCCAAAGGGGTTAGTACACAGTTTTTTCTCAAATACTGAGTCCGGATGTGTAATGGATATTTTCACATACTTGAATCCATATTGATATTTTAATTGGAACCAAGCCATAGTTCGTGAAAATCAGACAAGAAAATGAGTAGATTTGAGGGAAATGGATTTTTCGGTAGATCCCCAAAGGGGTTAGTACACAGTTTTTTCTCCAATACAGAGTCCGGATGTATTATGGATATTTTCACATACTTGAATCCATATTGATATTTTAATTTGAACCGAGGCATATTTCGTGAAATTCGGACGAGAAACTGAGTAGATTTGAGGGAAATGGACTTTTCGGTGAATCCCCAAAGGGGTTAGTACACAGTTTTTTCTCCAATACTGAGTCCGGATATATTACGGATATTTTCACATACTTTAATCTATATTGATATTCTAATTTGAACCGAGCCATATTTCGTGAAATTCGGACGAGAAACCGAGTAGATTTGACGGAAATGGAGTTTTCGGTAGATTCTTAAAGGGGTTAGTACACAGTTTTTTCTCCAATACTGAGTCCGGATATATTATGGATATTTTCACATACTTGAACCCATATTTATACATTAATTTGAACCGATCCATAACTCGTGAAATTCGGACGAGAAACTAAGTAGATTTGACGGAAATGGAGTTTTCAGTGGATTCCCAAAGGGGTTAGTACACAGTTTTTTCTCCAATACAGAGTCCGGATGTATTATGGATATTTTCACATACTTGAATCCATATTGATATTTTAATTTGAACCGAGGCATATTTCGTGAAATTCGGACGAGAAACTGAGTAGATTTGAGGGAAATGGACTTTTCGGTGAATCCCCAAAGGGGTTAGTACACAGTTTTTTCTCCAATACTGAGTCCAGATATATTACGGATATTTTCACATACTTTAATCTATATTGATATTCTAATTTGAACCGAGCCATATTTCATGAAATTCGGACGAGAAACCGAGTAGATTTGACGGAAATGGAGTTTTCGGTAGATTCTTAAAGGGGTTAGTACACAGTTTTTTCTCCAATACTGAGTCCGGATGTATTATGGATATTTTCACATACTTGAATCCATATTGATATTCTAATTTGAACCGAGCCATATTTCGTTAAATGTAAACGATAAACTGAGTAGATTTGACGGAAATTGAGTTTTCGGTGGATTCCCAAAGGGGTTAGTACACAGTTTTTTCTCATACTTGAATCCCCAAAGGGGTTAGTACACAGTTTTTCTCCAATACATAGTTCGAATGTATTATGGATATTTTCACGTACTTGAATCCATATTGATATTTTAATTTGAACCGAGCCATATTTCGTGAAAATCGGACGAGAAATTGAGTTGATTTGACGGAAATGGAGTTTTCGGTGGATCCCTAAAGGGGTTAGTACACAGTTTTTTCTCGAGTATAGTGTCAGAATGTATTATGGACATTTTCACATACTTGAATCCATATTGATATTTAAATTTGAACCGAGCCATATTTCGTGAAAATTGGACGAGAAATTGAGTAGATTTGACCGAAATAGAGTTTTCGGTGGATTCGCAAAGGGGTTAGTACACAGTTTTTCTTCAACACTGAGTCCGGATTTATTACAGATATTTTCACATAATTGAATCTATATTGATATTCTAATTTGAACCGAGCCATATTTCGTGAAATTCGGACGAGAAACTGAGTAGATTTGATTGAAATGGAGTTTTCGGTGAATTCTCAAAGGGGTTAGTACACAGTTTTTTCTCCAATACTGAGTCTGGATGTATTACGGATATTTTCACATAATTAAATCCATATTGATATATTAATTCGAACCGATCCATATTTCGTAAAATTTGGACGAGAAACTGAGTAGATTTAACGGAAATGGAGTTTTCGATGGATTCTCAAAGTGTTTAGTACACTGTTTTTTCTCCAATACTAAGTCCGGATATATTATGGATATTTTCACATGCTTGAATACATATTTATACATTAATTTGAACCGAGCCATATTTCATGAAAATAGGACGAGAAAATTAGTAGATTTGACGGAAATGGGGTTTTCGGTGGATTCTCAAAGGGGTTAGTACACAGATTTTTCTCAAATACTGAGTCTGGACGTATTACGGATATTTTCACATACTTGAATCTATATTGATATTCTAATTTGAACCGAGCCATATTTCGTGAAATTCGGACGAGAAACTGAGTAAATTTGACAAAAATGGAGTTTTTGGTGGATTCCCAAAGGGGTTTGTACATAGTTTTTTCTCCAATACCGAGTCCAGATGTATTACATATGTTTTCACATATTTGAATCCATATTGATATATTAATTCGAACCGATCCATATTTCGTGAAATTCGAACGAGAAACTGAGTAGATTTGACGGAAATGGAGTTTCGATGGATTCTCAAAGGGGTTAGTACACAGTTTTTTTCTCCAATACTGAGTCCGGATATATTATGGATATTTTCACATACTTGAACCCATATTTATACATTAATTTGAACCGATCCATAACTCGAGAAATTCGGACGAGAAACTAAGTTGATTTGACGGAAATGGAGTTTTCAGTGGATTCCCAAAGGGGTTAGTACACAGTTTTTTCTCAAATACTGAGTCCGGATGTGTAATGGATATTTTCACATACTTGAATCCATATTGATATTTTAATTGGAACCAAGCCATAGTTCGTGAAAATCAGACAAGAAAATGAGTAGATTTGAGGGAAATGGATTTTTCGGTAGATCCCCAAAGGGGTTAGTACACAGTTTTTTCTCCAATACAGAGTCCGGATGTATTATGGATATTTTCACATACTTGAATCCATATTGATATTTTAATTTGAACCGAGGCATATTTCGTGAAATTCGGACGAGAAACTGAGTAGATTTGAGGGAAATGGACTTTTCGGTGAATCCCCAAAGGGGTTAGTACACAGTTTTTTCTCCAATACTGAGTCCGGATATATTACGGATATTTTCACATACTTTAATCTATATTGATATTCTAATTTGAACCGAGCCATATTTCGTGAAATTCGGACGAGAAACCGAGTAGATTTGACGGAAATGGAGTTTTCGGTAGATTCTTAAAGGGGTTAGTACACAGTTTTTTCTCCAATACTGAGTCCGGATATATTATGGATATTTTCACATACTTGAACCCATATTTATACATTAATTTGAACCGATCCATAACTCGTGAAATTCGGACGAGAAACTAAGTAGATTTGACGGAAATGGAGTTTTCAGTGGATTCCCAAAGGGGTTAGTACACAGTTTTTTCTCCAATACAGAGTCCGGATGTATTATGGATATTTTCACATACTTGAATCCATATTGATATTTTAATTTGAATCGAGGCATATTTCGTGAAATTCGGACGAGAAACTGAGTAGATTTGAGGGAAATGGACTTTTCGGTGAATCCCCAAAGGGGTTAGTACACAGTTTTTTCTCCAATACTGAGTCCAGATATATTACGGATATTTTCACATACTTTAATCTATACTGATATTCTAATTTGAACCGAGCCATATTTCATGAAATTCGGACGAGAAACCGAGTAGATTTGACGGAAATGGAGTTTTCGGTAGATTCTTAAAGGGGTTAGTACACAGTTTTTTCTCCAATACTGAGTCCGGATGTATTATGGATATTTTCACATACTTGAATCCATATTGATATTCTAATTTGAACCGAGCCATATTTCGTTAAATGTAAACGATAAACTGAGTAGATTTAACGGAAATGGAGTTTTCGATGGATTCTCAAAGTGTTTAGTACACTGTTTTTTCTCCAATACTAAGTCCGGATATATTATGGATATTTTCACATGCTTGAATACATATTTATACATTAATTTGAACCGAGCCATATTTCATGAAAATAGGACGAGAAAATTAGTAGATTTGACGGAAATGGGGTTTTCGGTGGATTCTCAAAGGGGTTAGTACACAGTTTTTTCTCAAATACTGAGTCTGGACGTATTACGGATATTTTCACATACTTGAATCTATATTGATATTCTAATTTGAACCGAGCCATATTTCGTGAAATTCGGACGAGAAACTGAGTAAATTTGACAAAAATGGAGTTTTTGGTGGATTCCCAAAGGGGTTTGTACATAGTTTTTTCTCCAATACCGAGTCCAGATGTATTACAGATGTTTTCACATATTTGAATCCATATTGATATATTAATTCGAACCGATCCATATTTCGTGAAATTCGGACGAGAAACTGAGTAGATTTGACGGAAATGGAGTTTCGATGGATTCTCAAAGGGGTTAGTACACAGTTTTTTCTCCAATACTGAGTCCGGATATATTATGGATATTTTCACATACTTGAACCCATATTTATACATTAATTTGAACCGATCCATAACTCGTGAAATTCGGACGAGAAACTAAGTAGATTTGACGGAAATGGAGTTTTCAGTGGATTCCCAAAGGGGTTAGTACACAGTTTTTTCTCAAATACTGAGTCCGGATGTGTAATGGATATTTTCACATACTTGAATCCATATTGATATTTTAATTGGAACCAAGCCATAGTTCGTGAAAATCAGACAAGAAAATGAGTAGATTTGAGGGAAATGGATTTTTCGGTGGATCCCCAAAGGGGTTAGTACACAGTTTTTTCTCCAATACAGAGTCCGGATGTATTATGGATATTTTCACATACTTGAATCCATATTGATATTTTAATTTAAACCGAGGCATATTTCGTGAAATTCGGACGAGAAACTGAGTAGATTTGAGGGAAATGGACTTTTCGGTGAATCCCCAAAGGGGTTAGTACACAGTTTTTTCTCCAATACTGAGTCCGGATATATTACGGATATTTTCACATACTTTAATCTATATTGATATTCTAATTTAAACCGAGCCATATTTCGTGAAATTCGGACGAGAAACCGAGTAGATTTGACGGAAATGGATTTTTCGGTAGATTCTTAAAGGGGTTAGTACACAGTTTTTTCTCCAATATTGAGTCCGGATGTATTATGGATATTTTCACATACTTGAATCCATATTGATATTCTAATTTGAACCGAGCCATATTTCATTAAATATAGACGATAAACTGAGTAGATTTGACGGAAATTGAGTTTTCGGTGGATTCCCAAAGGGGTTAGTACACAGTTTTTTCTCATACTTGAATCCCCAAAGGTTTAGTACACAGTTTTTCTCCAATACATAGTCCGAATGTATTATGGATATTTTCACGTACTTGAATCCATATTGATATTTTAATTTGAACCGAGCCATATTTCGTGAAAATCGGACGAGAAATTGAGTAGATTTGACGGAAATGGAGTTTTCGGTGGATCCCCAAAGGGGTTAGTACACAGTTTTTTCTCGAGTATAGTGTCCGAATGTATTATGGACATTTTCACATACTTGAATCCATATTGATATTTAAATTTGAACCGAACCATATTTCCTGAAAATTGGACGAGAAAATGAGTAGATTTGACCGAAATAGAGTTTTCGGTGGATTCGCAAAGGGGTTAGTACACAGTTTTTCTTCAACACTGAGTCCGGATGTATTACAGATATTTTCACATAATTGAATCTATATTGATATTCTAATTTGAACCGAGCCATATTTCGTGAAATTCGGACGAGAAACTGAGTAGATTTGATTGAAATGGAGTTTTCGGTGAATTCTCAAAGGGGTTAGTACACAGTTTTCTCTCCAATACTGAGTCTGGATGTATTACGGATATTTTCACATAATTGAATCCATATTGATATATTAATTCGAACCAATCCATATTTCGTAAAATTCGGACGAGAAACTGAGTAGATTTAACGGAAATGGAGTTTTCGATGGATTCTCAAAGGGTTTAGTACACTGTTTTTTCTCCAATACTGAGTCCGGATATATTATGGATATTTTCACATGCTTGAATCCATATTTATACATTAATTTGAACCGACCCATATTTCATGAAAATCGGACGAGAAAATTAGTAGATTTGACGGAAATGGGGTTTTCGGTGGATTCTCAAAGGGGTTAGTACACAGTTTTTTCTCAAATACTGAGTCTGGACGTATTACGGATATTTTCACATACTTGAATCTATATTGATATTCTAATTTGAACCGAGCCATATTTCGTGAAATTCGGACGAGAAACTGAGTAGATTTGACAAATATGGAGTTTTTGGTGGATTCCCAAAGGGGTTTGTACATAGTTTTTTCTCCAATACCGAGTCCAGATGTATTACAGATTTTTTCACATATTTGAATCCATATTGATATATTAATTCGAACCGATCCATATTTTGTAAAATTCGGACGAGAAACTGAGTAGATTTGACGGAAATGGAGTTTTCGATGGATTCTCAAAGGGGTTAGTACACAGTTTTTTCTCCAATACTGAGTCCGGATATATTATGGATATTTTCACATACTTGAACCCATATTTATACATTAATTTGAACCGATCCATAACTCGTGAAATTCGGACGAGAAACTAAGTAGATTTGACGGAAATGGAGTTTTCAGTGGATTCCCAAAAGGGGTTAGTACACAGTTTTTTCTCAAATACTGAGTCCGGATGTATAATGGATATTTTCACATACTTGAATCCATATTGATATTTTAATTGGAACCAAGCCATAGTTCGTGAAAATCAGACAAGAAAATGAGTAGATTTGAGGGAAATGGATTTTTCGGTGGATCCCCAAAGGGGTTAGTACACAGTTTTTTCTCCAATACAGAGTCCGGGTGTATTCTAAATATTTTCACATACTTGAATCCATATTGATATTTTAATTTGAACCGAGGCATATTTCGTGAAATTCGGACGAGAAACTGAGTAGATTTGAGGGAAATGGACTTTTCGGTGAATCCCCAAAGGGGTTAGTACACAGTTTTTTCTCCAATACTGAGTCCGGATATATTACGGATATTTTCACATACTTTAATCTATATTGATATTCTAATTTGAACCGAGCCATATTTCATGAAATTCGGACGAGAAACCGAGTAGATTTGACGGAAATGGAGTTTTCGGTAGATTCTCAAAGGGGTTAGTACACAATTATTTCTCCAATACTGAGTCCGGATGTATTATGGATATTTTCACATACTTGAATCCATATTGATATTCTAATTTGAACCGAGCCATATTTCGTTAAATTTAGACGATAAACTGAGTAGATTTGACGGAAATGGAGTTTTCGGTGGATTCCCAAAGGGGTTAGTACAAAGTTTTTTCTCATACTTGAATCCCCAAAGGGGTTAGTACACAGTTTTCTCCAATACATAGTCCGAATGTATTATGGATATTTTCACGTACTTGAATCCATATTGATATTTTAATTTGAACCGAGCCATATTTCGTGAAAATCGGACGAGAAAATGAGTAGATTTGACGGAAATGGAGTTTTCGGTGGATCCTCAAAGGGATTAGTACACAGTTTTTTCTCGAGTATAGTGTCCCGACGTATTATGGAAATTTTCAAATACTTGAATCCATATTGATATTTAAATTTGAATCGAGCCATATTTCGTGAAAATTGGACGAGAAAATGAGTAGATTTGTCCGAAATAGAGTTTTCGGTGGATTCGGAAAGGGGTTAGTACACAGTTTTTTCTTCAATACTGAGTCCGGATGTATTATGGATATTTTTACATAATTGGATCTATATTGATATTCTAATTTGAACCGAGCCATATTTCGTGAAATTCGGACGAGAAACTGAGTAGATTTGATGGAAATGGAGTTTTCGGTGGACTCTTAAAGGGGTTAGTACACAGTTTTTTCTCCAATACTGAGTCCGGATGTATTACGGATATTTTCACATAATTGAATCCATATTGATATATTAATTCGAACCGATCCATATTTCGTGAAATTCGGACGTGAAACTGAGTAGATTTGACGGAAATGGAGTTTTCGATGGATTCTCAAATGGGTTAGTACACAGTTTTTTCTCCAATACAGATTCCGGATATATTATGGGTATTTTCAAATACTTGAATCCATATTTATAAATTAATTTGAACCGAGCCATAACTCGTGAAATTCAGACGAGAAGCTGAGTAGATTTGACGGAAATGGAGTTTTTGGTGGATTCTCAAAGAGGTTAGTACACAGTTTTTTTCCAATATTGAGTCCGGATGTATTATGGATATTTTCGCATACTTGAATCCATATTGATATTCTAATTTGAATTGAGCCATATTTCGTTAAAGTCGGACGATAAACTGAGTAGATTTGATGGAAATGGAGTTTTCGGTGGATTCCCAAAGGGGTTAGTACACAGTTTTTTCTCAAATACTGAGTTCGTATGTATTATGGATATTTTAACATACTTGAATCCATATTGATATTTTAATTTGAACCGAGCCATATGTATTACAGATATTTTCACATAATTGAATCCATATTGATATATTAATTCGAACTGATCCATATTTCGTGAAATTCGGACGAGAAACTGATTAGATTTGACAAAAATGGAGTTTTCGATGGATTCTCAAAGGGGTTAGTACACAGTTTTTTCTCCAATACTGAGTCCGGATATATTATGGATATTTTCACATACTTGAATCCATATTTATACATTAATTTGAACCGATCCATAACTCGTCAAATTCGGACGAGAAACTGAGTAGATTTGACGGAAATGGAGTTTTCGGTGGATTCCCAAAGGGGTTAGGACACAGTTTTTTCTCAAATACTGAGTCCGGATGTATTATGGATATTTTCACATACTTGAATCCATATTGATATTTTAATTTGAACCGAGCCATAGTTCGTGAAAATCAGACAAGAAAATGACTAGATTTGAGGGAAATGGACTTTTCGGTGGATCCCCAAAGGGGTTAGAACACAGTTTTTTCTCCAATACTGAGTCGGATGTATTGCGGATATTTTCACATAATTGAATCCATATTGATATATTAATTCGAACCGATCAATATTTCGTGAAATTCGGACGAGAAACTGAGTAGATTTGACGGAAATGGAGTTTTCGATGGATTCTCAAATGGGTTAGTACACAGTTTTTTCTCCAATACAGAGTCCGGATATATTATGGATATTTTCAAATACTTGAATCCATATTTATAAATTAATTTGAACCGAGCCATAACTCGTGAAATTCAGAGGAGAAGCTGAGTAGATTTGACGGAAATGGAGTTTTCGGTGGATTCTCAAAGAGGTTAGTACACAGTTTTTTTCCAATATTGAGTCCGGATGTATTATGGATATTTTCACATACTTGAATCCATATTGATATTCTAATTTGAATCGAGCCATATTTCGTTAAAGTTGGATGATAAACTGAGTAGATTTGATGGAAATGGAGTTTTCGGTGGATTCCCAAAGGGGTTAGTACACAGTTTTTTCTCCAATACAGAGTCTGGACGTATTACGGATATTTTCACATACTAGAATCTATATTGATATTCTAATTCGAACCGAGCCATATTTCGTGAAATTCGGACGAGAAACTGAGTAGATTTGACAAAAATGGGGTTTTCGTTGGATTCCCAAAGGGGTTAGTACATAGTTTTTTCTGCAATACTGAGTCCAGATGTATTACAGATATTTTCACATAATTGAATCTATATTGATATATTAATTCGAACCGATCCATATTTCGTGAAATTCGGACGAGAAACTGATTAGATTTGACGGAAATGGAGTTTTCGATGGATTCTCAAAGGGGTTAGTACACAGTTTTTTCTCCAATACTGAGTCCGGATATATTATGAATATTTTCACATACTTGCATCCATATTTATAAATTAATTTGAACCGATCCATAACTCGTCAAATTCGGACGAGAAACTGAGTAGATTTAACGGAAATGGAGTTTTCGGTGGATTCCCAAAGAGGTTAGGACACAGTTTTTTCTCAAATACTGATTCTGGATGTATTATGGATATTTTCAAATACTTGAATCCATATTGATATTTTAATTTGAACCGAGCCATAGTTCGTGAAAATCAGACAAGAAAATGACTAGATTTGAGGGAAATGGACTTTTCGGTGGATCCCCAAAGGGGTTAGTACACAGTTTTTTCTCCAATACTGAGTCCGGATGTATTACGGATATTTTCACATAATTGAATCCATATTGATATATTAATTCGAACCGATCCATATTTCGTGAAATTCGGACTAGAAACTGAGTAGATTTGACGGAAATGGAGTTTTCGATGGATTCTCAAATGGGTTAGTACACAGTTTTTTCTCCAATACAGAGTCCGGATATATTATGGATATTTTCAAATACTTGAATCCATATTTATAAATTAATTTGAACAGAGCCATAACTCGTGAAATTCAAACGAGAAGCTGAGTAGATTTGGCGGAAATGGAGTTTTCGGTGGATTCTCAAAGAGGTTAGTACACAATTTTTTTCCAATATTGAGTCCGGATGTATTATGGATATTTTCACATACTTGAATCCATATTGATATTCTGATTTGAATCGAGCCGTATTTCGTTAAAGTCGGACGATAAACTGAGTAGATTTGATGGAAATGGAGTTTTCGGTGGATTCCCAAAGGGGTTAGTACACAGTTTTTTCTCAAATACTGAGTCCGTATGTATTATGGATATTTTAACATACTTGAATCCATATTGATATTTTAATTTGAACCGAGCCATATTTCGTGAAAATCAGAAGAGAAAATGAGTACATTTGATGAAAATGGAGTTTTCGGTGGATCCCCAAAGAGTTAGTATACAATTTTTTCACCAATACAGAGTCTGAATGTATTATGGATATTTTCACATACTTAAATCCATATTGATATTTTAATTTGTACCAAGCCATATATCGTGAAAATCGAACGAGAAAATTAGTAAATTTGACGGAAATGGAGTTTTCGGTGGATCCCCAAAGGGGTTAGTACACAGTTTTTCTCCAATAGAGAGTCCGGACGTATTACGGATATTTTCACATACTAGAATCTATATTGATATTCTAATTTGAACCGAGCCATATTTCGTGAAATTCGGACGAGAAAGTGAGTAGATTTGACAAAAATGGAGTTTTCGTTGGATTCCCAAAGGGGTTAGTACACAGTTTTTTCTCCAATACTGAGTCCGGATATATTAGGGATATTTTCACATACTTGAACCCATATTTATACATTAATTTGAACCGATCCATAACTCGTGAAATTCGGACGAGAAACTAAGTAGATTTGACGGAAATGGAGTTTTCAGTGGATTCCCAAAGGGGTTAGTACACAGTTTTTTCTCAAATACTGAGTCCGGATGTGTAATGGATATTTTCACATACTTGAATCCATATTTATACATTAATTTGAACCGAGCCATAACTCATCAAATTCGGACGAGAAACTGAGTAGATTTGACGGAAATGGAGTTTTCGGTGGATTCCCAAAGGGGTTAGTACACAGTTTTTTCTCAAATACTGAGTCCGGATGTATTATGGATATTTTCACATACTTGAATCCATATTGATATTTTAATTTGAACCGAGCCATAGTTCGCGAAAATCAGACAAGAAAATGACTAGATTTGAGGGAAATGGACTTTTCGGTGGATCCCCAAAGGGGTTAGTACACAGTTTTTTCTCAAATACTGAGTCCGGATGTATTATGGATATTTTCACATACTTGAATCCATATTGATATTTCAATTTGAACCGAGCCATATTTCGTGAAAATCAGACGAGAAAATGAGTAGATTTATGGAAATGGAGCTTTCGATGGATCCCCAAAGGGGTTAGTACACGGTTTTTTCTCCAATACAGAGTCCGGATGTATTATGGATATTTTCACATACTTGAATCCATATTGATATTTTAATTTGAACCGAGCCATATTTCGTAAAAATCGGACGAGAAAATTAGTAGATTTGACGGAAGTGGAGTTTTCGGTGGATCCCTAAAGGGGGGTTAGTACACAGTTTTTTCTCCAGTAATGAGTCCGGATGTATTACGAATATTTTCACATAATTGAATCTATATTGATATTTTAATTTAAATCGAGCCATATTTCGTGAAAATTGGACGAGAAAATGAGTAGATTTGACAGAAATAGAGTTTTCGGTGGATTCGCAAAGGGGTTAGTACACAGTTTTTTCTTCAATACTGAGTCCGGATGTATTACGGATATTTTCACATAATTAAATCTATATTGATATTCTAATTTGAACCGAGCCATATTTCGTGAAATTCGGACGGGAAACTGAGTAGATTTGACGGAAATGGAGTTTTCGGTGGATTCTCAAAGGGGTTAGTACACAGTTTTTTCTCCAATACTGAGTCGGGATATATTACGGATATTTTCATATAATTTAATCCATATTGATATATACGGAGCAGTTTTGACGAAAATAGAGTTTTCGATGAATTCTTAAAGGGGTTAGTACACAGTTTTTTCTCTGATATTGAGTACGGATGTATTATGGATATTTTTACTTACTTGTATCCATATTGATATTGTTAGGAATATATGTGCATTAGTTTGATGATATGTTTAACAAAATACTTAAGTAGAAATTTAGTGTCAGTAGCCTCAACGGATAAGACCACTTTGGCTATCCGTTGATGGTGTAGCTTTACTTAGAAATAAGTCTAGTATTGTAGCATATTTCAGTCTCTGTATTTAAAATGTAATTCTTAGAAGTTGAGAGAAACTATAAGTCATGTTGACTACTAGATGATATGCAGATAGGAAGGCCAATTGTAAATATTTCATGCCTTGTAATTTTGTATAAATGAAGTGGTATCAACGGATGACTTAAAGACCTTCAACGGATGAGAAGCTTCAACGGATGTCTCTAAAGCTTCAACGGATAACATCCTTCAACGGATGAGAGCATCAACGGATAAATGCATCAACGGACGAAAGCTTCAACGGATAACATCCTTCAACGGATGAAGTCATTAACGGATGAAAGCTTCAACGGATGTTCTGCTAATTAGCCGTTGATAAGTGGTAGTTGTACCTACAGACAGAGGCACATGGGTTGACAGAGAAAACTGAGATGTGGTAGCCGAATTTCAGGATCAACAGAAAAAGCAGCCGTTCTTCTTTAGTACAAAGATGCAATAGTCAACAAAGTACTGGAGTGAACAGGAAAAGAAGCAAGTGAAGAACTTATTTTACTATTGTAATTTTATATTGTTTTTCACTTGTACACTTGGTAATATATAAAAACCAAGAAGAAGCTAGTAATTAGAGAGAGATTTTCCAGAGCTGTTAAGAAATATCTTGAGAGAAAATTCATCTAGTTTGTACTAGGATGCAGCTGTGATCAACATTGTTGAACACAGATTTTCTAATATACCATCTCTGGTGGAACAACAAATCCACCAGAAAAGTTTTTAAAGTTTGTTGTGTTCTTTACATTTTGTGTTTGAATATATATCTGTCTGCATTAGCTCAAAGCAATTCATACACTTGTTCATCTAGAACACACTGCTTTAATAAACTTCTCAAAACCTGAAAAAGTTTTGAGATTTACATTCAACCCCCCTTCTGTAAATCTCATTGTTAGTCCTCTAGGAATAACAATTGGTATCAGAGCAAGCTCTTGACACACAAAGAGTTTAAAGATCTTGGAATCTAACAAAGATGAGTAAGAAGGATATTGGAGTAAAGATCCCAGTTCTTGACAAAGACAGTTATCACCACTGGAAGGTGAAAATGCACCTTCATCTACTCTCCCAAGATGAAGGTTATGTAAACTGCATTGAGAATGGTCCTCACATTCCCCACAAAGTAGCCACAGTTGCTACGGCCACAATTGCTGTTGGTCAATCCATTCCAAAACCTAGAGCAGAATGGACAATGGAAGACACAGAAGAAGTCCACAAGGATAAGAAGGCTATGAACATTTTGTTTAATGGTCTTGACAAGGATATGTTTGATAATGTGATAAATTGTTCAACTGCCAAAGAGGTTTGGGACACAGTTCAGTTGCTGTGTGAAGGTACAGAACAAGTAAAAGAGAACAAAATGCAGCTTCTCATTCAACAGTATGAGTACTTTCATTTTGAAGAGAATGAATCTTTAAATGACACATTTAATAGATTCCAAAAGCTGTTGAATGGACTGAAGCTGTATGGTAGAGTGTACCAGGTGAAGGATTCAAATCTTAAATTTTTGAGATCCTTACCAAAGGAATGGAAACCCATGACTGTTTCCTTAAGAAACTCTCAGGATTATAAGGACTTTACTCTTGAAAGATTATATGGAATCTTGAAGACTTATGAACTAGAGTTGGAACAGGATGAGGTATTGGAGAGGGGGAGAAAGAAAGGAGGTTCAGTTGCATTGGTAGCTGAAAATGAGAAAGAATGCAGAAAAGAAACTGTGAGATCTACATCAAGCTCCAAAGATGGTGTAAGAAATCCAGAATCAGACAAGGGTAAAGAGCAAGTTGCTGAAAATGAAGACAACTCCAGTCAAGATGACTCTGATGGTATTGATGAGCATCTTGCATTTCTGTCCAGGAGATTTGCAAAGATGAAGTTCAGGAAAAACACTAGAGCCACTAAACCCTATAAGAACATGGTGGACAAATCCAAGTTCAAGTGTTTTAATTGTGGTATAAGTGGACACTTTGCAAGTGAGTGCAGAAAGCCAACCTCTGAAAAGAAGAAATTTGAACAAGTAGATTACAAAAAGAAATATTTTGATCTACTCAAACAGAAGGAAAGGGCTTTCATTACTCAAGAAAAGGACTGGGCAGCTGATGGAGATGAAGAGGATGAAGATGTGGATTATGTCAACCTTGCTCTCATGGCTGATTCTGAAGAAAACGAAGTTAGTTCATCAAGCAATCAGGTAATCACTACTGATTTAACACAGCTTACTAAAGAAGAGTGCAATGATGCTTTCAATGACATGTCTACTGAATTGTATCATTTGCGTGTGTCTCTTAAATCTCTTGCTAAAGAAAATAGTAGGATCAAAGAGAACAATCTGTTTTTAAGTAATAGAAATACTGTGTTAGAAAATAAGTTGATTGACCTAGAGAAAACCAAATTGCATTGTATATCTGTTGAAAATGAACTAGCTGAATCTGTTAAGAAAGTAGAAATACTTTCCAATCAATTAGAGAAAGAGCAAGAGGTGATTAAAGCCTGGAAAACATCTAGGGATGTAAGTGCTCAAATTGCCAAAGTCCAAGGAATTGAATCATTCTGTGAAACTGCCTGGGATAAAAATAAAAAGAAACTGGAATTAATTGATGGACTGTCAACGGATGTGGAATCAACGGATGATGAAAGTTATCCGTTGAAGGAAGAAAAGGAACATCCGTTGAAGGTTCCTCAATTAAAACAGGCAGATGTTTCTAAAAGAGAAAATCTAAAGAAACTCAACAAAAAGTTTGGTTCAACTTCAAAGAACTTTGTCAAAGAAGGAGCAAGCACATCCAAAGATGTCAGAAAGGTGAATGTAGGGCACATGACCTTAGAACAGTTAAACAATAGGCTCAAGATGGTTGAGGATAAAAAGGAATCCAAAAGGAAATCCAACAGAAATGGGAAGGTAGGAGTTAACAAACATAACAATTACACACCTGACAAGTATGCTCCTAGAAAAAGCTGTGTGCATTGTAGTAGTGTTAATCATCTATCTGCTAACTGTAAATCTATTAAGAAATCTCCCATAACTGTACCCTCTTCCATGCCTAACATGTCTGTATCACCTCTACATGCTATGCCTGTTATGTCTCAACAAAATCCTTATGCACATTTTGCAAACATGCCATATTTTAACAATCCTTATCTTGCTGCATTCAGTATGCCTCAAATGCCATACAATATGCCAATGTGGAATAACATGTATGCACAATCCATGCCTAATAATTCTATAAATGTGATGGATAATGTTGTGACTAACCCTACACCTCAACCAACCACATCCAAGACCAAGGTTGACTCAAACTCACCTAAGTCTAAAGATGCAGGAGGAATGAAGTCTAGGAGAAAGGCTAACAAGAATGGACCCAAGGAAACTTGGGTACCAAAATCAAATTGATTGATTTTGTGGTGTGCAGGAAAATAGAAGAAATCTATGGTACTTGGAC
Organism: Apium graveolens; assembly: GCF_009905375.1. NCBI lineage: Eukaryota > Viridiplantae > Streptophyta > Magnoliopsida > Apiales > Apiaceae > Apium > Apium graveolens. The sequence continues at coordinate 5,207,314 of NC_133650.1, read as the reverse complement.
AGTGGCTGTTCAAGACACATGACTGGAGATTTCTCCCTGCTCACAGAGTTTAAAGAGAGAGCTGGCCCCAGCATAACCTTTGGAGATGACAGCAAAGGGTTTACTATGGGATATGGCTTGATTTCAACAAGGAATGTCATCATTGAAGAAGTTGCATTAGTTGATGGTCTCAAGCACAACTTACTGAGTATCAGTCAACTATGTGATAGAGGGAATACAGTTTCCTTCAATTCTGAAGCCTGTGTTGTCACTAGTAAGGAAGACAACAAAGTGGTTCTAACTGGAGTTAGAAAAGGAAATGTGTACTTAGCTGACTTCAACTCTACAGATGCAGAATCTATTACTTGTCTCTTCAGCAAAGCAAGTTCAGTTGAGAGTTGGCTATGGCACAAGAAGCTATCCCATTTGAATTTCAAAACAATGAATGATCTAGTCAAAAAGGACTTAGTAAGAGGAATTCCTCTTGTTGAATTCTCAAGGGATGGTCTGTGTGATGCTTGTCAGAAAGGCAAACAAAGGAAAGCATCATTTCAGAAGAAGCTTGAAACAACAATTGATGAACCATTACAGCTGCTACATATGGATTTGTTTGGACCAGTCAATGTATTGTCAATAGCAAGAAAAAGATATTGCTTAGTGATTGTAGATGATTTCTCTAAGTTCTCATGGGTCTGTTTTCTTGGATCAAAGGATGAAGCAAGTGAAATCATTATCAATCACATCAGGCAAGTCAACAATCATCCTGACTTGAAGGTTAGAAATATCAGGAGTGACAATGGAACTGAGTTCAAGAATTTGACATTAAGGCTGTTCTGTGAAGAAAATGGAATCATGCATGAGTTCTCAGCTCCAAGAACACCTCAGCAAAATGGGGTTGTTGAAAGAAAGAACAGATCTTTAATTGAAGCTGCCAGAACAATGCTTGAAGAATCAAAGTTACCAACATATTTCTGGGCTGAAGCTGTTAATTGTGCCTGCTTCACTCAGAATATTTCTTTGATCAATCAAGCTAAAGGCATGACTCCTTATCAGTTGTTCAAGAGAAGAAAACCAACTCTAAACTTTCTTCATGTCTTTGGATGTAAATGCTTTATACTGAGGAATCAATCTGACCATAAAGGGAAGTTTGATGCAAAGGCTGATGAAGGAATATTTGTTGGTTATTCAGCTGGAAAATCTTATAGGGTCTACAATCTAAGAACCAACATTGTTATGGAATCTGTGCATGTTGTGTTTGATGATAAAAAGATTGATGGACTAACAGATGAGGGACATAATGAGAGACTCAAATTTGACAATATTGAGATATATTGTGATGATAGTGAAGAGGAGACTGATGGAGATGACACTTCAAAAGGGATTCAAAACATGCCCCTGGATAATGCACAAAATACTGCATCCATTGATAGAAGCAATGCAGTATCCGTTGAAAGACATAGTGCACCATCCGTTGAAGTACAAAATGAAGCATCCGTTGATCATAGTTCATCAACGGATAATCGATTTACATCATCAGTTGATAGAACTCCAAGTTCCCTGCAAAGGACCAACAACTCAGGGGGAGTTTCAACTAGTCAACACTCTGTCTCACATCATGACAATACTGAGGCCACCTCATCTAGAGCACATCTTCCACCACAAAGGAAATGGACCAAGAATCAACCCTTTGAACTGATCATTGGTGATGCATCATCTAAAGTGCAAACAAGAAGAGCTACTCAAGATGAATGTCTGTACAGTAGTTTTCTATCTCAGGAGGAACCTAAGAAAGTGGAAGAAGCTCTATTGGATCCAGATTGGATATTAGCTATGCAGGAAGAGCTAAACCAATTTGAGAGAAACCAAGTTTGGAAGCTGGTACCCAAACCAAAGAACAAGAGTCCTATTGACACAAAGTGGGTATTCAGAAACAAGATGGATGAAAATGGCATTATCATAAAGAATAAAGCCAGACTGGTTGCTAAAGGCTATTCTCAGCAAGAGGGAATAGATTTTGATGAAACATATGCTCCTGTTGCAAGACTTGAAGCCATCAGAATATTTCTAGCCCATGCAGCCCATGCCAATTTCAAAGTCTATCAAATGGATGTCAAGAGTGCATTTCTAAATGGGAAATTAGAGGAAGAAGTCTATGTAAGTCAACCTCCAGGATTTGAAGATCCAAATTTTCCAGACTATGTGTATTATCTGTTGAAAGCACTCTATGGACTGAAGCAAGCACCTAGAGCCTGGTATGAAACCTTATCAAAATTTCTTTTGGAGAATCACTTCACTAGAGGTACTGTTGATAAAACTCTCTTCTTTAGGGATGTTAATGGCTCTAGTATACTTGTTCAAATTTATGTAGATGACATAATATTTGGCTCTATAGATGATAAACTTTGCAAAAAGTTTGCTAAGCTAATGCAAAGTAAATATGAAATGAGCCTAATGGGAGAACTAACCTATTTTCTTGGTTTACAAGTTAAACAAGTTAGTGATGGAATTTTCATTAGTCAAACTAAATATATTTATGATCTTTTAAAGAAGTTTGACTTAATGGAATGCTCATCTGCAAAAACTCCCATGGCCACTGCCACCAAACTTGAATTAAATAAGACTGAAAGGTCTGTGGACATTACAAGTTATAGAGGCATGGTTGGTTCACTTTTATATTTAACTGCTAGCAGACCAGATATAATGTTTGCTACATGTCTGTGTGCTAGATTTCAAGCTGATCCTAGGGAGTCTCACTTAATTGCTATCAAGAGAATTTTCAGATATCTCAAGGGTACACCAAATTTAGGAATTTGGTATCCTAGAGAATCTGGCTTTGATCTAATTGGTTATTCAGATGCAGACTATGCAGGTTGCAAAATAGACAGGAAAAGTACAACAGGCTCCTGCCAATTCCTGGGAAACAAGCTTGTATCATGGTTTAGCAAAAAGCAAAATTCAGTCTCTACTTCTACAGCTGAGGCTGAATACATTGCTGCTGGAAGTTGCTGTTCTCAAATGTTATGGATGAGGAATCAACTCCTTGATTATGTACTTCATGTTGATAGAATACCTATCTTTTGTGACAACACAAGTGCCATAGCCATAACAGAGAATCCTGTACAGCACTCAAGGACCAAGCACATTGATATCAAGTACCACTTCATTAGGGAGCATGTCATGAATGGTACAGTGGAACTACATTTTGTTCCAAGTGAACAACAAATTGCTGACATATTTACCAAGCCACTTGATGAATCAACATTCACAAGATTGGTAAGTGAGCTAGGTATGCTTAATTACTCTTAAAATTCATGTCTTCTTTGCAATTTGATGAGAAGCCTGAAATATATTAGTTGCTAGAACAAATTTGACTTTTAACAAAGTTTATTCCATCAACGGATGTTCCCTATCCGTTGAAAGTCAAAATTGCTCTATCAACGGATATTCATTATCCGTTGAAAGACAAGTATATCTCTGGAACTTTTATCCGTCAACGGATAAAGCTGAAGTACCTTTCAACGGATGACAATTTACATTATCCGTTGAAATGTCACATCAGACGTTTGAGGTGTTTCACAGCCGTTGATTCTATTTTCTTAACCGTTGATACCATACATACATCTGTATGTATTGGTTTTAAAGGTAGTTATTAGAATACTTACAGTTTATTCTTAAAACGGCTGAAATTCACTAACACCTACTTATTGATTAATCCTTTATTTATTTCTTTTTCTTTGAAAGCATATAAGCCCTTCTGATTGTTCATTATTACTTTACGCTTTCTTAGAATTTCAAGCATTTACCATTTTCTCTCTGCAAAACCTTCAAGTTATTCTCTGCAATTTCTACTCACAACAATGGCACCAGTCGTGAAGATTATGTCTCAATCTGGGTTCATCTACGAGAAGAACAATTTCATAGCTCTGGTAGAAAAGAATGAAGCCCACTCAGATTATCACAAAATGATGGACTTCATCAAAAACTGTAAACTTAGCTATGCAATGCTGGAAGCCCCAACGATTTTCTGTGAAGTAGTTGAGGAGATTTGGACAACTGCTGAGTTCAACTCCATGGATATGACTATCTCCTTCACTCTCAAAGGTAAAAATCACTGTATTAACTGTGATGACTTACAAGCATGTTTTAAATTACCTGAGAACAATGCCATGACACCACACACTGATAGTGATGTATCCAGCATGTTAGATTCCATAGGTTACTCTCTTAACTCTGCTAATTTAGGGGGTATTAGACGAAAAGGCCTTAGGAAAGAATGGAGTTTTCTTGGGGATGCCTTCATAAAGGTTTTCTCTGGGAAAATTAGTAATTTTGATGCCATAACTTCATCTCTTGTTAATATGTTCTATATGCTTGTTTCTGATAGGTACTTTAACTTTAGCAACTATGTGATGCTAGAATTAGGTACTAGATTAGGTAACAAAGCTAATAGACCTAATAACATCTATTATGCTAGATTCTTTATGTTATTGGCTAACCATGTTGCTAAAGGTTTAGTCATAATCAATGAGAATAATAAACTCAAGTGCTGGGCACAAGAGAAAAGAGTTCTTGCAGACTTGAAGAGAATGGATCTAAACAGCAGTGTGCAATTGGTATATTTACCAATCATGAATGCACCCCAGGTAGGTGAGGTAATTGCTTCTACAACTCCTACTTCTTCCAACCCCTCTATTTCTTTATCTTCTAGTGTGGCCATGAAATCTGTGTCAATGCCCCAACAGATTTCTACCAAGGTCACCAAATCTAAACTTTCAAAATCCAAGACAAAGAAAACCACCTCTGTTGTTTCTCAAAAGACAACAGTTGTAACAACAACCATTAACCCTGAGGGAAGTGAACAGGGTGTGAGTGGTGAGGGGAGGGGTGAACATCAAAGAAACCCCCAGGATAAGGAAGGAGAGTTGAGTGCTTCCCAAGCTAGCCAAGCCCCAGTTTCTCAAAAAGCTGTGGTGGTTGAAAAGGTTTCTAGCACATCCCTAGTAGCATCCTCCCAAAAGGATGTTACTATTGAAAAGAGTTCCCAACCGGGAACACAGAACAAAAGAGGGAGGGACACTAAAACCAAACACTCACCTACAAAAGCTTTTATTAGAAGGAAGAAGGCTAGAACCCAATCTTCTACACAGGGTGCACACACTGCACAGATACATCCATCTGTCTCTGTGCCTTCTCAAACTCAGTTTGATGTGACTCCAATAAATGTGAAGTCACAGCCCCATTCTCTCACAATAACTACACATCAATCACCAAATACTTCTTCACCATCTCTGGATGTGGATATGTTATTCCCATCAATTCCTGATTCTCCCTCTTTACAACTCAGGGAGGAGCCCCACTCAAATACAGGTGATCATCATCTTTTAGATGATTTGTTGGATCACCCGCAAATTCTTTCAGATATAATTGAAGGATCTGTATCAACACATATCAAATCAATCTATACAGATTCAACAATTATATCACTTTCAATTTCATCTTCTTTTCCTTCTTCAACGGATATCACTCATCCGTTGACAAGTGGTTGCTCTTCAACGGATAAGCTTAACAGCAGTTATCCGTTGATTACAACAGGTTCAACTTCAACGGATATTCCACATCCGTTGATAGTCTCTACACAAATAACTGAAATGATTCCAAGTGTAGAAGACATGAATACTGTGCAATCACTTTTAGGATTGAGGGCAGGGAGTGAAAATTTGAGTGAGAGGCTGGGTTGCTCCCAGGCAAAAGGAGAGATTGAGAGCACAAAAATGCATGCTATTTCTTCCAGCATGGCAAAAGTCAGTGAGTGGAGTACCACCTTAGAAGGTGAAGGTGAGGGAGTGAGATGTGTGAGCCAGGGGGAGCCCCTGATGCAAGAACATAGAGAAAAAGAGAGAAAAGCAGGTACAGTTGATACAAGGGTGGAACCAGCCATTGCTCATGAGTCAATGATTGTGGATGATGCTGAAAAGGAAAGACAATTTCAGCAACATTACAAAGCTGTAATTGATAACATTTCCTTGGATGCTGACACTTTTACTCATCCTGTGACAGCCTATCAACTGTTGGCTGCTCAGGGCAATGAGGAGGCAGAGAGGACACTACATCTAGTGCACTCAACAGAATCTCTTCAAAGGGATAAAGCTGCTATTAACAGGATGCCTTCTACAGCTGGTGAGCCATCTGAGGAATTTGGAGTAAATTCTGATGATGATGACTCTATTTCTTCTGATGGAAGCATGAACATAGGGGGAGATGAAGACCCTAATTCCATTCCTAATCTACCTGAATGGGCCTTGACTAAGGAGCATAGAACAGGTGAATTCAATGTCCACTTGGTCAAACAAATCATCACTATTCAACAGGCCATTCAGAACACTTCAAATGCAAATATCAAGGCTATCCTCCAAGCTCACCTGGACTCACTGCATCTCATGAAGTTGCAGAAAGTAAAGCAAGATATGAGTCTAGATGATCTCAGGAAAGATATTGCTGACTTGAAATCCTTCACTTCAGAAAAATTGGATTCAGTCATGCCCTATGGTACTTTGCAGGACTTGGTTTCGAGATTGAAAAAGGAATCAGTTACTGAACAAAGGCTGGCCAAGTTGGAAGACAGAGTTCAAGGAATTGAAGATTCTGTGGCCACCCTTCTTCTCAACCAACAATCTCAAACCAATCTCCTAATGCAGCTGGCAAAAGCACAAGGCTTGACCCCTCTCCTTGATGATAACAAAAAGGGGGAGAATAAAAGGGAAGGGGAAGGAGAGCCCTCTACAAAGATTCAGATATCTAAAGTGCTAGTTCCTGCCATCACTACCTCTCCAATCATTCAAATCAAGGGAAAACCTGATGGAATTGATTTGATTCAGCTAGCAGCAGCTGAAATACAAATGAAAGAACAATGGAGGAGAATTGATGAAAGGTTGCAATTGGTGTTTGGTTCTACACAAAATAAATCAACATCTGTGAAATTTAGCACAAAGATTGAACCAATCAACATGGAGCTCAAGCCAGTAGGGAGAAATAAGGTTGGAGAGACTTCTTTCAAGAATTTAAAACCTATGGTTCTAAAGCCTAACACTAGATCCAGTATGGACTCCACAAAGAATCCCCTAGACTTTGCTCAGATGCAGGAAGTAGACTTTCCTCTTCCAAAACCTGATGGAGACAAAGTTCTAAGTGCAAGCATCATAAAGAAGAAGGAGACCAAGGACAAGGGTGAGAGAATGGACATGGCCTTTATCTATAGAGAGGGAAAGAGTATCTGTGTGATGCAAGGACATCCCAAATTTCTAAAGGCCAAAAGGGAAGAAACCAGAAGGTTGAAGAAAGAAGCTGTAAAACTCAAGGCTGACAAAAGAGCACAAGCAAAGCTTGAAAAACAGCTAAAGTCAAGCCAAGTTGAAGAAATGAAAGGAATTGAAGTCAGGGGTGAAGAAAAGATTGCTAACTTAGATGAGGTTCTTGGGAGCATATTTGGTGAAAATATGGAAGAAAGAGAGGAATGGCAGAAGGGAAACAGAAGAAAGGCCAAGGCACACAGAAGGAGTGAAGATAACCCTGAAGATACCAAATCTATATCTAAACCACTACCTTCCATACCTAAACCTTTTGTTGCTGATCCCTCTATAAATATCCATGGTGAACCAATCATTCCAAAAGAGGAACCTATTGATTGGGACAACATCACATTGCCTACCTTTTTAACCACTCTACCACTACCAAAGAAACAGAAAAGAAAATCTAAATCTACACCTCCCCTAACCTCTAAGAAATTCACTCAAAAACAAAAACCTAACCCTAAGCCACCCATTTCTAAAGATGATTATGTTCACATCTGTGACATAAAAGAAGCTTCAGACATTAATCTCTATCTGGATGAGCTGGAGGAAGTAAGGGGAATAGCTGCCTACAGACAGCTACCAGAGAGATTGGTTTTCAGATATAAGGGAGCTGGGGAAAGAACATGGCCTCTCTACAGGATTCTAAATGAAGGCTACTCTACCTTGATCAGAGTCTTTTCAGCCATCAAAAAGGATTCTGGCTTTACCAGAACAGCCAAGACTGAAATTCTCAACAAGATTGCCAACATAAGGAAGACTTGGAGGGAACCAAATGCTTTGCCCAGAACCTTACTCATACAAGAAAGGGGAACTAAAATTCACAAATCACCTCATTGGTTGATGGAATTTAGAGATGACAAAGGAGTCAGAAGATTTTTCAGACTTGAAGACCAACTCAAGATTGCCAGCAATGAAACTCTCAAAGAAATGCAATCTAAGTTGGATATCAGTGATGAAGATGAAGCTGAATTCTTCAGACAACTCCAACTCCAATTTGAGGAAAATGACAAAGGGCTAGGAAAGAAAACCAGGGAACAAAGAAGAAAATAATGATTTGCTCAGGCTAGAGGAGCACCCTTGGAAATACTGTAAATCTTCAATTACCTCCTAGTACATACACTTTTGCAGCACTTTTATATTTCTACTTAGTTTCAATTCAAATATTTGTTAAGTGTTTTGTTATCATCAAGTTAACCCTGAATTTATGCCTACAATTCTTATAGACATAAATAGGGGGAGATTGTTAGGAATATGTGTGCATTAGTTTGATGATATGTTTAACAAAATACTTAAGTAGAAATTTAGTGTCAGTAGCCTCAACGGATAAGACCACTTTGGCTATCCGTTGATGGTGTAGCTTTACTTAGAAATAAGTCTAGTATTGTAGCATATTTCAGTCTCTGTATTTAAAATGTAATTCTTAGAAGTTGAGAGAAACTATAAGTCATGTTGACTACTAGATGATATGCAGATAGGAAGGCCAATTGTAAATATTTCATGCCTTGTAATTTTGTATAAATGAAGTGGTATCAACGGATGACTTAAAGACCTTCAACGGATGAGAAGCTTCAACGGATGTCTCTAAAGCTTCAACGGATAACATCCTTCAACGGATGAGAGCATCAACGGATAAATGCATCAACGGACGAAAGCTTCAACGGATAACATCCTTCAACGGATGAAGTCATTAACGGATGAAAGCTTCAACGAATGTTCTGCTAATTAGCCGTTGATAAGTGGTAGTTGTACCTACAGACAGAGGCACATGGGTTGACAGAGAAAACTGAGATGTGGTAGCCGAATTTCAGGATCAACAGAAAAAGCAGCCGTTCTTCTTTAGTACAAAGATGCAATAGTCAACAAAGTACTGGAGTGAACAGGAAAAGAAGCAAGTGAAGAACTTATTTTACTATTGTAATTTTATATTGTTTTTCACTTGTACACTTGGTAATATATAAAAACCAAGAAGAAGCTAGTAATTAGAGAGAGATTTTCCAGAGCTGTTAAGAAATATCTTGAGAGAAAATTCATCTAGTTTGTACTAGGATGCAGCTGTGATCAACATTGTTGAACACAGATTTTCTAATATACCATCTCTGGTGGAACAACAAATCCACCAGAAAAGTTTTTAAAGTTTGTTGTGTTCTTTACATTTTGTGTTTGAATATATATCTGTCTGCATTAGCTCAAAGCAATTCATACACTTGTTCATCTAGAACACACTGCTTTAATAAACTTCTCAAAACCTGAAAAAGTTTTGAGATTTACATTCAACCCCCCTTCTGTAAATCTCATTGTTAGTCCTCTAGGAATAACAGATATTTTAATTGAACCGAGACATATCTCACGAAATTCGGACAAGAAACGGAACAGTTTTGACGAATATGAATTTTCCGATGAATTCTTAAAGGGGTTAGTACACAGTTTTTTCTCTGATTTTTGCTATGTATGTATTATTGATATTTTCACATACTTTTATCCATATTATATTTTATTTTGAACCGAGCCATATTTCACGAAATTCGGAGAAGAAACAGAACAGTTTTGTCAAAAATGGAGTTTTCGATGAATTCTCAAAGGGATTAGTACACAATCTTTTCTCTGATATTGAGTATGGATGTATTATGGATATTTTCACATACTTTTATCCATGTTGATATTTTGATTTGAACTGAGCCATATTTCGTGAAATTCGGACAAGAAACAGAACAATTTTGACGAAAGTGGAGTTTTCGATGAATTCTTAAAGGGGTTAGTGCACAGTTTTTTCTCTGATATTGAGTACGGATTTTTTTATGGATATTTTCACGTACTTGTATCCATATTGATATTTCAATTTGAACCGAGCCATATTTCGCGAAATTCATACAAGAAACGGAGCAGTTTTGACAGAAGTGGAATATTCGATGAATTCTCAAAGGGGTTGGTAAACAGTTTTTTTCTGATATTGAGTACGGATTTATTGTGGATATTTTCAAATACTTGTATCCATATTGATATATTAATTTGAACCGAGCCGTATTTTGAAAAATTCAGAAAAGAAACTGAGCACTTTTGACGGAAATGGATTTTTCAATGAATTCTCAAAGGGGTTAGTACACAGTTTTTTCTTTGATATTGAGTACGGATGTATTATGGATATTTTCACATACTCTTATCCATAATGATGTTTTAATTTGAATCGAGTCATATTTCGCGAAATTCGGACAAGAAACGGAGCACTTTTAACGGAATTGGAGTTTTCGATAAATTCTCAAAGGGGTTGTTAGTACAAAGCTTTTTCTCTGATATTGAGTACGGATATATTATGGATATTTTCACATAATTGTATCCATATTTATATTTTATTTTGAACTGAGCCATATTTTGCAAAATTCGGAGAATAAACAGAGCAGTTTTGACGAAAATGGAGTTTTCGATGAATTCTTAAAGTGATTAGTACGCGGTTTTTTCTGTGATATTGATTACGGATTTATTATGGATAATTTCACATACTTGTATCCATATTTATATTTTAATTTAAATCGAGGCATATTTCGTGAAATTCGGAAAAGAAACGGTGCACTTTCGATGTAAATAGAGCTTTTGATGAATTCTCAAAGGGGTTAGTACACAATTTTTTCTTTTATGTTGAGTACGGATGTATTATAGATATTTTCACATACTTGTATCCATATTTATATTTTAATTTGAACCGATCATATTTCGGAAGGGGATCCTGCTGAACCACATCTGAGCCCCCCCCCCGAGAGTCGATGCGAAAAATCTAGACTTGGTTAAATCATTGTAGTAGTATATCTGTGCAATCTGCTCGAAGAAATTTAGATGTTATTGTGGGTCTCCCAATCCGTCAAATGAATTGAAGTTATAATTCTTAAGTCCTCTTTGTCGGGAAATGGCCTCTAAGGAATGGCTGAAGGGTGTTAGAGTTTCCCCGACCTCCATTCCAGAGTCCTTATCCATCTTTCTTTGAAATTCATAAATCATATCTTTGAGATCCTTCTACTCCTCCTCATAATCATCAGAAATGACCTCGGGGTGGGGTCCCTCCAGGTCCTCTTGGTTCTGGACTTGGCTAGTATTCTCTCTTCTTCTAGCTGCATTTTTTTGAATTTTTTAACTCAAGCTTTGCTTCTTCTTCCTTTCTTATCTGCTCTCTCATCTCTTTCAACTTCTTCTTCCTGGTTGCTTCTGCCTCTTTCTTATTACTTTGATCTTTTTATTTTTCTTCTCATTAGCTCCGATTCGGTCAAAGACAGATCTTCTGGATTGTTGAGAGTCCCCGGACTCTTCTGGATCATCTTCTTGTTCAAATTCTTGTTGAGCCCGGGCTTGTTCTTCCCTGTAAAGCCGGATTGTTTCAGCCAATTCGTTACTGGTCAGGTTGACCATGTGCTCCTCAGCCACTGGAACATTGGTATATTTGTATTGGTTCATCTCAATGAGGTTACTGGTATCCGGGGGCGTTACTAGCCTTTCCAAGACCGGGGTATGTGTCAATGGTTGCTCCAGGAGGGTGTCTCGGTCGACCCCAGGGTCCTGTGCCTGAGAATGGTCCGGAACCTAGACCTGGGTACTTGCGGAGGGTATCCCAACCGTACTATTCCCTGCTCTTGCCATTTTCTCAAGTGTACAAACAACAACTGACCAAAATTTGGAGCTAAAATGTAGATTTAAGGTTGCTTTTCAAAAATAGAAAAAAATTCCCAGAACAATATTAAACAAACTTTCTGGGTTTCGATTAAAATATTACGGAATAAGTAAAACGGGGTCTAAAGCACGAAGACAATATGCAACTAAAGCAGATCTGGGTTTTTAAACAATCAAAACTATCTATAACACACACAAACGTGGCTTAAAACAAACGAAACCGGGCTCACACAAACGTGGCCGAAAATGACGAGCACATTCAAACGTGGCTTAAATAAACAACATTTATAGTTATGAGAGAGCAAGGTTTCTTGGTTTCTTATAGGTTAAAGAAATAGACTCTTTCAGGATTTTGTTGATGAAGGTTAATCCAGGGGCACCGTGACCCAAGGATAGAGAGCCCTTCCTTCTAGGCCCAAATGATAACTCTAGTGTGCGGGGTGCTCCTTACGATGCCGCGCCTAGACCCTTCTCGTGGTGGTGCGGTGTAACTGTTGTGGGGTGTTTGCAAAATAACACCGGAGAGGGTTTGAGCCCTACGAAGCCTCCGGTGTGAGAGTAAGAATTCTCTTTGGGGAAGATGAAGATAGATAGAAATGTAAGGTGGTAGTGTGTGTATATTTCTGTGTAAAAGAGCGTAACCCCTAAACCCTTTCCCCTTGGGGTATTTATAGCCCAAAGGTAGGGTTTAGGGGTTGGTACCTTTAGATCAGGGTCGTTCGTTGTTGGAGGCGGAGGACGTCTGGCTCAGATGGATTCCATACACGTGTCCATGTAAGTACCACCTTTAGGATGCTCCAACAATGTGCTGACGCGTGTCATACTTGTCAGTTGTCTCAGTTGTTGGTTGTTGATAGTTGTCTTTGTCACGTGCCCACGTGCTCTCTCTTGGTGGGTTGTGGGGTATGCTTTTGTTTGTGGGACCCCCCTCGAGCCCGAATTTACTGAAAGCTGGGTTGGAATCTAGCTAGGAGGTGATCATGCTCCTGGGTTGGGCCCGAGCCCGGTTATCAACCTGAGCCTGTAACTTGTTCCGGGTCGGGGGGTCTTGGCTCTCCAACTGAACTTGTCTCAACCTAGAGCCGGGGTGTCCATACCCTATCATCACCCAAATAAAAAAGTACATGATATATCTTTGAATCGGGTCAATAACTGACATCTTCGTCCAAGAAAAGTTGCCCCCAATTATATACCATCCAACTTCCATAGAACAAGAACTGATCCCTCTTCGCAAGATTTCACAATTACAGCAATAGAACCATCAAAATCGAAAACACACGACATTCTTTACCGAGTCGGGATACTCATAAATACCAAACATAAACACAAACGACGAAGTTTCAAAGTAACCTTCAAAATACAATACACCACATAAACACAGAAACATCTCGGGTACGGACGACGATAAAATCCATTTACCAATCATAACCCTAAGAATCTATAATCATTGCTCACACAATTAAACCCAAACCCAAGATGATTAAATAAACAGAATTAGAGTCATGTGGGAATTAGTACAAAGCTTTTTCTCTGATATTGAGTACGGATATATGTTAGGAATATATGTGCATTAGTTTGATGATATGTTTAACAAAACACTTAAGTAGAAGTTTAGTGTTTGTAGCCTCAACGGATAAGACCACTTTGGCTATCCGTTGATGGTGCAGCTTTACTTAGAAATAAGTCTAGTGTCGTAACACATTTCAGTCTCTGTATTTAAGATATAATTCTTAGAAGTTGAGAGAAAATATAAGTCATGTTGACTACTAGAAGATATGCAAATAGGAAGGCCAATTGTAAATATTTTATGCCTTGTAATTTCGTATAAATGAAGTGGTATCAACGGATATCTTAAAGACCTTCAACGGATGAGAAACAAAGCTTCAACGGATGTCTCTAAAGCTTCAACGGATAGAGCTTCAACTGCTAACACATCAACGGATAAAGCCATCAACGGATGAAGGCTTCAACGGATGTTCTGTTAAATAGCAGTTGATAAGTGGTAGTTGTAACAGCAGACAGAGGCACATGGGTTGACAGAGATAACTGAAATGTGGAAGCCTAATTTCAGGAACATCAGAAAAAGCAGCCGTTCTACTCTAGTACAAAGAGGCAATAGTCAACAAAGTACTTGAGTGATATGGAGAAGAAACAAGTGGAGAACTTATTTTATTATTGTATTTTTTATCTTTGTCTTCACTTGTACACTTGGTGATATATAAACCAAGTAGCAGCTAGTAATTAGATAAGAATTTTTCCAGTGCTGTTTAGAAAAATCTTGAGAGAAAAATTATCTAGTTTGTACTAGGACGCAGCTGTGATCAACATCTAGAATCACAGATTTTCTGAAATACCATCTCTGGTGGAACAACAATCCACCAGAAAAGTTTTTAAGGTCTGTTGTGTTCTTTAAATTAGTGCTTGAATATATATCTGTCTGTATTAGCTTAAAGCAATTCACACACTTGTTTATCTTGAACACAAAGCCTTTAAAACTACTCAAAACTTGAAAAAGTTTTGAGATTTACATTCAACCCCCCCCCCCTTCTGTAAATCTCATTGTTAGTCCACTAGGAATAACAATATATTATGGATATTTTCACATAATTGTATCCATATTTATATTTTATTTTGAACTGAGCCATATTTTGCAAAATTCGGAGAATAAACAGAGCAGTTTTGACGAAAATGGAGTTTTCGATACAATTCTCAAAGTGATTAGTACGCGGTTTTTTCTGTGATATTGATTACGGATTTATTATGGATATTTTCACATACTTGTATCCATATTTATATTTTAATTTAAATCGAGGCATATTTCGTGAAATTCGGAAAAGAAACGGTGCACTTTCGATGTAAATAGAGCTTTTGATGAATTCTCAAAGGGGTTAGTACACAATTTTTTCTTTGATGTTGAGTACGGATGTATTATAGATATTTTCACATACTTGTATCCATATTTATATTTTAATTTGAACCGAGCCATATTTCGGAAGGGGATCCTGCTGAACCACATCTGACCCCCCCCCCCCCCCCCGAGAGTCGATGCGAAAAATCTAGACTTGGTTAAATCATTGTAGTAGTATATCTGAGCAATCTGCTCGAAGTAATTCAGATGTTGTTGTGGGTCTCCCAATCCGTCAAATGAATTGAAGTTATAATTCTTAAGTCCTCTTTGTCGGGAAATGGCCTCTAAGGAATGGCTGAAGGGTGTTAGAGTTTCCCTGACCTCCATTCCAGAGTCCTTATAAATTCATAAATCATATCTTTGAGATCCTTCTACTCCTCATAATCATCAGAAATGACCTCGGGATGGGGTCCCTCCAGGTCCTCTTGGTTCTGGACTTGGCTAGTATTCTCTCTTCTTCTAGCTGCATTTTTTTGAATTTTTTAACTCAAGCTTTGCTTCTTCTTCCTTTCTTATTTGCTCTCTCATCTCTTTCAACTTCTTCTTCCTGGTTGCTTCTGCCTCTTTCTTATTACTTTGATCTTTTTTATTTTTCTTCTCATTAGCTCCGATTCGGTCAAAGACAGATCTTCTGGATTGTTGAGAGTCCCCGGACTCTTCCTGATCATCTTCCTGTTCAAATTCTTGTTGAGCCCGGGCTTGTTCTTCCCTGTAAAGCCGGATTGTTTCAGCCAATTCGTTACTGGTCAGGTTGATCATGTGCTCCTCAGCCACTGGAACATTGGTATATTTGTATTGGTTCAGCTCAATGAGGTTACTGGTATCCGGGGGCGTTACTAGCCTTTCCAAGACCGGGGTATGTGTCAATGGTTGCTCCAGGAGGGTGTCTCGGTCGACCCCAGGGTCCTGTGCCTGAGAATGGTCCGGAACCTAGACCTGGGTACTTGCGGAGGGTCTCCCAACCGTACTATTCCCTGCTCTTGCCATTTTCTCAAGTGTACAAACAACAACTGGCCAAAATTTGGAGCTAAAATGTAGATTTAAGGTTGCTTTTCAAAAATAGAAAAAAATTCCCAGAACAATAATAAACAAACTTTCTGGGTTTCGATTAAAATATTACGGAATAAGTAAAACGGGGTCTAAAGCACGAAGACAATATGCAACTAAAGCATATCTGGGTTTTTAAACAATCAAAACTATCTATAACACACACAAATGTGGCTTAAAAACAAACGAAACCGGGCTCACACAAACATGGCCGAAAATGACGAGCACATTCAAACGTGGCTTAAATAAACAACATTTATAGTTATGAGAGAGCAAGGTTTCTTGGTTTCTTATAGGTTAAAGAAATAGACTCTTTCAGGATTTTGTTGATGAAGGTTAATCCAGGGGCACCGTGACCCAAGGATAGAGAGCCCCTCCTTCTAGGCCCAAATGATAACTCTAGTGTGCGGGGTGCTCCTTACGATGCCACGCCTAGACCCTTCTCGTGGTGGTGCGGTGTAACTGTTGTGGGGTGTTTGCAAAATAACACCGGAGAGGGTTTGAGCCCTACGAAGCCTCCGGTGTGAGAGTAAGAATTCTCTTTGGGGAAGATGAAGATAGATAGAAATGTAAGGTGGTAGTGTGTGTATATTTGTGTGTAAAAGAGCGTAACCCCTAAACCCTTTCCCTTTGGGGTATTTATAGCCCAAAGGTAGGGTTTAGGGGTTGGTACCTTTAGATCAGGGTCGTTCGTTGTTGGAGGCGGAGGACGTCTGGCTCAGATGGATTCCATACACGTGTCCATGTAAGTACCACCTTTAGGATGCTCCAACAATGTGCTGACGCGTGTCATACTTGTCAGTTGTCTCAGTTGTTGGTTGTGGGGTATGCTTTTGTTTGTGGGACCCCCCTCGAGCCCGGATTTACTGAAAGCTGGGTTGGAATCTAGCTAGGAGGTGATCCTGCTCCTGGGTTGGGCCCGAGCCCGGTTATCAACCTGAGCCTGTAACTTGTTCCGGGTCGGGGGGTCTTGGCTCTCCAACTGAGCTTGTCTCAACCTAGAGCCGGGGTGTCCATACCCTATCATCACCCAAATAAAAAAGTACATGATATATCTTTGAATCGGGTCAATAACTGACATCTTCGTCCAAGAAAAGTTGCCCCCAATTATATACCATCCAACTTCCATAGAACAAGAACTGATCCCTCTTCGCAAGATTTCACAATTACAGCAATAGAACCATCAAAATCGAAAACACACGACATTCTTTACCGAGTCGGGATACTCATAAAAACCAAACATAAACACAAACGACGAAGTTTCAAAGTAACCTTCAAAATACAATACACCACATAAACACAGAAACATCTCGGGTACGGACGACGATAAAATCCATTTACCAATCATAACCCTAAGAATCTATAATCATTGCTCACACAATTAAACCCAAACCCAAGATGATTAAATAAACAGAATTAGAGTCATGTGGGAATAAATTCGACGTGGAAAGCAACTTAAACAACCTAGTCAACGGTTTACAAATATAAAACACACTATAATTTTTATCAGCAAGAGTAACAAGTCCATTACAAGAACAAACATGAATATACAAACCGAACATATACTGGGGACTGGGAGAGTGAGCTTACCAGAGTATTGGCCACAAGTATCTATGTATAAACCACCTCTCGGAAAAGCCCCGAGTAGAGAAAAGAGATGTGGTTTTTTGTGAGAATGGTGAGGTGGGCTTGGATGAAATAAGGGTTCTGCACCTGAAATGAAAGTACGGGCAGCAATGAGAATATTTTAAAGATCATTTCTTCAGCCAGATGATTATTTGAAGCCATTTTGAGTGTTTGATTGTGAAGTCCCAGGAAAGTTGATACTGTTTTAAACCCTAACACTGCTCTATCTTAAACCCTAAACCCTAATTAGACTATTTATCTATTCTGGCCGTACGGGAGAGAATTTAAGAGAAAGGGCCCGAGAGAAAGAGAGAGTTCGCGCGAGAGGGACTGTTGAAATACGGTATAAATGGAAAAGGCCGGAATCACAATGATACCAATAACAATATTCTGAAGATAATCTACAAAGTTTTATCAATACATTCCTAAATCGGTTCAACCAAGTACATGTCAAAATATTCAAAAATATTGATGTACATAATCCAAATCCACGTCAAGAATGTCGTGAACACAAGAACCATAAGTCAAAATTTCCTAAAAAGAATCATATCAAAATTTCCTGGTGAAAGAATGTCGTGAACGAATTTTCATCCGACTTTACTTTTCCTAGTAAGGCATTCGGATTGTATAGGATTGGGAGTCGAATATCTAATAGACCCATAAAGAACCAATCAGGTTATAGAAAACTAAATTAAGTCCAAACACTTTGATAATGCACATAACGAACAGGTAGCTGTAGTCCAAATCCAGATATTTAACATGTTACACTAGTACAAGAAACCCAGAATGTCTCACAATTAAACTAAATAAAATTTCAGTCTTTGAAATTAACTGGAAAGCCACTAGTCTCGAAACACAAGCAAAGGCCAGCTACTACAATAACTTGTATTGGTATAGCATCTTCCAAACTTGTCCTTAATCCAAATGCGTCTTTCATTTTCCAAATCTCCTTCATGTCCACAAGCAGACACCATAACTAGATTAACTGCAAATCAACATGCATTTACTTGTCAGATTTTCTGCTGTTTTAAAAAGATAATATACAGATTAATATTCAATGGAAGACTTTTCTGTGGAATAGGCAGGGAAGACGATCTTTAAGTTTTCTTGGCACTAAATGATCCACATTACTAGATTATCACTGAAGCATCCTTCAATACCTCAACGTCAAGTGGATGACCAACAATGGACCTAAAACTTGACCTACTCTTTAGAAATATATAAGGAACATTGGGAAATATATTAACCTGTGTAGGCCACTCGGCCTCTACTATAACACCAAATAAGTTTAAGACTGGATCCTGTAGAACCCGAACAAAGGTTTTCAAGAACAGATTGGGCTCAGAATAGGGTAGCAACCTTTGAGAAGTTACCTACTCAGCATCTACCCTCTAGGCTCGAAGTTTCCCAAGTACTAGCCTGGCTTATCATCTAAATCAACATAGTTTACAAAATCATGGTTCTTATTTTTATTTTTATTTTTCAATTTCCACTTGAGGTTCCTTTCATTTACCTGTCTCGAGCTAGTACCCAAGAAGCTTGTGTAGCGGAGGCAGCAAATACATTCAGGATACACTAAAAACATTTGCACGACAAAAAAACAGTACAAAAAGAGAATTTGAACCAACATTTATATAAAGTTATATCAGTAAACTCGAGATTCTATCCAATGTACAGAAAGAGATTCAAGCAATAATTCCATCCAGGGTACTCGAGATTTACATTTAACAAAGTGCATATAATATATTTTAAGCAACAATTCCATTTAATGTATGGAAACAAATATAACAAATCGGAAACTTAAAATATAGATAGTACTAGAACATTTGTTACATTTTAAAATTATGCATTAAACAACTTACCAAATTACTCGAATCGCGCAAAACCTTGGAGTGAAACAAGGCTACCGGTGAACTGAAAGGCTGACGTACATCCTGAGATGGCACCAGCTAGAGGTGGAAGCTTCTTATCCCCTTTCTTCCTATCATCATAAAAGAAGCATCCAGCATCATAATCTTCTACAAAAAACTGCCTCTCCCCCAAGTAAAGAAGTATAAAGTCTATCTTCAAATCAGGCTCAATATTAAACATTTTAGTCCAAGAAAAGTTTTCACCAACACCGTCCAACTTCCATAGACTAAGAAACGAAGCCCTTCCGCCAACTGATCTGATCACAGCAACAGAACCATCAAAATCCAAAATTTCCGACATTCTTCCACCCGTCTTAGGATACGGATACAATCCAAACACCTCATCATGCAAATCAAACGACATAATCTCTTTATAACCTTCAATATACCATACACCACTATCAACAAAAACACATTTCGAGAACGGGAAATTCGCAAAACGCTGCATTTCTTCAGGAACCCGAAACTCTTTCCAAGAACCCGCATTAACAGAATACACCTCAGCAACGGTGACAGAAACTTCATTACCATCACACAAATAACGACCCACCCGAACCCTAAGAATCTTATAATCTTTGCTAACCGAATCAAATCCAAACCCAAGATTAGTCACAAACAACCTAACTCCAGACAAATGTAAGCCTAATTTCGACTGAGGAAGCATTTTAAACAATCTAGTCAAAGGATTCCAAATATAAAACAAACCAACATGTATATCAGCAAGAGTAACAAGACCATTATAAGAACGAACCCGAAAACGCATACCGGAAAAACAAGCTGGGAGAGTGAGCTTAACGGAGTCTTCGCCTCGAGTATCGATATATAAACCTTCTGATGCACCGCTCGGAACATATCTGAGTACAGAAAAGGGGGGTTGTTTATTGCGCGAAATGGTGAAGTGGGCTTGAATGAAATGAGGGTCAGAGATGATTGATTTCCATAATTTGCAAACTGCTTTGCACCGGAGAAGTGAGAGTACAGGCAGTAAAGTGAGAATTTTGAAGATCATTTCTTGGGCTAGATGATTAATTGAACTCATTTTGAGTGTGTTTGTGAAATTTGATACTGTTTTTTTTATATGGGTCTCTGAAATTGAAGTTGTGAACTGAGAGGAGAGAGAGAGTCAGAGATAGAGAGAGAAAGAGAGAGAGAGAGCTGATTACTGATATGTATCTCTGAAATTGAAGTTCGGGTTAAGTATCACTTTGTTCACTGAACTAAGAACCATATATCAAAAGGTTCACTCTAATAATCGGGGTATCACTTGTACCACTATAGTGGAGAGTAATGACACACCGTTAAAATTGACATGTTGACTTGACGAAAAACGTAACCCCTATGTCGTGGGAGCATACGTGGACACATGTGGACACTCTCTCTCTTACCCCGTCTCTCTCTCTCCTTTTACCCCCTCTCTTTCTCTCTTATCCTCTCCCTCGCTCTCCATTCTCCATCTCTCTATCCCTCTCTCTCTCACATATGCCACTAATTTCCTATACATATATATTAATTTAATAACACAAACCCTGTATAATATAATATTATATATATACAGATCGATTATGCTTAGACACGACTGCATCAATCATTCTTAGCTTCATCTCTCTCTACTCCAGTGAGATTTTTTTTGCCGATGGAAGTATACCAACTAAATCATCGCTCTTGATTCCCCTCAACTTTACAAATCTTGTTTCTTGCTATCTTTTTGATAAATTTTGACTTTTTAACTGTTTTTACTTGGATTATATCAGATGGGTCAATGCAGTTTTACTGTTTTTGCTACAATCCTCTCCCTTGCTACTCTTCTTGCTGCAAGTTCTGGCGATTCTGATCCCAATTACATAGACCCTTCTTCATCTTCTTTATATATGTGTGTATAGTTTGTTTGTTTTAATTATTAGATTATAAAAATTTTCTATGAGATTTCAAAATGTGTTTTTAGAGTTTTTTATAGTTATGAATTGTTTATGTGGGGTTTGTTTAATAATTGAAAGTGTGGTTTGTTTAATAATTGAAAGTGTGTCCACCTGTGTGTCCACGTGTATCAACGTATGATTCCACGATACAGAAGTTAAGTTTTCCGTCAAGTCAACAAGTCAACTCTAACGGGGTGTCATTACTCTCCACTATAGTGGTACAAGTGATACCCCGATAACTAGAGTGAACCTTTTGATACATGCCTCTCAGTTCAGTGACCAAAGTGATACTTAACCCATTGAAGTTTTGCACCGAGAGAGACTAAGAGGGTGTACATATATTATTAAAAGGATTTTCTGGATTTTGAATATATTAGGATATTAAATTTGGATTTTAAATTTAATGTTAAAAAAAGACTTATACAATTTAGGGATATTTAATTTAGATTTTAAAAAATACATTAAAATCCGGTAATATTTAATTTAGATTTTAAAAATCTATTAAAATATGGTGCTATTCAAAAATTCATAAATTGTTTTATATTTTATGGTAATACTAGTTGGTAACTCGTGTGAAGCACGGGTCCGAAATTAAAAATAATAATATCACATTATTATTTGCATAAACCTTAATCGAAATTAAATCTAACTCTAAAATTTCACCGTATAATTTTAATTATGCATGCATCTAATTATTTACTTATACAAATCTGACATTTTAACTTACTAATATAATTATTTTAAATTAAACTGTCGCTTTAATGTTTAGCAACAAATAAAAATTGAAAGAAAATAAAATTTATAGAGAGTAGAAGTTATTTTTTTCGGTTGAAATTTTATTACATAAAATTTTAAAAATAATTATATAATTTTTTAGTAAGTACCAAAATTTGGGAAATAAACATGGTTTTGTTTATTAGTATAAATAGTTGATACTCCCTCCGTCCTAAAAAATATCTCATGTTTTAACTCTTTACACTATTAATGGTAAGCGATTGACTACTAATTTACATCTAATCTATAAGATCAAATATAGTCATGAGTGATCTTGGATTCGTATTTATGAGTACTTTAATACAATGAAATTTTTATATTTAATACTAATACAAAACTAAATATATTAACAATCAAAAATATGCATTAGCAACGTGTCCAACACAAAAAGGAAAAGTATTTAGGAATATAGGGAGTAGTTGATAACTCGTGTGAAACACCGGTCCGAGACTAAAAATATCGAATTAATATTTGTCGAGAATTATTCATATTCTGTGCGAAACACAAATTATAATTAATATATTAATATCAAATATTAAATTGGTACTTGCAAAAATAGTTATTAAGGTTAAAAAAATGAATTACTTATGAAATTTTCCCCTATAATTCTAGTTTTGCATTGTTTTACTTGATATAGAAATCTAACATATTAGTTTTATTTTTGTGAAACGAATTGTATCTCTATCTTACGAACCAAATATCTGTTATTTAGATAATTTAATATTAATTAATATTATTTGATAATTATCTTATAGTTAGTCTTTTCAATATAGTTTATTTAATATTACCTATTTATTGATAAAAATTAATTTACAAATTAAAAGTAAATAGATGTTATTAAAATTAATTTAATATTACTTAATATAATCTAAATACAGCCCATAAATTTGTTATTGTTAAAATATGTTTTTTTTTAATTTTAAGTAAATAAATGTTGTGATGGACAATAACAAACATGATCGTTAAATCAATAATTTTCAGTTTAAAAGTTAATATATGTTATTAAAGTCATTTACTATTACTTAATTATTTTTAAAATATTATTATCCAATTTAAAGGTAAACTAACACTAGGATTGACACTAATTAATAGAAAATAAAATTTATAGAGAATATAATTCAATTCGTGTTAATAGTTTACTTTGCAGTTAGTAGTTTTTCAAAATAAAAGTAAATATATATTATTTTAATTAATTTAATGTAATTTAATAATTTTTAATATAATTTTTAAATAAATAAAGTTTATAGAGAATAGAAGTTTATTTGTGTTAGTAATTTACTAAGTAGTTTGCAAATAAAATAAAATTTACAAAGAATGAAAGTCGATTTGTGTTAAACATAAAGTTTATATAGAATATAAGTCAACTTATGCCAGGTACCAAAATTTGATAGTTTGGTACTTTTAGAACCAAATTATACATGATTTCGCTTATTAATAAAAAGTACAGATTGTAGATTTTGGTGGATTTGTTATTATATTAAATCTTTTCGGAAATTTTAGCAAAATTCAAGATATTTTATTAAATTTGTAGAAATCACTATTCAAACGAGACTTATTCAACAACTCCACTAAAATACGCGTACAATTAAAATCAGCCAAAATCAACAACAATTATTCAAAATCAATGAATGGTTGAATACATCTCCTAACTGTCTATTACTTATAATCTCGTGCTGTAGCTCTTCAATATATAAAGTTGTGAAGTTTTCAATTAATTTTTAATTTTATCGAATGTATAAATTTATAAAAAAAATAATTGATGACATTTTTAAAATTTTATACCCTGTGCTGACAGTTTTTTTAATTTGTTCTTTTGTAAAATCTTGCTTAACAAAATAGATAGATGTGGCACAATTTGCTTCAAATTATAGTTTATATTTTAAGTTATTGGACTATCTGATATTGTACATTTAAATCTCTTTAAAATAATAAATTCACGATAAAAAAAATCGTGAGTTTATTATTTTATTAAGAGTAAAATAAATTATAATCTGAAAACCTAAAAAATTATTAGTTTATCCGTTATTACTTTGTATCGTCTTTTGTACAGGATCTCGGAAACTAATCGGTAATCACACTTCACTCGGTCCCTATACTCCATTAGGTTCGTATCTGCAACTCAAAACTGTTAGAAATACCCAAAAAGCTGAGCAGCTAAGCAGAGGTGTAAACTGTAGCTAAGGTTCCTCGACATATCGCATGTTTGATGTTCTTCGTGCATATTTTACGGCTGCAGAAGCTTCAGCTCTTTCGATACACTGATCATGCTCTCTGCAACGAAAGGCCTTAATCCGTATTGATTTCCACAAACATCGTGCATACCTAATATGGTGTACTGGCTATTGTATAGTATAGTATCTCGCATAAGAAGAAACTAATCCGTAATCACACTAAAGACCCTAAATGGTGTATGTAGTGGCTATTGTATAGTATCTCGCATAGAAGAAACTAATCAGTAATCACACTAAAGACACTAAAGACTCTATATGGTGTACATGGTGTACTGGCTATTGTATAGTATCTCGCATAGGAAGAAACTAATCCGTATAGTATCTCGCATAGGAAGAAACTAATCCGTAATCACACTAAAGACCCTAAATGGTGTATGTACTGGCTATTGTATAGTATTTCGCATAGAAGAAACTAATCAGTAATCACACTAAAGACCCTATATGGTGTACATGGTGTACTGGTTATTGTATAGTATCTCGCATAGGAAGAAACTAATCCTTAATCACACTAAAGACCCTATATGGTGTACATGGTGTACTGGCTATTGTATAGTATCTCGCATAGGAAGAAACTAATCCGTAATCACACTAAAGACCCTAAATGGTGTACTGGCTATTGTATAGTATCTCGCATAGGAAGAAACTAATCAGTAATCACACTAAAGACCCTATATGGTGTACTGGCTATTGTATAGTATCTCGCATAGGAAGAAACTAATCCGTAATCACACTAAAGACCCTAAATGGTGTACTGGCTATTGTATAGTATCTCGCATAGGAAGAAACTAATCAGTAATCACATTAAAGACCCTATATGGTGTACTGACTATTGTATAGTATCTCGCATATTGTATAGTATCTCGCATAGGAAGAAACTAATCCGTAATCACACTAAAGACCCTAAATGGTGTACTAGCTATTGTATAGTATCTCGCATAGGAAGAAACTAATCAGTAATCACATTAAAGACCCTATATGGTGTACTGGCTATTGTAAGTATCTCGCATAGAAAGAAACTAATCAGTAATCACACCAAAGAACTTGGTCTATTGGTAACTCTCTCGGTCCCCTACCATACTCCCAGACTTTATACATATACAGGAAGACACTAGTCACTGATTTTTTTGGCAAAACGAAATGGTAAGTTTAAGGTTTGAAACTTGAATTAGAAAAGAATCCGGAGGAAAAACAAGTGTACAGTGCTAAGACGACAATTACCTGATTTCCAGGGCCGGTGATCAGTACAGAAGATTTCCGTCCGGTGATCTCTTTCCTCTTCAAAGAAAAATACCTTGGAAACCAAGACATTCTAAACCCAAGAGTTGAGTTGATGTTAAATGATAAAATCCCAAATATCAGATAACATCATATCTACAACTCCAAAACTGTTAGATATATACATTAACACACCCAAAAACAGCTAAAACCGGAAAAACACAGGTGTAGACTGTATCTAAGGTTCCTCAACATATAGCATAAGCACAACGATCTGCAAAGCAGAATGTACAGGGAGCTGAAAGTTTAGCATTCCCAAAACATAATGTAAAAAAACTACCCTGTTCAACTGTATAAAACTCCTAGTTCTAAAGAAAGAAAACAAACGTTTTTTGCAGCCACTGCAAGTTTTCTACATCAAGCAAATGCCAAGTTTGCTCTGGACAAACGCTTGTACATGTATAATCAGTTGAGTGCTGCGTTTATCCTGCTGAACACTACTTTCAATGGAACACAAGCTAGAGACGGTCCCTTGACTGTTTGTACCACCGGTTTCTTCACTCCAACATTTTGTTCGTGAGAACCTGTTATCGAAGACAATGTTCGGATTTTTTTCGATAATCCCCCATCTTTCCTGGACTTGAGTGATTTACCAGTTGAATGACGTGCTTCCGACAGGAGACGCTTACTAGAAATCTTTCTGCCACGCTGCTTCGGCTTCTGCTCGTAAGAAGTATCCTCACCTTCCGAACCACAGATATCTTCGTCGTCACGACATTTGGAACTACTTCGAAGAAGATCACAAGCACCATCCTTCAAGACCTCCACCGTAAGAGGATGACCAATGATAGGTTGACCGGTCAGTTTACTCATCAGAGAAATATAAGGAACATGCCTAGGACGACTGCTCACTTTAACCTCCACATTAACATCAAACAATTTAGAATCAGGGGCATACACCCTAGGAGTGAAATCTGAGGACTGATATTTCGGGTTCATTGTATAACGGGATTGGCGATAAGGTAGCAACCTTTGAGAAGTTGCCAACTCAGATTTGCGTACCATCATTTGAGGTTTTTTATGAAGGATATGGGTGCCCCAATCTCGTACCTCATCAACCTGGGTATCTGTCACTGGTTCGGACTTTATCTGGACAGCGGTGGAGACAAGGGGAGCGCCAACAACCCCAGGCTTGAGAACTGCCATATAATCCTTTAATTCCTTTCCATCATCAACAAATTTTTCAAACCCCTGTTTTCTACTTCTGCTAGTTCTCAAGTTTCTTTTTCCTTTTAACATCCACTTTGAACTCCCTTCTTTCATTTTTCCTTGAATAACATCAACGTTTGTCGCACCCGAGCTTGTTGAACCAGACTCGTTGAGTTCTGCGTTCGTCAAAGGTACAATTTTAACTTGACTGCTTTGACTAGATTGACCCACAGCAGCTATCTGAGGCTTCCGAGTTGCCCAAGGTATGTATCCTGACATCAAACCTATTGGAACAAAACTGGCGTGTTAGTATTTGAGAAAAATACTTGACTAATGCTATATAGAGTAAGTGTAATAGAAAGAAGAAAACCAGTACTTGACTGTGGATTAAAGCTAATCAACTCCAAGAGCCCGTATCACTAGAACAGATGTGGCACAAGCACAATAGTAGAGGAAAAACTAAATTTGCAAAATATAGCTAAAAGTTATACACGCGCGCAGGCGCACACACGCAGAAAAAAATTAGATAATCATTAAATAGATGTGCACAATAAGATTAGCTATTTAATAAATAAAAATTAACAGTATGTTATCATCGCACTATATTTACTTCAATACCTATGACTTAGACTTATCTAAAGGGCCCCCGGGCGCTAATAAATAATGTGGCCACATGAAAATCTAATTATCAAACTAGAGGTAAACTTTTTCCTCAAAAATTGTAAAATACTAATTTTACTATTACAGACTAGGTATTAGGAACTGCGCCGGCAAGGCAGACCCTTGGCCAAAAAAGAACAAACTGTATAATTAAGTCACCTAATGTTAGCAGCTAACACTGACATACTTCACCCCCCCCCCCACCCACATACACAAAATAAAATAAAATATATCATAAAACATCCGCAGGTCATGAGTATACTTAACATGAACTATTAGCACTTCAGTAAACATGTGTAAAAAAGACAAAGCAGTTTCCACATATCTTTAATCCAACTAATAATATTTTGCACAAGAACAAACAATACTTTTAACCGGGACATATAGAAAATAGTAAACAACAGTACCTGCAAGATCCTCTCCAACCAAAGACACGCCAAATAATTTGTTGGAAAAATCACCGTCAGCTTGCCCTGTGCTAGAAATTTCACTCTCCTTCTGTTTGCAACCGATAAGCAAAGAATCATTGGCATTTTCAGATGCATTAAAAGAGGTTCCATTCTCTCCTGTGCTGTCTGAGTTATTGTTTATAACCACTGAAAGACTTCCCTTAGATTCAATAGACTCTATCCCAGACAACTTGCTTTCCGATACTCCCAGTAAAGATGATTCAGTTGGACTGAAAACTGGTTCACACTTAACAGGCACCATTACCTTAGCTGTACTTTCCAAAACCTTTTTAAGCTGACGGCGGCGGTTTTTCTTTTTAAGAAATTCATGAACGCTTGGAACTATAGATCTTTTCCTTTTACCAAGGTCCTCAAGTCCTCTCATACCAAGATCCTCAAGTCCTCTCATACGCTTTATTCCTTCTGTCCCATCATCTTCCGAGTCATTTGGGGTTTTTCTTCGCATTCCTTGAGAAGATTGCTCCTTTGTATTCATCTCTTCATATGACACACCAGAATGAGACAATTCATATCCTAACACTGACTTATCCTTGGAACCGATTAATTCTTCAGCCATGTGATCAGTTTCTTTATTCGGCAGTAAAGTTGGAGGGGACTCCTTTGCATCAACTCCTTCATAACTTGGTTTGTCTACGTTTGAGCAGATGTCAACCTGATTTTTGGATTGTCCAGCACTTTCAATCTCGAGAGCATGAAGAATTGCATGTTCCCTTCGTGCATATTTCACCGGTTTCTTAAAAGAGCCATCTGCAGAAGCTTTAGCTCTTTCGATACACCGATCATACTCTCCGCAACGGAAGGCCTTAATCCGTATTGATTTTCCTAGATTATACCAGTCTCTGCAACAACAATTTAATGGGCCATTGTCAATATATATATATATATATATGGATTAGACAAAGACACACAATTCAGATAGGAGATATAAACGTAAAGTATATATGACATAAAAGGGATAAGCAATATGAAAAGGAAAATGAACAGAAGATAAAAAATAAGGACATCTTATAGAAACTTACTTGTGAGTATTAATTTATCATTCACTAAAGATTAAAGTAACCTATCAGAATATTGAATCTTACTGCATCAATATAGCCCTAAAGCGCAGCTTTTTCTATTATTATAAAGACAAAGAGACATAACATATGCATGTCCTGTACGGACACCGCATAACGTAATCATTTCCATATACGATAAAAGACCGATCTAAAGAACTAAAAACAAGACCAAAAAGCCACGTAAGCAACCCCGCAAAAACGACAATTCATTCAGAAAATACATCCTCCTGGAATATTCAAACAGTCAACAGTTTATCTACACATATATTACCACGTAATCAATCTCCACAGAAATACACAGATACACTAACAAAAGCACAACAAAATCTTACCAATCTCGAAAACGCAATTAATATGCAGACTAATCAAATAAAATCCGACTTCTAACCTACAAAACACTAACTCCAAATTCATGGCATTAACTGATCTCAAGAATTAGAAACAAGACCTAAAAACCCACGTAAGCAAAATCCTGCAAAAACAGTAAACAATTCTATTCCGACAGGCAACAAAACATCATCCTGGAACATTTAAACAGTCAAGAGATCATCTACACATACATTACCACGTAATCAATTTCCACACAAATACAAATTAAGATACACCAACAGCACCACAACAAACCCTCACCAATCTCGAAAACACAATTAATAAGCAGACTAAATCAAATTCAATCCAACCATTAATCTACAAAACACCAACACACACACACAAACACATACCACAAAATCAAAGATCATGAATTTATCGAAAAAAATCAAAAATTTAAGAAACTCACACACTAGCATCCTCCCTTCCAAGAAGTTTGACCGGAGTGCCAGATCTTGGTGTAGTCAAACAGCCTTCCGGCAGCTCATCCGGACCCAAAACCCGACCCGGCCACCACGACCCATTTCTCCTTCGGACCCAAACCAGCCCATTTGGAAATTCATCAACCCCCTTTGTTTTGTTCTCCCCAGAACCACTCATCTCATCTCCAAGCTTCAAGCCCTAAAAAATCAAAAATCATAAAAATGATCAAAAACACTTTTTTATGGTAAATGCAAACACCCTTTTCAATCTTTAACACAGAAATCAACAAAAGATTCAAGCTTTACAATCATTCATGCAACTCAAAACCCAAAATGAAAGCTTTGTATATCAAGAAAATACATACAATTGATATAAAACATATAAATGAGATAAACCCCAGATGGATAGTGTGTGAATTTTTGTACCTTTTTTTCTTGCAGAGAGAGAGAGAGAGAGAGAGAGGACACCTTCAGCTTCAACACAGAACAGAAGAGAGATATGTTGTTGTTTTAATTTTTATATGTGTTTTATTTCATTTTGTGTAGTGTTGTAATGTGTGTTTTTTATATTTTGTAATAAAAAGAATAAAAAGGGCTATTTTTTTAAGAAATTTTAGAAATGAAATTAAAAAAAAGAAATGAAAGAAAAGTGGTTTTTGAGGAGTGACATGTATAGAGTACACTAGTAATCGAAATACGGGTGCCACGTGGATGAAGCTGACATTTCTGTACCCTTGATTTTGACGGCCAGGAGTTACATTTTAATTAACGGATGTGATTGTTTAGATTGAGTAGGAGGAGCGCTAGTACTATACTATCCATGTATACAAATGTTAAGTCCATCTTTGAATTTGAGGTCTAGTCAATGTATATCCTATGTTTTCTTCACCCTCTATGAGAAAGAGGATGATTTGGGTTTTGATGACTAAGAATCACATACTAGTAATTGAATTGTAGGTTCTTGGAGTAAATATATGATTTTTAATAGAAAATATTTTTTTAATATGTTTATAAATATGTAATAAAAATGTAACACACAATGGAAGCTTATATGATAAATTTTGATCGGTTCATTTTCGATAATTATGATAGGCATCTTGTATGTATTAAAAAATTTATTAATAAAATTCATTCAACTTGTACAAAAGTATTATTATGCTTATGATACACATCATATAAACCCTAAAAAGGTCTATATGAGAACGATTTATACACATCATATACTTAAAAATACTATTTTATAAAAGATATTTCGATCTTAATTTTATATATGTGACGTGTTTTTGTTTAATTTTAAAAATTTACTTTATAAACATTATAGTTAAACCGATCAATCATTAAAGTTATAATTCCATATACGCCATTTGATCCGATTTTTATACGTCATCTCATTCTTTTTTCTTTTTAAAATTTGTTATTTAGTATATGTATACCGAAATGAAAGAATAGTGACTCAACTATTACATGGATGATTTTACTACGTCATCTTGTCCTAATTTTATATACTTCATCTTATCCTTATTTTATTTTCAAGATTTGTCTCTAGTTAAAAATATAAATATGAATTAAAATATATTTGAGCATATCTTTTAGCCTCTTAACATGTTAAGCTACATTATTATATGGATGTACTATTATCGTACAAAAGATTGATACTTTTTTATTCAGAATATGTTGTTTAATATCATGACTTCACGTTAGAGCTGGCCAGTTGGGCGGTCCGTGCGGGTCGGGTCGAGCTGAATGCGGGTTGAACTCGTGAAATATGAACATTGAACTGGCACATATGATTCACGAACCGGGCCGGGCCGGGCTCGAATAAAGAAGATAAGACTCGTAATCGGCACTGAGATTCGCGAGCTCGCGTGCTTGTGCGAGTCGTGCGTGCCGAATTTGATGATTCACGCAGGCTGAATATGCTTTAAATAATACAAAAGCAAATTTTGATTATTTAAATATTATAGACAATAGCAGTCTAGCAGAATGTGATTGAATAATCCAAGACTAGCAGCTTATATGTCTGAATTCCTAACATTTCCTAGCACTGCATATTCGATAAATTCTCAAATTAAATATTCGATTAATTTCTAATATTTGATTAACTTAATTACTCAAATGAATATTTGATTAATTCTCTTATTTTAATTTTTTAATTTAAAAGAGGACGATACCTTGTATAATTTTTTTTATTTAAAAAAATTGCAAAAATGATGTAATGTATAAATTAAGTAATCATCTTGTTAGTTATTCTTACACACCATAAATTAAGGAAGTTAAGTTTTTGTAGTATTACCAATATTTACTGGAAGCAATTATTTTAAGCAATCAAATGAATGTTAGTGTGGGCTGGGCGGGTTGGGCGGGCTGGGCGGGCTGTGCATGTGCGGCTCGTGGGGCTCGTTGGTCGTGCGGGTTAGTGCGGGCCGGGCCCGGTCCGAGCTCCTGATTTATATATTCGTATTCGATTCGTTTATTTCAGCGACTTGTGCGGGTTTGAACCGGCCCGATTCGGGCCGAATAAATTCGGGTTTCCGTACGGTCCGGTCCCGAGCGGGCGGTTCAGAACCGCACTAATGGCCACCTCTACTTCACGTAGTTAGAAATGAAACAACATCTACATTATTCGGTATTCACGAGGGAGAAAATGAATTTGTCTGTTGACTCAAGTAAAATGAAATAACATTTATGATTTTTCTCGTTACGGAGAATTTTTTCATTAACTAAATACTCATATTTGAATAAACGGAGAATTAGTCCACAACAACCATATCATTCATACCAAAAATTAGTATTAAATTTGCATATACTTCTTTACGTATCATCTTATGTTATTGCGGGAGCTAACTTCACACAAATGAATATACGTACATTGTCGTTGTTGCATAGTATTGATGAAGAATCTCGTTACATGATGTAATCAATGCATGTTTTTTTTGATGAAATGCAAATGTAATCAATGCATATTGTTCAGATATGTTGCGACCAACTTTCATAGATGATGCGATAAGAATTCCATAAACTAGAGACATGCATGCTAGCAAACACAAAAATTATGATAAAGTTATACTATCTTGACCCTAACCTTCACTATATTGACCCCGTAACCTCCATTATTGAGTACATGTAATGAAGCAAGCAAATAAGGTTTTGGATTAATGACTCGTATACAGTTGCATGATTAACTCTAAAAAGTTCACAATAAAAAAGATCTTCATTTTCAAGAGAATTTCACTAACTAAATAATTTTAAAATTGTATTAATTACCGAATTATAATATTTTAACATCTATAATACATTATGTTATTTGTAGCGTGCATTTATATAGAAAATTGTTATTCCTAGAAGACTAACAATGAGATTTACAGAAGGGGGGTTGAATGTAAATCTCAAAACTTTTTCAAGTTTTGAGCAGTTTATAAAGTTGTGTGTTCAAGAAGAACAAGTGTGTGAATTGCTTTAAGCTAATACAGACAGATATATATTCAAGCACAAATGTAAAGAACACAACAGACCTTAAAAACTTTTCTGGTGGATTTGTTGTTCCACCAGAGATGGTATATTAGAAAATCTGTGTTCAAAAATGTTGATCACAGCTGCATCCTAGTACAAACTAGATGAATTTTCTCTCAAGATATTTCTTAACAGCTCTGGAAAAATCTCTCTAATTACTAGCTTCTTCTTGGTTCATATATATTACCAAGTGTACAAGTGAAAAACAATATAAAATTACAATAGTAAAATAAGTTCTTCACTTGCTTCTTTTCCTGTTCACTCAAGTACTTTGTTGACTATTGCAACTTTGTACAAAAGAAGAACGGCTGCTTTTTCTGTTGATCCTGAAATTCGGCTACCACATCTCAGTTTTCTCTGTCAACCCACGTGCCTCTGCTTGTAGGTACAACTACCACTTATCAACGGCTGATTAGCAGAACATCCGTTGAAGCTTTCATCCGTTGATGACTTCATCCGTTGAAGGATGTTATCCGTTGAAGCTTTCATCCGTTGATGCTCTCATCCGTTGAAGGATGTTATCCGTTGAAGCTTTAGAGACATCCGTTGAAGCTTAGCTTCTCATCCGTTGAAGGTCTTTTAAGTCATCCGTTGATACCACTTCATTTATACAAAATTACAAGGCATGAAATATTTACAATTGGCCTTCCTATCTGCATATCATCTAGTAGTCAACATGACTCATAGTTTCTCTCAACTTCTAAGAATTACAATTTTAAATACAGAGACTGAAATATGCTACAATACTAGACTTATTTCTAAGTAAAGCTACACCATCAACGGATAGCCAAAGTGGTCTTATCCGTTGAGGCTACAGACACTAAATTTCTACTTAAGTGTTTTGTTAAACATATCATCAAACTAATGCACATATATTCCTAACAATCTCCCCCTATTTATGTCTATAAGAACTGTAGGCATAAATTCAGAGTTATCTTGATGATAACAAAACACTTAACAAATATTTGAATTGAAACTAAGTAGAAATATAAAAAGTGCTGCAAAAGTGTATGTACTAGGAGGTAATTGAAGATTTACAGTATTTCCAAGGGTGCTCCTCTAGCCTGAGCAAAACATCATTTTCTTCTTTGTTCCCTGGTTTTCTTTCCTAGCCCTTTGTCATTTCCCTCAATTTGGAGTTGGAGTTTTCTGAAGAATTCAGCTTCATCTTCATCACTGATATCCAACTTAGATTGCATTTCCTTGAGAGTTTCATTGCTGGCAATCTTGAGTTGGTCTTCAAGTCTGAAAAATCTTCTGACTCCTTTGTCATCTCTAAATTCCATCAACCAATGAGGTGATTTGTGAATTTTAGTTCCCCTTTCTTGTATGAGTAAGGTTCTGGGCAAAGCATTTGGTTCCCTCCAAGTCTTCCTTATGTTGGCAATCTTGTTGATAATTTCAGTCTTGGCTGTTCTGGTAAAGCCAGAATCCTTTTTGATGGCTGAAAAGACTCTGATCAAGGTAGAGTAGCCTTCATTTAGAATCCTGTGGAGAGGCCATGTTCTTTCCCCAGCTCCTTTATATCTGAACACTAATCTTTCTGGTAACTGTCTGTAGGCAGCTATTCCCCTTACATCCTCCAGCTCATCCAGATAGAGTTCAATGTCTGAAATTTCTTTTATGTCACAGATGTGAACATAATCATCTTTAGAAATGGGTGACTTAGGTTTAGGTTTTTGTTTTTGAGTGAATTTCTTAGAGGTTGTGGGAGGTGTAGATTTTGGTTTTCTTTTCTGTTTCTTTGGTGGTGGAAGAGTGGTTAGAAAGGTAGGCAATGTGATGTTGTCCCAATCAATAGGTTCCTCTTTTGGAATGATTGGTTCACCATGGATATTTATAGAGGGATCAGTAACAAAAGGTTCAGGTATGGAAGGTAGTGGTTTAGATGTAGATTTGGTATCTTCAGGGTTATCTTCACTCCTTCTGTGTGCCTTGGCCTTTCTTCTGTTTCCCTTCTGCCATTCCTCTCTTTCCTCCATATTTTCACCAAAAATGCTCCCAAGAACCTCATCTAAGATAGCAATCTTTTCTTCACCCCTGACTTCAATTCCTTTCATTTCTTCAACTTGGCTTGACTTTAGCTGTTTTTCAAGCTTTGCTTGTGCTCTTTTGTCAGCCTTTAATTGCTTGGCTTCTTCTTTCTTAGCTATTGAGAATTTGGGATGTCCTTGCATCACACATATGCTCTTTCCCTCTCTAATGATAATAGCTCTATTTCTCCTTACAGCCTCATCCATGGACTTTTTGAGATAGGCAATACTCCTGCCTAAGATCTTGTTCTCATCATCTTTTGAAGGAGGAAAGTCCACTTCTTTTAAAGGATTCTTTGTTGAGTCCTTATTGGATCTTTCATTGGGCTTGAGGATTATAGCTTGTAGCTCTTTGGAAGAAGCTTCTCCATCCTTAAGACTCCCTACTGGCATGAGCTCCATGTTGATTGGTTCAATCTTTGTGCTAAATTTCACAGATGTTGATTTATTTTGTGTAGAACCAAACACCAATTGCAACCTTTCATCAATTCTCCTCCATTGTTCTTTCATTTGTATTTCAGCTGCTGCTAGCTGAATCAAATCAATTCCATCAGATTTTCCCTTGATTTGAATGATTGGAGAGGTAGTGATGGCAGGAACTAGCACTTTAGATATCTGAATCTTTGTAGAGGGCTCTCCTTCCCCTTCCCTTTTATTCTCCCCCTTTTTGTTATCATCAAGGAGAGGGGTCAAGCCTTGTGCTTTTGCCAGCTGCATTAGGAGATTGGTTTGAGATTGTTGGTTGAGAAGAAGGGTGGCCACAGAATCTTCAATTCCTTGAACTCTGTCTTCCAACTTGGCCAGCCTTTGTTCAGTAACTGATTCCTTTTTCAATCTCGAAACCAAGTCCTGCAAAGTACCATAGGGCATGACTGAATCCAATTTTTCTGAAGTGAAGGATTTCAAGTCAGCAATATCTTTCCTGAGATCATTTAGACTCATATCTTGCTTTACTTTCTGCAACTTCATGAGATGCAGTGAGTCCAGGTGAGCTTGGAGGATAGCCTTGATATTTGCATTTGAAGTGTTCTGAATGGCCTGTTGAATAGTGATGATTTGTTTGACCAGGTGGACATTGAATTCACCTGTTCTATGCTCCTTAGTCAGGGCCCATTCAGGTAGATTAGGAATGGAACTAGGGTCTTCATCTCCCCCTATGTTCATGCTTCCATCAGAAGAAATAGAGTCATCATCATCAGAATTTACTCCAAATTCCTCAGATGGCTCACCAGCTGTAGAAGGCATCCTGTTAATAGCAGCTTTATCCCTTTGAAGAGATTCTGTTGAGTGCACTAGATGTAGTGTCCTCTCTGCCTCCTCATTGCCCTGAGCAGCCAACAGTTGATAGGCTGTCACAGGATGAGTAAAAGTGTCAGCATCCAAGGAAATGTTATCAATTACAGCTTTGTAATGTTGCTGAAATTGTCTTTCCTTTTCAGCATCATCCACAATCATTGACTCATGAGCAATGGCTGGTTCCACCCTTGTATCAACTGTACCTGCTTTTCTCTCTTTTTCTCTATGTTCTTGCATCAGGGGCTCCCCCTGGCTCACACATCTCACTCCCTCACCTTCACCTTCTAAGGTGGTACTCCACTCACTGACTTTTGCCATGCTGGAAGAAATAGCATGCATTTTTGTGCTCTCAATCTCTCCTTTTGCCTGGGAGCAACCCAGCCTCTCACTCAAATTTTCACTCCCTGCCCTCAATCCTAAAAGTGATTGCACAGTATTCATGTCTTCTACACTTGGAATCATTTCAGTTATTTGTGTAGAGACTATCAACGGATGTGGAATATCCGTTGAAGTTGAAACTGTTGTTATCAACGGATAACTGCTGTTAAGCTTATCCGTTGAAGAGCAACCACTTGTCAACGGATGAGTGATATCCATTGAAGAAGGAAAAGAAGATGAAATTGAAAGTGATATAACTGTTGAATCTGTATAGATTGATTTGATATGTGTTGATACAGATCCTTCAATTATATCTGAAAGAATTTGCGGGTGATCCAACAAATCATCTAAAAGATGATGATCACCTGTATTTGAGTGGGGCTTCTCCCTGAGTTGTAAAGAGGGAGAATCAGGAATTGATGGGAATAGCATATCCACATCCAGAGATGGTGAAGAAGTATTTGGTGATTGATGTGTAGTTATTGTGAGAGAATGGGGCTGTGACTCCACATTTATTGGAGTCACATCAAACTGAGTTTGAGAAGGCACAGAGACAGATGGATGTTTCTGTGCAGTGTGTGCACCCTGTGTAGAAGATTGGGTTCTAGCCTTCTTTCTTCTAATAAAGGCTTTTGTAGGTGAGTGTTTGGCTTTAGTGTCCCTCCCTCTTTTGTTCTGTGTTCCTGGATGGGAACTCTTTTCAATAGTAACATCCTTTTGGGAGGATGCTACTAGGGATGTGCTAGAGACCTTTTCAACCACCACAGCTTTTTGAGAAACTGGGGCTTGGCTAGCTTGGGAAGCACTCAACTCTCCTTCCTTATCCTGGGGGTTTCTTTGATGTTCACCCCTCCCCTCACCACTCACACCCTGATCACTTCCCTCAGGGTTAATGGTTGTTGTTACAACTGTTGTCTTTTGAGAAACAACAGAGGTGGTTTTCTTTGTCTTGGATTTTGAAAGTTTGGATTTGGTGACCTTGGTAGAAATCTGTTGGGGCATTGACACAGATTTCATGGCCACACTAGAAGATAAAGAAATAGAGGGGTTGGAAGAAGTAGGAGTTGTAGAAGCAATTACCTCACCTACCTGGGGTGCATTCATGATTGGTAAATATACCAATTGCACACTGCTGTTAAGATCCATTCTCTTCAAGTCTGCAAGAACTCTTTTCTCTTGTGCCCAGCACTTGAGTTTATTATTCTCATTGATTATGACTAAACCTTCAGCAACATGGTTAGCCAATAACATAAAGAATCTAGCATAATAGATGTTATTAGGTCTATTAGCTTTGTTACCTAATCTAGTACCTAATTCTAGCATCACATAGTTGCTAAAGTTAAAGTACCTATCAGAAACAAGCATATAGAACATGTTAACAAGAGATGAAGTTATGGCATCAAAATTACTAATTTTCCCAGAGAAAACCTTTATGAAGGCATCCCCAAGAAAACTCCATTCTTTCCTAAGGCCTTTTCGTCTAATACCCCCTAAATTAGCAGAGTTAAGAGAGTAACCTATGGAATCTAACATGCTGGATACATCACTATCAGTGTGTGGTGTCATGGCATTGTTCTCAGGTAATTTAAAACATGCTTGTAAGTCATCACAGTTTATACAGTGATTTTTACCTTTGAGAGTGAAGGAGATAGTCATATCCATGGAGTTGAACTCAGCAGTTGTCCAAATCTCCTCAACTACTTCACAGAAAATCGTTGGGGCTTCCAGCATTGCATAGCTAAGTTTACAGTTTTTGATGAAGTCCATCATTTTGTGATAATCTGAGTGGGCTTCATTCTTCTCTACCAGAGCTATGAAATTATTCTTCTCGTAGATGAACCCAGATTGAGACATAATCTTCACGACTGGTGCCATTGTTGTGAGTAGAAATTGCAGAGAATAACTTGAGGGTTTTGCAGAGAGAAAATGGTAAATGCTTGAAATTCTAGCTCACTTACCAATCTTGTGAATGTTGATTCATCAAGTGGCTTGGTAAATATGTCAGCAATTTGTTGTTCACTTGGAACAAAATGTAGTTCTACTGTACCATTCATGACATGCTCCCTGATGAAGTGGTACTTAATATCAATGTGCTTGGTCCTTGAGTGCTGCACAGGATTCTCTGTTATGGCTATGGCACTTGTGTTGTCACAAAAGATAGGTATTCTATCAACATGAAGTCCATAATCAAGGAGTTGATTCCTCATCCATAACATTTGAGAACAGCAACTTCCAGCAGCAATGTATTCAGCCTCAGCTGTAGAAGTAGAGACTGAATTTTGCTTTTTGCTAAACCATGATACAAGCTTGTTTCCCAGGAATTGACAGGAGCCTGTTGTACTTTTCCTGTCTATTTTGCAACCTGCATAGTCTGCATCTGAATAACCAATTAGATCAAAGCCAGATTCTCTAGGATACCAAATTCCTAAATTTGGTGTACCCTTGAGATATCTGAAAATTCTCTTGATAGCAATTAAGTGAGACTCCCTAGGATCAGCTTGAAATCTCGCACACAGACATGTAGCAAACATTATATCTGGTCTGCTAGCAGTTAAATATAAAAGTGAACCAACCATGCCTCTATAACTTGTAATGTCCACAGACCTTTCAGTCTTATTTAATTCAAGTTTGGTGGCAGTGGCCATGGGAGTTTTTGCAGATGAACATTCCATTAAGTCAAACTTCTTTAAAAGATCATGAATATATTTAGTTTGACTAATGAAAATTCCATTACTGACTTGTTTAATTTGTAAACCAAGAAAATAGGTTAGTTCTCCCATTAGGCTCATTTCATAATTACTTTGCATTAGCTTAGCAAACTTCTTACAAAGATTATTATCTTTAGAACCAAATATTATGTCATCTACATAAATTTGAACAAGTATACTAGAGCCATTAACATTTCTAAAGAAGAGAGTTTTATCAACAGTACCTCTAGTGAAGTGATTCTCCAAAAGAAATTTTGATAATGTTTCATACCAGGCTCTAGGTGCTTGCTTCAGTCCATAGAGTGCTTTCAACAGATAATACACATAGTCTGGAAAATTTGGATCTTCAAATCCTGGAGGTTGACTTACATAGACTTCTTCCTCTAATTTCCCATTTAGAAATGCACTCTTGACATCCATTTGATAGACTTTGAAATTGGCATGGGCTGCATAGGCTAGAAAGATTCTGATAGCTTCAAGTCTTGCAACAGGAGCATATGTCTCATCAAAATCTATTCCCTCTTGCTGAGAATAGCCTTTAGCAACCAATCTGGCTTTATTCCTTATGATAATGCCATTTTCATCCATCTTATTTCTGAATACCCATTTTGTATCAATAGGACTCTTGTTCTTTGGTTTGGGTACCAGCTTCCAAACTTGGTTTCTCTCAAATTGGTTTAGCTCTTCCTGCATAGCTAATATCCAATCTGGATCCAATAAGGCTTCTTCCACTTTCTTAGGTTCCTCCTGAGATAGAAAACTACTATACAGACATTCATCTTGAGTAGCTCTTCTTATTTGCACTTTAGATGATGCATCACCAATGATCAGTTCAAAGGGATGATTCTTGGTCCATTTCCTTTGAGGTGGAAGATGAGCTCTAGATGAGGTGATCTCAGTATTGTCATGATGTGAGATAGAGTTTTGATTAGTTGAAACTCCCCCTGAGTTGTTGGTCCTTTGCAGGGAACTTGGAGTTCCATCAATTAATGATGTAAATTGATTATCAGTTGATGAGCTATGATCAACGGATGTTTCATTAAGTACTTCAACGGATGATGCACAATGTCTTTCAACGGATGCTGAATTTTGTGCATTATCCAGGAGCAAATTTTGTATTCCTTTTGAAGTGTCGTCTCCATCAATCTCTTCTTCACTATCATCACAATATATTTCAATATTGTCAAATTTGAGTCTCTCATAATGTTCCTCATCTGTTAGTCCATCAATCTTTTTATCATCAAACACAACATGCACAGATTCCATAACAATGTTGGTTCTTAGATTGTAGACCCTATAAGATTTTCCAGCTGAATAACCAACAAATATTCCTTCATCAGCCTTTGCATCAAACTTCCCTTTATGGTCAGATTGATTCCTTAGTATAAAACATTTACATCCAAAGACATGAAGAAAGTTTAGAGTTGGTTTTCTTTTCTTGAACAACTGATAAGGAGTCATGCCTTTAGCTTGATTGATCAGAGAAATATTTTGAGTGAAACAGGCACAATTAACAGCTTCAGCCCAAAAATATGTTGGTAACTTTGATTCTTCAAGCATTGTTCTGGCAGCCTCAATTAAAGATCTGTTCTTTCTTTCAACTACCCCATTTTGCTGAGGTGTTCTTGGAGCTGAGAACTCATGCATGATTCCATTTTCTTCACAGAACAGCCTTAATGTCAAATTCTTGAATTCAGTTCCATTGTCACTCCTGATGTTTCTTACTTTTAAGTCAGGATGATTATTGACTTGCCTGATGTGATTGATAATGATTTCACTTGCTTCATCCTTTGATCCAAGAAAACAGACCCATGTGAACTTTGAGAAATCATCTACAATCACTAAACAATATCTTTTTCTTGCTATTGACAATACATTGACTGGTCCAAACAAATCCATATGTAACAGCTGTAATGGTTCATCAATTGTTGTTTCAAGCTTCTTCTGAAATGATGCTTTCCTTTGTTTGCCTTTCTGACAAGCATCACACAGACCATCCCTTGAGAATTCAACAAGAGGAATTCCTCTTACTAAGTCCTTTTTGACTAGATCATTCATTGTCTTGAAATTCAAATGGGATAGCTTCTTGTGCCATAGCCAACTCTCAACTGAACTTGCTTTGCTGAAAAGACAAGTAATAGATTCTGCATCTGTAGAGTTGAAGTCAGCTAAGTACACATTTCCTTTTCTAACTCCAGTTAGAACCACTTTGTTGTCTTTCTTACTAGTGACAACACAGGCTTCAGAATTGAAGGAAACTGTATTCCCTCTATCACATAGTTGACTGATACTCAGTAAGTTGTGCTTGAGACCATCAACTAATGCAACTTCTTCAATGATGACATTCCTTGTTGAAATCAAGCCATATCCCATAGTAAACCCTTTGCTGTCATCTCCAAAGGTTATGCTGGGGCCAGCTCTCTCTTTAAACTCTGTGAGCAGGGAGAAATCTCCAGTCATGTGTCTTGAACAGCCACTGTCCAAGTACCATAGATTTCTTCTATTTTCCTGCACACCACAAAATCAATCAATTTGATTTTGGTACCCAAGTTTCCTTGGGTCCATTCTTGTTAGCCTTTCTCCTAGACTTCATTCCTCCTGCATCTTTAGACTTAGGTGAGTTTGAGTCAACCTTGGTCTTAGATGTGGTTGGTTGAGGTGTAGGGTTAGTCACAACATTATCCAGCACATTTATAGTATTATTAGGCATGGATTGTGCATACATGTTATTCCACATTGGCATATTGTATGGCAATTGAGGCATACTGAATGCAGCAAGATAAGAATTGTTAAAATATGGCATGTTTGCAAAATGTGCATAAGGATTTTGTTGAGACATAACAGGCAGAGCATGTAGAGGTGATACAGACATGTTAGGCATGGAAGAGGGTACAGTTATGGGAGATTTCTTAATAGATTTACAGTTAGCAGATAGATGATTAACACTACTACAATGCACACAGCTTTTTCTAGGAGCATACTTGTCAGGTGTGTAATTGTTATGTTTGTTAACTCCTACCTTCCCATTTCTGTTGGATTTCCTTTTGGATTCCTTTTTATCCTCAACCATCTTGAGCCTATTGTTTAACTGTTCTAAGGTCATGTGCCCTACATTCACCTTTCTGACATCTTTGGATGTGCTTGCTCCTTCTTTGACAAAGTTCTTTGAAGTTGAACCAAACTTTTTGTTGAGTTTCTTTAGATTTTCTCTTTTAGAAACATCTGCCTGTTTTAATTGAGGAACCTTCAACGGATGTTCCTTTTCTTCCTTCAACGGATAACTTTCATCATCCGTTGATTCCACATCCGTTGACAGTCCATCAATTAATTCCAGTTTCTTTTTATTTTTATCCCAGGCAGTTTCAC
This sequence comes from Apium graveolens, assembly GCF_009905375.1. Lineage (NCBI taxonomy): Eukaryota > Viridiplantae > Streptophyta > Magnoliopsida > Apiales > Apiaceae > Apium > Apium graveolens. The sequence goes on along the minus strand of NC_133650.1, from coordinate 5,164,230 downwards.
AGAATGATTCAATTCCTTGGACTTTGGCAATTTGAGCACTTACATCCCTAGATGTTTTCCAGGCTTTAATCACCTCTTGCTCTTTCTCTAATTGATTGGAAAGTATTTCTACTTTCTTAATAGATTCAGCTAGTTCATTTTCAACAGATACACAATGCAGCTTAGTCTTTTCTAGGTCAATTAACTTATCTTCTAACACAGCATTTCTATTACTTAAAAACAGATTGTTCTCTTTAATCCTACTATTTTCTTTAGCAAGAGATTTAAGAGATACACGCAAATGATACAGTTCAGTAGACATGTCATTAAAAGCATCATTGCACTCTTCTTTAGTAAGCTGTGTTATATCAGTAGTAATTACCTGGTTGCTTGATGAACTAACTTCATTCTCCTCAGAATCAGCCATGAGAGCCAAGTTAACATATTCCATGTCTTCATCCTCTTCTTCTCCATCAGCTGCCCAGTCTCTTTCTTGAGTAATGAAAGCCCTTTCCTTCTGTTTGAGCAGATCAAAATATTTCTTTTTGTAATCTACTTGTTCAAATTTCTTCTTTTCAGAGGTTGGCTTTCTGCACTCACTTGCAAAGTGTCCACTCATACCACAATTAAAACACTTGAGCTTGGATTTGTCCACCATGTTCTTATGGGGTTTAGTGGCTCTAGTGTTTTTCCTGAACTTCATCTTTGCAAATCTCCTGGACAGAAATGCAAGATGCTCATCAATACCATCAGAGTCATCTTGACTGGAGTTGTCTTCATTTTCAGCAACTTGCCCTTTACCCTTGTCTGATTCTGGATTTCTTACACCATCTTTGGAGCTTGATGTAGATCTCACAGTTTCTTTTCTGCATTCTTTCTCATTTTCAGCTACCAATGCAACTGAACCTCCTTTCTTTCTCCCCCTCTCCAATACCTCATCCTGTTCCAACTCTAGTTCATAAGTCTTCAAGATTCCATATAATCTTTCAAGAGTAAAGTCCTTATAATCTTGAGAGTTTCTTAAGGAAACAGTCATGGGTTTCCATTCCTTTGGTAAGGATCTCAAAAATTTAAGATTTGAATCCTTCACCTGGTACACTCTACCATACAGCTTCAGTCCATTCAACAGTTTTTGGAATCTATTGAATGTGTCATTTAAAGATTCATTTTCTTCAAAATGAAAGTGCTCATACTGTTGAATGAGAAGCTGCATTTTGTTCTCTCTTACTTGTTCTGTACCTTCACACAGCAGCTGAACTGTGTCCCAAACCTCTTTGGCAGTTGAACAATTTATCACATTATCAAACATATCCTTGTCAAGACCATTAAACAAAATGTTCATAGCCTTCTTATCCTTGTGGACTTCTTCTGTGTCTTCCATTGTCCATTCTGCTCTGGGTTTTGGAATGGATTGACCAACAGCAATTGTGGCCGTAGCAACTGTGGCTACTTTGTGGGGAATGTGAGGACCATTCTCAATGCAGTTTACATAACCTTCATCTTGGGAGAGTAGATGAAGGTGCATTTTCACCTTCCAGTGGTGATAACTGTCTTTGTCAAGAACTGGGATCTTTACTCCAATATCCTTCTTACTCATCTTTGTTAGATTCCAAGATCTTTAAACTCTTTGTGTGTCAAGAGCCTGCTCTGATACCAATTGTTATTCCTAGAAGACTAACAATGAGATTTACAGAAGGGGGGTTGAATGTAAATCTCAAAACTTTTTCAAGTTTTGAGCAGTTTATAAAGTTGTGTGTTCAAGAAGAACAAGTGTGTGAATTGCTTTAAGCTAATACAGACAGATATATATTCAAGCACAAATGTAAAGAACACAACAGACCTTAAAAACTTTTCTGGTGGATTTGTTGTTCCACCAGAGATGGTATATTAGAAAATCTGTGTTCAAAAATGTTGATCACAGCTGCATCCTAGTACAAACTAGATGAATTTTCTCTCAAGATATTTCTTAACAGCTCTGGAAAAATCTCTCTAATTACTAGCTTCTTCTTGGTTCATATATATTACCAAGTGTACAAGTGAAAAACAATATAAAATTACAATAGTAAAATAAGTTCTTCACTTGCTTCTTTTCCTGTTCACTCAAGTACTTTGTTGACTATTGCAACTTTGTACAAAAGAAGAACGGCTGCTTTTTCTGTTGATCCTGAAATTCGGCTACCACATCTCAGTTTTCTCTGTCAACCCACGTGCCTCTGCTTGTAGGTACAACTACCACTTATCAACGGCTGATTAGCAGAACATCCGTTGAAGCTTTCATCCGTTGATGACTTCATCCGTTGAAGGATGTTATCCGTTGAAGCTTTCATCCGTTGATGCTCTCATCCGTTGAAGGATGTTATCCGTTGAAGCTTTAGAGACATCCGTTGAAGCTTAGCTTCTCATCCGTTGAAGGTCTTTTAAGTCATCCGTTGATACCACTTCATTTATACAAAATTACAAGGCATGAAATATTTACAATTGGCCTTCCTATCTGCATATCATCTAGTAGTCAACATGACTCATAGTTTCTCTCAACTTCTAAGAATTACAATTTTAAATACAGAGACTGAAATATGCTACAATACTAGACTTATTTCTAAGTAAAGCTACACCATCAACGGATAGCCAAAGTGGTCTTATCCGTTGAGGCTACAGACACTAAATTTCTACTTAAGTGTTTTGTTAAACATATCATCAAACTAATGCACATATATTCCTAACAAAAATGAACACCAAAATGTTTTTTATCATCTAGATATAACCTTTATCGATCAGATAAATTTTATCTTATATCTAGTATCGTAACTGTATGATACCATAAAAGAAATTCCTTCAACATTTATATAGGAAAAAAGTTAGACTTTGCGGGCTATTGTATGTTCATTCAAACTGATTTACAAGCTAATAACTTTAAAGCTACTAAATACATGTTCTAGTTTTGTTTAAGATGAAATATATCATACTTAGTTTTTTTTAAATATACTTACTCCATGAAAAAATTTAAATTTCATTAAACGCACACTTCATTATACACACACACACACACATTGATGATGTTGGTAACTCACACGTGCATGCTTAACTACAAGTGTAGTATATATATAGACATTTGTGTTAAATTTGATTATATTCGTTTTCATATTTCCTCTTATGTTTATGTTTCAGCTGTTTATGTGCAATCAATTATCATCGATTGAATATGTGAAATTGTCTTTCAGTGACATTTACTACACAATAATAACTCGTGATATATTATAAAGACGAACAATAATTTACATAGACAACAAAATATCCAAAACTCGACAAAATTATATATAGATTTCAAATCAAAAATAGATACAACAATCAAATAGTTTAAATGTTGTCATACATAATACACGTCCCGGTCAGGAATCTTAGTTTAATATCATAACAAAATAATCAGTTTCCAATATCTCATCATATTATATGTTGCTTATTTTGGATGGTTATTAAAGTGAACACTGAGATCTTCGAAATAGCACATATCATCTGGATATCTTATTTTTCTTTTAATTTTGAGCTTCTCAAGTTTCAGATTAAACAATACATTGACCTCATCCAATATCTTCAAAACTTTCATGTTTAAGGAGGCACGACAAGTGACATTGACGCCACGCTTAATCTCTCTTTCAAAGATTATCCAGTAGTTTCAAACAAGAATACATCTGTCTAGTCATACTCGTGCATAATTCTCATGAGACAAAAAATTTCCCCCTGTTGCGACAAAATTCATTCCCACCCTAAAGTCATAAATCTTCTTGAGGGCTCAATTTGTTATATTGACTAGGCTTCGAGCCTTACTCAATTATGAAGTTTTCATGTGAATTCTAATAGAAGAGATGGCGAGTATTTTTTTTCAATTGATTCTTTATCTCCACTTTAACCTATGACGGGTTTCGAAAACATAAACGCAACGGAAACGATAATTAAAAACGTGAAAAATCGGAATTTTTGAAACCCGCCACAGGATCCATGCGAAAACATATATTTAATTTGTAGATCAGATTGTTTACCTTAAAAAACTTTACAAATTGGTTGAATAATGGAGATCCAATGATTATTCAATCACCACGCTTCCTGCTCTCGCGATCTACGCTCTATCGGTATACACACGAATACTTGAACTCAAGGATTGAATGTGTAATAGCACAGACTGGTTTCTTCTTACTCTCTCCATTTTCTCTCTTGGTGGCTAGGGTTTTAGTAAAAGTCTTTCACAAAATCAGCCACACAAGATATATTATATAGAGAGTAGAAAAAAATTATAACTCTTAACTAATTAGGAGTCATTATTAATTCGAAATTTCTATTTGTATTATAATTAAGTCACACTTAATTATTTAACAACTGAATTTCATAATTGATATTAGTAAATTCGAATATCATTATTTATCTAATTAACTAAGTCATACTTAATTAATATTAAAAATAATTTGAACTACTTTAATTTAATTTAAATCCAATTTAAATTAAATAATCCTTTAAGTATTCTTTGTGTGTGACCCTATAGGTTATTATTACGTTGACAACGAATTTTAAATCTAATTTAAAATCATAAACAATAAGCGGCATCTAATAATACATCATTGCTACCCAATTAATAATAATTCAATCGGTGATCGATTTAACCTTTCGTGAATAATGTACAATGTAATATAATTCTTTTAACCACATATTATAGATTAAACAAGAGACATGTAATATGTCGTCCTCATCAATGTTTAATCCAGGTTTCATTGAACAATGAGTAGACTGCCATATCAAATCAACATTTGAGCGTGCCCACACATTTCATAGTCTAGCTCACACAAGAGGCCAATATATCACTCCTAAAATTAGGAGGGTTAAATCCTTTCAAGATCATTCATATTTCTCATACGATTCATAATATAACTGAAATACACTTTTATCATTACCCGGTCAAAGGTAACTTTTAATGTAATCAAAGTATATTAATTCTGGTATAAAAATATTATGATTTCAAATCTAAGAACCATTACATCATTATCACAGTGAGAATTACTTATGACACAACATACATGTAGAAACTCACATTGGGTCTGTCCAGTACCATGTACATATATACATATGCATGTGTTTTTTACTTTAATATCACTATACATATGATTAGTGAGATGTGATCATCAGTCAACAAACACACCAATTTTAATGCATTATTATTGTCCCTTAATAATAATACTTGATCAGGGACCTTTAGGAATATTGATACCATTCTCATAATCTCATTTCTAAGTCACGTACTTAGAGGTATAGAATTCATATCATATTCCAAGAACATTTATTAATCTAACATTTATATCACAGTAAATTAAGAATTAATAAATTATAAAAAGAATAATTGATAGAACATAAATATTAATAATCCAAATGTCTTAAACTAAAATATCATAGTGTTGTCTTTAGGGCACAAACACTAATAACCTATTCATATTGACAATACATATAAAAAAATTTAAAATATGAATATAGATGAAACTTTATTAATGTAATGAATAAATTAATAAAACAAAGTTTATACTTTAGGTACCGAAAATCGTATTTTTTCTTTCACGTCGAAATTTGCGTATTCAAATGATTACCACAAAATCAATACAATTTTTTTACTATGATGTATCATAGTTAACTTGATTTAATATCATAAACATTATTTCAAAAATTAAAGCACGGTTATTTGCAACGTAATATTTAAATATTTTTTTTCAATTATAAAATATATTAATACATATATTTAAAAATAAAAGATGTCCCCATTAAATAGGTCGCGATCGCATATTTAATATATTATTCATGTTAATAATCGTCACCGTTTATAAAATACGTAGAATATATTTTTTTTGTGTTTTCCTATCTATTTTCATATATTTTATATTTTAGAACTTGTAGCTTAATTTAAGTGTTTAGAACAAAGTTTAAAATTAGTAATGAACACAAAAATCTTATTTCAAATCTAGTAATTTATGAGAATTAAAATGTATAAATTATGAAAGTTGAGACGGCTGTTTAGTGTTTTCTGTCAACTCAGCATCTTGCTACTTAAAATGGAAGAAGGTAGAGTGTCCCACGATTCATCTTTATCACCCAAAATCCTACCTAAGAAAAGAAAAAGGATGCAAATGTTATATCTTATACCCTAGTTAAAAATCAATTTGCATCGGCTCCAATACAAGGTCCGTTCATTCTTCATTTCTTATTTTGTTAAGTAGATTAATATTTTATACATTGATCACAAGTTCGAATCTCACGGGAGGAGAATTTATGATTATGACTTCTGAGTCATAGTCTGTCGCTTAAATGCGGTTTATCTTGGTTCACGTGGTTTGCAGGTTATTGCGTGAGCCCGGGGGATTTACCCAGTGCGCACCCGAAGGGTAGCGGCTACGGGTTCCCTACGATAAAAAAATATGCGTATTTTTTGTTAACTTTTAGAAGGTTGAACCCTTAAATACGTATTCAATGGGTATTTTGGGTGGTTCGCGCGCATCTGAACAGTTAAGGTGAAAAATGATGTATTTTGGACATTTTTTCTAAATTTTATTTGATAATATGCTGCCTAATACTGTAGTATTTTAATCTACTCATTGGAATATTCAACCATGTTGAAATCTGTATATTTATGACACCAAAACCAAGGTTCGAAGTGCTTTTTAAAGATCCGAAAATCTTTTTGATAACAATCATATGATACTACTTTTGATTGGCTTGAATCTAGTACATAGACATGTTACAAATATAATATCTAGCCTATTGACATCAAGTAGTGAAGAGTAGTGATCATGCCTTGATCATGCCTCAATAAATAGTTATGTCGACATTCTAAATAATTATATTCACCATCTTTTTCCATTATATCTTTATCTAGTTTTTCGCGGTCGTAGATATTGGTGTCTTTGTAGAAGAACATTAAGTCAAACTTTTTCGACAATTTTTTGATATACTTAGTTTGAATGATAAATACATGCCATCTTTTCTTTTATTCATTTACAATTCCGAAAATAAAGTTAATTTCTCTCATCATACTCATCTCACACTTAGTTTGCATTAGTTTAGAAATCTTTGATATATTTTCTCAATTTTACAGTCAAATATGATATTAACCACATAACGATAACATTCCCATGTTGCTTATGAAACAATATTTTGTCAATATCTAGTGAAATGATTCTCAATAAAAAACTGAGATAGAGTGTCACGCATGCCTTTGTAATTTGTTAAAAACCGTATAGTGCTTTAAAGCTAGGTGTTTGTTGCACACATACTTCTGCTTCTAACTTTTCGTTTAGAAATGTACTCTTTAAATTTATTTGATACCCTTGCAAATTTCAACGTACAGAATGTACTCTTTAAATTTATTTGATACCCTTGCAAATTTTAACGTGCAGCAAATACTAGAAAGATTCTAATGACTTCTAGTCTGACATCAGGGGCAAAAGTCTCACTCTTTTGCTACCAGCCTTGATATGTTCCCTGTTAGCATATCATGCTCATTCATGTTATTTTCGAACACCCATTTGGTGTCAATAATGGATCTATTCTTAACTCGTAACTTGTTCCATTCAAACTGATTTTATTTATCTTACATAGAAGTTATCCAATTAGGGTCCATCGATGCATCATCAAATTTCTTAGAATTAACTTGAAACAAGAAAGAACCATACAAATATTCATTTTGAGTGTCTCTTGTAGCCCTTGCACCAATTTCAGGATTACCAATTCGATCAGCAGTGTGATCACTCTCCCATTTCCTTATATGCTCATTTACAATTCTGTGCATTAATGTAGCCTCATTATAACTTGATTCTCCTTTGAGATGCCCCTCTGCTCCCCATGTGTTAATGATCTCATTCACAAAAGTTTTGGCTTAATGGCTCAGCATTAAACATATGTTCTATTTCATTATTTATTTCTTCATCACTTGAGTTTCCTGAACAAGTTCCTCACTGTCATCCTCAGAGTATTCCAGATGTTTTGATCGGATCGACCGTACCACAGTATCGGTCTCTTTGATTTTCAAACCTTAATGATGCACATTCAGTTTCATCATCGTCTTCAAGTCTAGGGCACTTTGAATCATCAAAAGTCACATAAGCGCTCTCCAACACTTCCTTTTGATCAATTATATATACTTCGAATGCAATCTTACCAAGAAAGATTGTCCTTTAATACAGAGCACTTGTTCCAAAAGCAAGAAAATGCTTGAATGAGGACTTCTTTGCAGTCACGAGGTCATAAAGGTTTTTCTCGTGTTTTTGTTGATGAGATTTCATCTTCGGTCTCACTTTGCGTGCTTCGTTCCATTTTCTGTCAGAAGTGTACATCTTTGCTAAGATAACGCAGGTTGACAGATCATTAGGATCCCTCACAATCAGCAAGCTTGCAAATTCCTCCCTAGTTCAAGTTCACCATGCATCTGGCATGCAGAAAGCAGTGTACTTTAAAAATCAATATCATCCATCCGTCGTGCAATCGAATTGCAGATATCACATTCAAACAATCACTCCCCACTGCTACCCTTTCATACTTATATTACTCCACTAGTTGTAATCCGAGGAACACCGCTTTTGCTTTGACAACTTTAGCATCCCACCTATCTGCAGAATTCCACGAAGTCCCCAGGAAAGTCTTTCCGTTTGTGTCACAAAAAGAAGCACCAATACCTGTGCATAAGCCTGTTCCAAGCAAGCATATATCATCTTCATTGATTTTAACTACTGCTTCCTGTGAAGGCAAACCACCTGGTATCTGTAGTTTTTATCTCATTCGCTCTCCCCCTTCATCTACTTGATTTACACCACCAAATCTCCTGCACCAAATTAAAAGCATAAATGTCTCTATCCATGTTTTTACTATGAAAACTAATCCTTTAATTATATTACAATGCACTAATTGTTTTAGATTATTTATCATTCATTACAGATGAAGTATATGATCAATCTGTCTTCAAATTTCACTTCACTTTCCCTTGCACAAGGTAACAGAATATAACCCATATCATTTGGCACAAGAACCATATATAAACTTGATCCAAGAGTTACATTACAATAGACAACATTTTGAACCTTCACACCTAAAAGGGGAAATTCAACATATACGATTTGGCATAAACCAAACCATCAGATGTTCGGAAAAGGTCATGCCTGTCAAAAGCCTAGAAAATTCATGCAATACATATTTGTCAGGATCGTTATACAAGCTGTTTGCAACAGCAAAAGAAATTGAATAAGTACTCGGATGCCATGTCAGGTGGAGTAACATTATCATTAAGCCTAGGTTTCCACCCTGTCATATTGCATATCATCACATCAAGATAAGTTAAATGTGCTAAGTATAACTTTTGGAAACAAATACTAGTTTAATTATTTAGCTCTTAACTGTAAAAACAAATTTATTCTCGCTCAGGAGTAAATATAGGATTTAAAAAAAAAATGCATCAGCTTCTTCCGACAAAACGTGATATACTACTGCCTAGCCATCTAGAAGGCCTTGAGGGTGTTTGAACTTGTTGCCTGTGAAAGCATATCAGAATTTTAAGCATTATTTGTATATGACTAGTCAGAAACAGTCACGGATAAATTAGTTCAGTCAATAGTCAACTAGTACCGAGTAGAAAGTGTGTAGAGGGGAAATGTCCAAATCAATAAAATTGAATAAAATTTGTCAAAGTGAATCAGTTTACTGCTACTTTGCAAGGCTTAATGTTAATGAATACCTCGTTGGTTTTTTGTTAACTTCCAGTGTGGTTGCCTCTGTACCATCCTCGGCAGTCTCTAACACACGAAATGATTTGATGAGAACATATATATTGATATTACGTGCAAGTTAAAAAAAAGCAATAAGAGTAACTTTAGTACAAAAACAAATATACAGGCAACAGACCTGTAAGACAATTGCACTACGCTGACCACTAACACTTGAGCAACATTTGAATTTATCAAAGATGCAATCATTTTCCTACAAATCACAGACCTGCCGGTGATGATTGAAAAGTTGCATGAACTTAAGTGTGAATCAGAAAAAAAATGGTTAGTATTCTGGAAGACGAATTTACCTCTGGCACTCGTAAACCTGGAAGGTTGAGACTGGTAGCATATAAATATCCTATAACTATAAACAGAAGTGTCTGGTTACAATGTGAATATATAAGCCCACACCATGTGAAAAACAAAACTGGAGCCGTTAAATATAAGTAACAAAAAGTAAACTTAAAGACAGGTAGATAGGAACGCGAGTGCATATATATGGATATATCAGTTACATTGCTTTGTAATCAACTATTTATAGCTCCGTGACCAGATATAGTTTGGCACGACATAAAAATGGTGTCATTATACATAGCTAACTTTTATACTATTAACACCTAATTAACTTCACAATTCAATCAAAAACACTAATGTGACATATACTTAATGGTTTAATTAAACAGAAAAATCAAAAACCCTGAGTCATAGTATATGTCAATTTCACATTGTGCTACTGTTAACAAAGCAATACCAATAAGAAGAAAGTTTAACTGATATGGAAGAGTAAGCAAGTTTCTTCCATAAACCCTTATCAGGTTTTGAATTAGATGGTAAACATAAAAGTTGTATCCAAAGGCTTCAAGACCTTGTCATTTATCTATATATTATAAGTGTTGCCAAATTAGTAAACATATTCTAGTCAGATCACTGCTGAATCTGCTTTCCAAACTTTAAAATAAAACGTTCATCGGTGTCATGTGACTCAAAATTATGGAGAAGAACCTAAGATAAAAATACATGAAAACATTGATAAAACTTCTTAGTTGAGCTTTGATTTCCTTTAAAAAGATGCCTTTAAGTAACAAAACACATCATCATCCCACCGAATAACCATTTGAATTTTTATAATTGTTGCAGCAACAAAGACATAAACAAAGGTATCATATTATCACTTTGCTTACAATTTAAGGAGACGTAAAATGGACATCTAGCTGGAGTAAAAACAATGATGTGATAGTATTATCTTACATTTCAAATGTTTAGCACTGTACCGCTTATTTGTGAATACATTTAGATAAACAAAAGCTCTGAGGTACAGAACCAGTTTCAAGTGGTGAGGAATGTACAAGCACTTGAACAAATTAAAGTAGAACTTTGACCATATTTTACCTCTTATTCATGAATGCACAGTGAAACTGACGGTTGTGTCTGATGAAGATCGTCCACAACCACTTCATCCTTCTCCATGTGACTGGCAAGAATGGACAAACAAGAATATATCATATCTTGTTGTGACATTTCTGTGTCTTCAACAAAGAAGGGTTTAATTCCCCCATCAATCTCTATCCAGCTACACCCTGGATTCTTTTTCAGCCCAAGCTCTTTCATCCTCAGTCTGACTTTGCGTGCCTCGTTCCACTTTCTGCCAGAAGCATACATCTTTGCTAAGACAATGTAAGTTGATGGATCACTGGGATCCCTCTCAATCAGCAAGCTTGCAATTTCTTCCCCTAGTTCTAGTTCACCATGCATATGGCATGCAGAAAGTAGTGTACTTAACAAATCGATATCATCTTTCATATTTGGTGTCCTCTGGAGAATATCATAAGCTTCTTGTAATTTTCCAGCACGCCCAAGTAAATCTATCAAGCATGATTGCTCGGCAATTGTGGGTTGAATCCTATAGTTATTGATCATTGCGCTGTAGTAGTGAAGTCCCTCATCAACCAGTCCTGCATGACTACATGCAGAAATGACTGCCAAAAAAGTAACTCTGTCGGGTTGAATATTAGATTTCTGCATTTCTTTAAAGAGCTTCAAAGCCTCATATGCCTGACCATGAGACCCATAAGCCATTATCATTGAAGTCCATGACACAAGGTCTTTTACACGTAACTGATTAAAAACACTGATAGCTTCATTAACAGCACCACATTTAGCATACATATCAAGAAGAGCTCCCACGACTATTTGATTCGATTCAATCATACTCAAACTCATTGACTTGTGAATTTCTTTGCCTTGCTTTAAGGCACCTAATTGTGAACAAGCTGCTAGGACACTAGCCAGTGAAAAGGCATCAGGTTTGATCCCAGCTTCTTTCATATCATTGTACATACCAATAGCCTCCAAATAACAACCTCCCGATACATAACCAGAAATCATTACATTCCATGCCACCACATCTGTCTTTGTCATTGTTCTGAAAATAAACTCAGCGTACTTAACATAGTGGCATTTAAAGTAAAGATCTACAAGAGTGTTCAAAATGAATATATCAGCTTCAATGTTGTTTCTGATCAGATAACCGTGAAGGAACTTCCCATGTAGTAGTTTCATTGAGTTAGAACAAGCCATTAATAAGCTGCTCAAAGTTGTTGAAGTGGGTTTTTTTCCTTCTTGAATCATTCTCCACAAAAGTTTAATGCCTGACTTACTGTCACCTCTTAATCTGTATCCTGCAATCATGGAATTCCACGAAACTAAGCTCTTTCTAGGCATCTGATCAAAAACCTCAACAGCCATCTCCAAACAACCACATTTCCCATACATATCAACAAGAGCGGCACTAACAAAACTATCCACAGGAAACTTACCACTCAACATCTCCTTATGAATATCCTTCCCTTTTTCCAAATCCAAAAGCCTAGCACACGAAGATATAGCAGTTGTATAACTAACAGAATCAGGCGAAAATCCAGACCCCTTCATTCTCCCAAACAATTCCAACGCTTTCTCCCACTGCCCATCATGATAATAACAAGACATAACAGAATTCCAACACGGAACATCCCTTGTAGGCATTTCATCAAACACCTTCATCGCGTACCCAAACAACCCACATTTCGCATACATCCCAACAACAGAGCTTGCCACAACCACATCCCAAACATACCCTCTTTTCAACACACTACCATGAATAATCCCACCATAATCAACCCTACCCAACTCACTACAAGACTTCAAAACACTAGGATATGTATAATTATCAGGCCTAATTAAATCAAACTTCAACAATAAATCTCGAAAAATATCAAGAACTTCCAAAAACTTAAAATTCTTGGTGTAAGCTGCCATAAGGCCATTCCACACAGAAATCTCAAAAGGGTTTTCTAAAGATTGAAAAACAAGATGACCATGTTTAAAATCTTGACAATTGAAGTAGAAAGTTATGAGCTTTTTGCAGAGGTCAGTGTTGTTTTGTAAACCTAAAGTTACAATCTTTTGGTGTACAAGTTTGCCTTGTGTAAGTAATCTTGTATTGGTGAATGTTTTGAGGTAGAACAGTAAGTTTGGGATGTCCATAACATTCGAACTCAACTGTTTTTCGAACATAAATTTAACTGACTTGTATAAGAGAACTACTCTCCCGCCTTTTTTCAGTTTTGTCTTTGAGCCAGCTCAACTCAACTGTCACGGAGTATATTCCTCCCTTCTAAGCTATACCCATTTTACTGATTAATCGTTTCAATATACTCTGTTAATTCAATTTTATGATCCGATTGATCACTCCATTTTTTTCTTAAATTAATATATTTAGTTTAATAAATTAATTATTTTTATATTTTACAAAACACATCCGATTAATGCGACGATTACTCAGTCCGATTAATTACCGATCATCCGATTAATCACTGGAAGGTTACTCTACCAAACAATGCTGATTTCCGATTTCTAGAATAATAGTATATTCTATTTATTTTTCTTTTCTCGTCAGTTTAGTTGTAGTATTTTACAAGAAAAAATAGAATAATTAGTTATGAATACAATTATTTTTACATAAAAACATTTTGTTTGAATATAAGATAAATTTTTAAAGTTATTTTGATAGTAAAATGAGGCCTGTAATTTTAAGTTTATCCAAACGGCCTCTAAACTTAAAATTATACCCGTAAACCTCATTTTCATTAAGAAAGCCCAAAGACACAAAACAAATTTAAGCATCCATGTTCAAACACATCAGAACGATCAAGGACTCAAGGTGATCACTCATGATTTGCAATGAACTGATGCTTTTGAGTTACATTTTTTGTTAATAAAAGACGTGAGCAAAATATACTAATATAGTGAAAAGACCAAATTACCCTTGCATTCAACAAAACTGGGAACAGAACTAGCAACATGACTAATGAATGCACAAGACAAACAACTAAGTATTAATCTTTAATCGACAAGTTACATTACAATATTCCATTTCACAAGTGAATATGTCTTGCTGAGCTTACTCTGTGGCTCATTGATGTATAAATGCCACTGTGTTGAGTAATAACACTGTGTGAGTAGTAATAATTCATCAATATATTTATACACATTCGAAATAGAATTTCAATTCCAGGAAATGCCCATAAAAAGGAGGTACATGCATAATTAACAAGTATTTCTTGCTTTTGAGAAATCTATAAACTTAGTAGTAGATCACTTGACATCCAAAACAGAATTTATTATAGGTCTACCAGAAAAGGTCATTTAACTTGCACCAAAATAGTTTGCCCTTGCCTGAATAACAATGAATGACTACAAGTGCTTCATCACTGAATGATCCAAACATAATTCAGTAGAAAAACCCGATAACCTGACCACCTACATTCTGACGGATTGCTTCTTCATGATCCAAAAGTCCATTAGGTGTTGATATTACAACATACCCCCACTGCACAACCAATGGGAAACCAAAGTCAACAAGTGTAATACATTACAGTGGCTTTCTAACACATTTTAGAAAAGAAACATAAAGGAAACGCAAAATAAATGACTTTATCTCCACTTCCTCATGAGGTACATGTATCACATCACACTACATGAAAAGCAAAGACGCTACAAGTAGCAGTTTCATAGTGGGTGACTAAGCATTCTGATTATATTCAAAGACAATAAGATACAACATATACAACCTTTCGTGTCAAATGGAAGCAAAATGATGCAAACATGCCACCCCAACCCCTCATTATAAAGAAAGATGTACCATGAATGTGCTTTCAGTTAATATATGTGGAGGACCACAATGTGTTAACAAAAATACATATGGCCAGGTGTTGGTAAAAGCTAGATTCATGAGAAATGGACAGTGAAAACTACCTCTCAGAGAAAAGAAAGTTGCAACAGATATAGGGACAAAAATTTCCAAGAGATCAACTTACAATACATGTAATCATCACGATTTAGCATTTTGCATGCCATGTCCAGATTAATAGCACATGATTCTATATTCAATAGAGAAACAATGTACTAAGCAGACCAAAACAGCAAAAACTTTCTGCACTTAGTGGCCAAAGGAATCCCCAGTCTAGCAAGTGTCTTTCAGCTTTCAAGTTTAGAATTCACAGGAAGCTAGTCAAGTTTGCAAATTTACCTCTCAGAGAAAAGAGTTTAATAGGGAGAACCAGATGCCTGGCATACAATGTAAATATCTAAATGGTAAGACAATCTTAATAATGAGAAAAGCAGCGGTAAAGCTCCTATGGAGCTATGCTTCCTAAATTCACCATAGCATTTAATTAGAATATGGCAATACGATTATTTTCAGAAAGATCATTCAAAAAATGAGCAGCATGGCATGGATCTCGAAAGAAAGCAAAACAATTCGATATATAATCACTTAAATGTCTTTCCTACTCTATTAAGCAAAAAAAATTCGCATTTCTATCAGATTGAAATTACGCATTTTAGTGATCAAGGTACACATACCTGACGCGTTGGAAGTGTGCGCAATCTATAGTTCTCAATGTCCCGAGCCTTGATATCCTGTCGATAAGTGATCACCCTGCAATCTTTGACTCGGCCTTGTAGATCAACAGTAATGTTTTTCACTCTCTGGGGATCATGTACTTGGAAATCTTTAATGTACCCTGGATAACATATCAAAAATGAGCAATTTGATATTTACAAGTACTTGTTCATTATCGCAGTGATTGCATAAGTTTAACATATGAAAGAATAAAGTGGAAAAGGAACTAGAAGTGCTTCCATATACAGGTGTCATTCAAATTTGATGTAATAAACTAGTGAATTAAGCTTGATAATGTACGTAAACACTCCTTATCATCCTTTACGCTGAAGGAAGATATTCTTATGACCAGAAAAGGTCCCATATGCAATCAGCTCCATTAATTCGATTCAAACATTTCAGCATTAGGATCTTCAGGAAAAAGGTTGAAATTATTACATGCCTAGTAGATATATACACACTCCTAATCCAGTTCGGGAACTCTTAATTATGGTTTTACAATTACTATACAAAATTTGACCTGTTTAAATTTCACTTCAGTTTCTTATGACGTCGAGGAAATTGCACGAATAGAAATTCAGAAAGGAATTTAGCTTTCCAAGGATGAGGATACATTCCTCATGTGGTCCTTTTCAGTAAGCATTAGGCCAGTTGAGCAACATTTTCTTACCTCTTATTAGGTGACTAACTCTCAGAAAAAAATAATGTGTTGTTTTTGTGCCTTGCTTGTACATTAAGCACTCTCCACGGATTTCACTCATGCCCCTGCGAAAGAGGATATTCACTTGACTAGACCAACTGTGGGGAATTACCCAACAAGAACATCACTATACTTTCATTCATTCAATCTACATTCTAGATAGAACTTGAAATTTTAAAGTGACATTAGCTCGGATGCTAAGTGAACATTATAGAATAAGTGTAAATAGCAACATGTAAATATGTGCATCAACGACGGCATTTTAAAACACTTAAAATCTTCTCCATCTTAATCATTACAACTACAGTATAACAATCATCAAAACACATATGCACAAACATATTCATAAATGAAACAAAATGAAATGTATACTTGGCTTACAGTTCAGACGAGCAAAAAACTTATAAATGAAACTCTCTCTCTCTCTCCCCCCCCCCTCTCTCTCTCTATCTCTCTCTCTCTCTCATACACACACACAAACAAACACAAGCGAAAACTTAGAAATGAAATCTCTCTCTCTCTCTCTCTCTCTGACTTACCACGTTGTTTCATAATGTTGAGAAAAGAAGAGGTGACATTAGAGACAGGCTGAAGATGAGTATTAGCAAAGCCTCTCTTCTCAGCATTAACAATCTTCCTCAATGCTTCATTCAGTATTCTCCTTCCCATTCTTCTTCTTTCTTCAAAACCCTAATTTCAAAACCCCCCTCTTAATTAAACCCCCTTTCTTTTCTCCCAATCTCTTTTATAACCCGGCCCAGCCCACAAGCCTTTTCTCACATTTTACCCGACCCGGCCCAACCCAGCTACCACCCAAAGAAAGGTTAAGAAATCCAAAATTAAGTTTTAAAAGAATCTCATTAAATATAGGGATTAATAATCACTCTTCTATCCTGGCAAAAAAAATAATCACCCTTTTAGGGCTGAACAATGATGGTGCAGTTTGATTTTTGAATATTTTGGAACATATAAAAAAGGAATTGTGGTAAATATAGAGATATATAACTATATAAGAGTAATGCGAGAAGTACAAAATAAGATAAAAATAATAATATAAAATGACGTGACATAACTAATGTTGCAGTATAAAATAATTTAATTGGTGTTATTTGTTTGAATGCAATGGGTCATTTTCATTTAGCAAATAAAAATCTAATACGTGGCATTTTGTATCTATTTTGAGAATCAATTTTATACCCCTTACATTTTTTTAAATTGGGACGAAGGAATATAAGCTTTGTTATACAAATCGGTTTATTTTTCAAAAATCTCATATAAGTCGCTAATAAATCATTCAAAAATATTTCACTGTTCGTTAAATCATCGATAAATCATTTGATTTGTTGAAAAATTCCTGATAAATTACAAATCGATATCTCAACCATATAATTACGATCCCGAAATCAGTAACCATAAGTGCACGTATTGAAATTATAAAAAACAACTCATGTATAATTTTTAATGTTATTTTTTGGATAGTGATATATATACACCCTAAATTTATTTTTCATACATTACAATAGAAAGTACATAACAAAAATTTTAATTCATAAAAAAAAATTAAAATATTAATTCTAGATGTCCAGTCAAAATATTTAAATAAATGTATTAAAAGTTAAAAAGTCAAATAACAAAAAACAAAGGTGTAGTAGTATTTTATGTTAGGCTACTAGCTTGGTCTTCAACGCATGTACAGTTTCTGTTTTTATAATTCCTTAAATTTTTGTACTATAAAATAATTCCGTTCCCTGCAAATATTCAAAAGGTAATACAAACATTTTTTTATACAAAAGGAAGAATATATTTGTTAGTGTAATAGTTGACAGAATAATAATATTACAATACATCTCCCGCAATTTTAGTTATGCAATATTTTCGAATGTTGAGATTTTAATCCGATTTAATGAACGACTGTTAGTTGTGAATGTTTTAAATCGCTATAATTTTGATGGTAACGGAATTCTAAAATTTTATTAAGAGATTTTAAAATCTCACTATGACTAAAAGATAATAATATCGAAAAAGTTTAAAATCGTAATTTACTTAAATTAGAAGTTAATAATAATCAGTAGAGGGAAAGTGTTGGAATTCTATTAGGAGCTGAATCTCTTCTCGGTAGCTCATTTTATATTTTAAATATTAACTGATTTCATCATTTTAATTATTATTTTTACTTTTTTTACTTATACTTTTTTTATCTTCATGTCACACCTCCTATATATATTAATCAACGGGAACAATTATAAGTTTGAGAATAAATCAGGTTGCAATTTAAAATTTCAGAAACATACTTATCTTGTGTTCATTGTATTATATACCTAGTTTAGATTAGATGGTATACAAATAATTTTTATTTAATGTGAAGTCGTAAAGATTATTTTCCTGCTTGCAAAACTTGATTTAAAAAATGTTATTTTCAGATCAACTTTTTTATTTCCCGAACAATTAAACCTTGAAAAGATAAACCTGTCACCGCATACACAATTGCAAATAAATAAAATAATATAAGGATAATTTCATCTTTTCATATTTTTCAAAATAAAAATTTGATCTAAAAATAACATTTCGCAACAAAACTTTGCTATCATTTTCCAGTTTTCCACGAGTGTCGAGTTAATTTGCTAGGCTGATTTATCAAAAAACAACTACCTAATATATTTCTGACTTTTTTCGTTTATCAGGCCTAAAATTTTGGATTTTCTTATTTTTATTATTTGAATTTGAATCACGAAAGGAGTCATAATATCGAATTATCGACTATCCAATCGAATAATATTGAATCAGCGTTTGAATCACGAAAGGAGTCATAATATTGAATTATTGACTATCCAATCGAATAGTTTTGAATCGGCGTATTAAATCATGTTGGGCCCAATTGAGGTCATGAAAACCGGCCCGGCCCAAAACATTCGAAACAATAATTTTATTTCAAGGCTCCGAGCTTGCTCTTCAGCACATGTACAGTTCTGTTCACAATCACACCGACATAATAATGTAACAAATATTGTCATACAAAAGGAAGAATCCGTAAATTTATTAAGAAAATATAGTTTAGAGAAGTCAAAATATTTTTGTTGCTGCAATAGTTGACAAAACAAAAATATTATGATACATCTCCCACAATTTTAGTTAAGCAATTTTTTCGGATGTCGAGATTTCAACCCGATTTAATGACGCTAAAATCTTGATGATAATGGAATTTTAAAATTTTATTAAGAAAATTTATAACCTCACTATATTTACAAATTTGTCGAAATTTTCTTGCTCCGAAGTTCGCCCGCTGATTCTTGTTTATTTTTTTCTGATAATGAAAATACCGTTTGAAGTCCGTAATTTACTTGGACTAGAAGTCGGCGATAATAAAAATACATTTTGAAGTTACAAGGACTCGAAGTTAATGATAACGAAAAAAAATTCGAAATCGTAATTTACTTGGATCAGAAGTTAATAATAATCGGTAGAGGGAAAGTCTTGGAATTCT
The DNA here is from genome assembly GCF_009905375.1 of Apium graveolens. Taxonomy (NCBI): domain Eukaryota; kingdom Viridiplantae; phylum Streptophyta; class Magnoliopsida; order Apiales; family Apiaceae; genus Apium; species Apium graveolens. The sequence goes on along the minus strand of NC_133650.1, from coordinate 5,144,347 downwards.
ATTAGGAATTGAATCTCTTTCCATAAGAAACTCTTATGAAATACAATCTCTAGCACAAGGAAATCAAGACTTACCAAAACTCCAAGACTTTATATAATTCCCTAGAGACCTATACACGCCTCTACATTGAGAACCCTAATGTTGTTATATAAGCCCACAAAGACAGATAACATATATGAGTTTGTTGCAGAAGAGGTTTCGAAAAAATAGCAACAGCTTGAGTCTGAAGAAGAGGAGGAAGAGGATGGTGATGATGAAGCAGAGCAACCAAGTAGAGAAGAAAGACGTAATGCTCGGAGTTGTGGGAGAGGATACTGAAATCTTGGATGCTCAAGAAAGGCCTGATGATAGTGTGATGGACTTGGAAGTCTCGAAAGTAGACAAGAAGATGAAGGGGATCATGATTTCTTGTTGCAAACAAGAAGATTTGCCTAAATATGATGTCTCTAATAGCAAACATACGTTTGGGGAAGCTTCGAGTGGTAGTTGCGACGTATGCATGGCTGTGTTCTCGATCAGCGATTTCATTCGTGGTCCTAGCTGCAACCACAAATTCTGTAAAGATTGCATTGAAACCTATGTACTAAAACAGATTCAAGAAGATGCCATGAATGTGGCGTGTCCTGGATCTAAGTGTAAAGAAGTTTTGAAGCCGAATTTTTGCCGCAAGGTCATCCCTGAGCAAGTGTTTGATAGATGGAAGAGTGAAATAAATTTGGCAACTTCTTTTTTGAGGAGGAAGATTCAATGCCCGAACATTGATTGTGAAGAAGAGTTTATGGATGATGGAAAGGGATACAACATAAGGGCATGTCCACACTGTTGGAATTTGATTTGCATGCCCTGCGGACGGGTGGAATGGCATCTGGATGAGGACTGTGAAACCTTTAGGAGAAGAAAGAAATCCTTTAGTTATGGTCTTTATGGAAGACGACTTGGTAGACAACACGACCCCTACCTTCAAAAAAAACATGGTCTCAACAATGGAAGACTCGATGATGATGACTCCCCGGATTACCCTTATTGGTCCTTGTTCCCTAACCTTAAGTAGGGAAGTGTCTTTTTTAAGATCTAGCCAAAGGTTTTCTGATGGCATGCAAAAACCAGAGATATTGGTATGGTTTTCTAGTTCAGTATTATTATGTCAAGTTATAGCTTATAGTCTTAAACAACTTGTTTTTATTTCAGATTCTGATCTTAAGAAAGACAATCTAGTATTTAGTAGGATTTGTTCCATACTTCCATAATTCCATTGCATGTGTCTACTATGTCTCTGTTCTATTAAAATCCCAAAAACATGATCCAAAGAGTTCTTGGCCATCTTAAGACCAAGATGTACAACATCAAAACTTCTAGTACCACGAAAGAACTCTAACTTAAGGGTTCCATTAAGGGACCGGAACATAAAGCTCAAGCATATAGCTCTTCACCACATACTACGTTATTCGTGAACAGATAGATACATTACTATAACCTGATATCTTGTTTAATGTTTACAAAGATGTAAGGTGTTAAGAATAAAACGCGGATAATCTAAAGTCACAAATGCTCATAAATCGCAACTCTGCAATGTGATAAACTTAAAACAAGTACTTCAGTATCTCTTCAACAAAGTTATCAAAACACACATCTCTAATTTGTTCTTGCATTACATATATTAGTATAGGTAATATAATATATCAGTAGATTATATAGATTCTTTAGAACAACCATCACTAGTAGTGAAACCAAGATGAGAATCTTAGCACATACATAATTATATAGCTATAGCTCCTTTAAAGATTGAAACTTTTATCTACTGAAAAGCTTGAACCTGGTGTGAAAATCGCGAGATCAGGAGCCCCATTAGTACCACTCCAAGAACTCGAATCTTGATCAGTTTGAACTCCCAAAAACCCCTCTGAATTCTTGTTATTATTTCCAAATTCAACAAAAGGGCTAGGAATCAAGTTTGATCCCAATCCAGAATTGTTCTGATTCTGCGAAAACTCCCCTAATTGCAAACTAGGTGATCCATTAGAATTCAAACCCTCTATCATATTCCCAAACTGCCCATTATTCGAGTCGAGAATTGAGCTAAAAGTCCCTCCAATTTCAAGCAAAGAACCATCTTGATCTTTATTATTGATAACTGATGCAGTAGCTGAAATGGTTTCTTGTTTTTCCAGTAAAGATTTAGAATTTGCCTGTTTTTTTGAGTTTGAGCTTCTCTTAGTACTCTTCCTGCTACCTCCACCTACTGGAATATTTCGCAAAGTTCCACCTTTAGTCCAGTACCTTTTGCAGTTCTTGCATAAATGTCTTGGCTGAGAGAGATTGTAATTGTTGTAGTAGCAAAATTTAGTGTTGGATGAATCACATCTTGGGCATTTTAAGTGTTCTTGTTCAGGAAATTGAAGATTGATCTGTGAATAAGTTGATGGGTCTTGCATTTCTTGATAAAGTTTGAATCTTTAAGGCAAGTTCTTGATTTTAGTGGTTGTGAAAATGAAAGATCTGATCAAAGTTTTGACCTTTTTGGTGAGGAAAGGGTAGGGGGCAAGACAAGAAAAAAGACAACTGTTTGAAAGATATTTTTGTGATCTAAACACAAACCAAAGAAATCAGAAAGATTTTACTCATTGTTTGAAACTCTGTCAGTTTCAGTTGGTTTTTATGTTAAAATAGATACAAAGAGATTTGTGTGCATATCAAACAAGATTGTAGATATGAGAGAAGATAATTGGTAGTGATGTTTGGAAATGACCATTAAACATCATGATCATAGGTTTATAGGGGCATATTTGATACTAGTATATCTATAGAGAGAGAGAGAGGGAGGGAGGGGCTTGCTCTGAGAGAGAGAGAGAGAGAGAGAATATGACTATGAGTACAGTCTTTGTCAGTTGAGTTGGACTCTGAATTGGCTTAAGCCTATGGAGGCTGGATGGTCCAACCACAACTTCCACTAACCCAATATTAAATAAAAATGTAATCTTTTTCATGTAATATAAAAAGGAGAACAAAAACAAATGTCAACTGGGGTGATAAGTGATAACAATAGTACTTGATTAGCATATAGATTAACAATAAACATGCATGATGATTAATTCTTAAGTAGGGAGAAAGTGATGATTAAGCTAAGTGGTTTTGATTCTCTTTTGGCTTATTATAAACACATTCCAGACAGCTCACTTGAACACAATAAAGCCAAGATATTGTTGTATTAAAAAATGCCTGTGTTTGGTTTGTTAAAAGTAATAATTTGTCATTATACAGCTTCATTTTAGTATAGTTTAAGACCACATTAACAAGTAACAACCGCTTTGTTCCATTTTAGATTTTTAATAAAGAAAGCTTGAATCTTTCAAACAGATCAATTTCATCCTTTTAGTAGGCCATTGATCCAGATTATTTGCATTCAAATCGATTTTTCATATTAAATTATGAACAATTTTTTTTAAATTTTTCATATTAAATTTTGGAAGAAATATTTTATTTGCGCCGATACGGTTTAAATCTAAGAAAATGCTAAAATCCGAAATATTGCTACAATTTTTTTTGCTAAATATTTTATAAATGATAACTTCCCTCGTAATAATATCGGATTCCGCGTGCATTAATATTATGGTACATCATTTTATAATTATTTTGGTAAAATTTTTAAATTATGTCGCATTACTCTTAAATTTATTATCAAACTTAAATTTAATTCTATTTTTACCGTATTGAGTTGGGATTCGAAGTTCCTACTGAATCGGAATTCTACTTCTTTATAAAATAGATAAGTTCGCAGTGGTTAAGGGATTTCGGTATGATATTTTAACAAGTACAATTGATAATAATATTACGTATTGAGTTAAAATTAGGGAACATACATTTGATTCAACTTCTGCTAAAAATCAAACGGACTCGAATCTTTGTTGAAAATCAAAATCTTGTCCAAATTCAAGATTTCGAAAATTTAGTCGCAGTAACAAATCTGGACTGTCCATACGAGAGCCATTCATGTGGTACGTAGTGAAATTCGAAAAAATGACAAAAATAACTAATTTTTAAAAAAAGTTAACCAAAATTGTCATTTTGAAAAAGTGGTCAATATTAGCCGATTGAATACTTTACTGTCATTTGAGTATCCCAATTTGTATAAGATACTTCAGACAGTTGGGTATCTCATATGATAGTTGGGTATCTTATATAAAGTGAATACTCAAAGACAATTAGTATCGAATCGGCTAAAGTTGGTCACTCGTTAAATTCCGAAAGAAAACGGAAAGTCAATAAAGTCAGCATTCCGAAAGAAAACGGGAAGTCAATAAAGTCAGCATTCTTGTTATATCCTCTCATCTCATGTCATTCACCAAACCAACAACCGCGTGGCTATGCTGGACTTCTCTGTCTCTTATGCTTCTTCCCCTTTTTCCTTCACATTTCCAAGATTCTATACTCTTCTATTGTCCCCCCATGGGGCCATAACAATCATCTCTTCACGGTCTACATGTCCAGATCTCGAGCAACTGTAGACCGGGAACGGATTATATAACATGTTCGATCAAACATACAACGTTCAGTAGACAAATTTAGTAAATACCTGGTTTATAGGTACTATTTACTAAACTTTTCTTTTAATCAGCGTTGTATGTTTGATTGAACAACTTGAAGATGGTGTTATAATCCATCCTGACGGATAATAACACCTATACTAATACTATAACACCTATACTAATACTATAACATCCTGACGTACATTTGTAGGGGATCAGAACGCCTATACTAATACTATCATTGAAATACCACCTTTACACAAGGCTCCTAAATGGATCCATAACATATTAAACTATAACATGTGACTGTCAACCAAAACTAAGAACAAAATAACTCCATATTAGAAACAGATTTCTGAAAGATATTAGCAGATTGTCATGTAATTTGGATTTGATGTCATTTATCTCGGTGATGGTCCATTAAAAAGTTTTATGTGCTAAAATGGTTGGGCATCCTATATGGGGGGAGTAACGGTTCCGAACAAATATACAAAAAATTAGCTTACCAAAAGTTACTATATAAAAGAACCTATAACAAAAAGAGTTTATAATCATCCTAATTATTTGTTACAAAGAAACTAAAGAAGCTGGTGGCCTGCAAATTAGCAGCAGCTCTTCCCGACAACGCTATTTGTAAAACTATAGGCGACTATGAGTATGAGTAACATTTTTCACTTTACGTTTCCTTTCTACTAGATTTTATCCAAACACAATATGAAAGAAACTACGTCTCTCCAACGATACAGAAGGTACAAAGATAACATGACAGAGAACAGACTGATAAAGAAATTAACATAAAGAGGATGGACTACAGTTACAAGTTCTTTAACCATAGCCAATCCTCTGAACATTCTACATAACAAGACAGCATAAACCAAACCTTCGGATGTCTGGAAAAGGTCTTCTTCATCAGCAGTGCAGATTTAATTCATGCAAAACATTTCTTTTGGGGTCCATATATTATGCATAATACATGTACAAGCTGTTCGCAACTGCACAAGCAATGAAATTTTCACTTGGATGCCATGCCAGGTAGAGTAACCTCGTCATGAAATCAGACGAATTTCCAATTGCATCTAAGCCTGGGCTTTCACCCCCTGTCATTTTACATATTAAGATACGTAAAAATGTGCAGAAGTAGCTTAGCAAAAAATAAGTACAGAAGTATAAATTTTGGAAACAAAATATAGTTTCTTTTATTAAAGAATAATAACTGCAAAAACAAATTTATTATTACTCAGGAGCAAGTATAGAAATGTAAAAGAAAAGAAAGTGCATTGACCTCTTTGGACAATACGGGATAGACCAGTTCCTTGGGATTCAGAAGGCCTTGAGGGCATTTGAACTTGCCTCCTGTGAAAGCATATTTAAGCATTATATGTATTTTTGAAAACCCCGCAATAGTTATAAGTATAGAAAAGCATGTCATATGACTAGTCAGAGACAGTAAAGGCTAGTGTAGTCAAAGAAAACTAGTATTGAGTAACAAGGGTGTAAGAGAAAATGTACAAATCTCTAATATAGATTACAATCGGTCTAAGTGAATCAGTTTCACTGCTACTTTGCAAATATTGATGGTTAGCATACCTCATCGGATTTCTGCTACCTTCCACTGTGGTTGCTTCTGTACTACCCTCAGATGTCCCAAACACACGAAATAAGTTGCTGCGAACATATATATAGATATTAAGTGCAAGTTAAAAAAACTGCAATAAGAGTAACTTTAGTATGCAGATACTTATACAGACAGCAGACCTGTAAGAACCAGTGGCAACCCGCTGACCATCACCACTAAAGCAACACTCAAATTTATCAAAGATGCAATCATTTTCATACAAATCAGAGAGCTGCAGGTTATAATTGAGGAATTTCATCAATTCAAGTGTGAATCGAAAATAAGATGGTTAGTGTTCTGGAGAAATGAACTCACCTCTGGCCTTAAATACTCGTGAACCTTAAAAGTTGAGACTGGTCCAGATTCCATATTTATATCCCATAACTACAAAACAAAATATCTGGTTACAATGTGAACCCAGAAGAGGCCACACCATGTCAAAAATAAAAATCAAAAGAATAATAAAATTGGAGCAATTAATTATAAGTAAAAAACAGTGGCGTTAGACAGGTAGATAGCAAGGTGAGAGTTGCATATATATATATGGAGTTTTCGGTTATGTTGCTTCTTAATCAACTATTATAGCTCTGTAACCAGAATACCAGATATAACATATATATGCCCTAAAAAAAGATATAACATATATATTGTTGAGACAAAATATTGTATACAGTGAATATAGTTTTACCCTATTGACATCTAATACATTCACGATTCAACCAAAAACACTGATGTAAAACATACTTAACAGATTAATTTAACAGCTCTTCTTCTTTTTTTTTTTAGAAAAAAACAGCCCGGAGTCGTAATATATGTCAGTTTCATATTGTGCCAACGAAGCAACACTAGTAAGAAGAAATTTTTATTAATATGAAAGAGTATTCAAGTTTCTTTTCCAAAAACCCTGATCATATTTTGAATCGGAAAGCAAAGATCCCGCGTGTATCCAAAGGCTCAGGTCTGTGCCATTGATCCATATATAATAGGTATAGTGAAGTTAGTAAACATAACCAAATCTGATCGCTGCTGAACATGCTTCCAAACTTTTATTAAAATAATAGAGAAACCTAATAATAATAAAAAACCTAATATGGAATACATGAAAACATTGAGAATGCTAAGACGGTAAGTAGGGTTTGGATCTTTGATACAGAAAGTTCCATAGATCAGAGAGAAGACTCATATATGGGTAGCAAATACGGCTCAGCAATTGAAACTTTTTACTATCATTTCTCATCAGCATGAATAATTAGGGAGAAAAAGGGGTTTATCGGCCAGCACTTTATTTGGAGATCATTGTGGTTCAGAGATGGTTTAATATGGGTTGTCACATTTGGTAGAAGTGGAGCTAAATTAAGGTGCAAGGTGGTTGGTAATTAATTTTATATGCTAAGCCTGACAGGGTCACCACTGCCTAAAAAGTTTAAAAACTAAACACGGTTTGGATAATGGCATTGGTGCTGCGTTCACTTTGGTTACCAGGCAGGCAGATATTAGCTAAATTTTTGTTTTTCCTTTGTTTCTCAGTATGTATAGATAAACTGAATATATTTTTGTGATGATGTTTAACATTAGTTATTTCAGAGCCTGTTGCATATTTTTATAGGTCTGCTTGTTCCCTGGTTTTTGGAATTAGATTTATGCAGATACGCAAACTGGTAATGAACAAAGTGCCACAGTAACTTAGCATCTACAACAAAATTAACCAATCAAGCAATTAAGCATTCAATTTATCAAACCTTCAAAGTCATGTAGTCACGACTCAATATATATCTTCCATCTTTTCCAAATTTAATATCAGAAATAGAGGTGATTAAATCGGTATAATACGATCTAGAACCAGGTGCCTCTGGTTCCTCAAACCTGTGCAAGTCAACTATAATGAGAGAATGCAAATAAGCTGGTTACTTGAAACGAAAGGAAAGACAAAGCAAACACTTACTGTTTAAAATGATTGTCGCACAAAGCAGATTGTCGCAAATCAACAAGACGAATTGATCCTTTTGAAGTACTATAAGCTAAATTGTTACAATGGGTCGGATGAAATTCGGCCGAGGTAATCACCTCTGTACTCAAAAATGGAAAAGGACACATTTCAATTGCTTTCGAAACCAAAAAAAACACATAAAACTATAAAAGGATATACCGCAAAAGTCTATATCAGGTCATGAGGGAATAAATCACCAACTGAAAACTTCTTTGGTCCCAAATCCCAATAGATATCCAATTTAATACATGTTCGGTTAGCTCATAAGTCCTTCAATCAAACCATTATAATACCTATATGCCGTTTACTAACATTAATATATATACACACACACACAGATATATATATACGGACGGGAGCTGTTCCCCAGCCATCGTTGGATGGGATACAGCTGCTGCAATGTTTCATTGCGGTAGTACTCATTGCGGTTGCGGATGGTGTATCCCAACCAAGGGATACAGCTGCCGCAATGTTTCATTGCGGTAGTACTCACCTGCCGCAATGAAACATTGCGGAAGCCTGCAATAAAACATTGCGGATGGTGTATCCCAACCAAGTTAGTTGGGGAGAATTTGCCATATATATATATATACAAATTTTGGCCACTTGCAAAACTTTACATTATCGCTACATCATTTAAACATATGAATCCATTCCTTTTTGGTCACTTGCATAACTTTACTTTAACGCTATATTATTCAAACATAGATTAACTTCCGTGGGATATTGTATTTTGATTTAATTCACTTATGGAGATTTACTTCTAACAAAAAAACATATCGCAAAGAACATGACCGGATCCTTAACTAACTAGAAGAGTGAGGTCACAGGTGAATAATATAAAAGTAAACATGCTAGCATTGATAGATCATGTACTACTAGTCTACTACAGTCCTACTACACAATTAAAGATTCACAAAGAAATGTACCAGTAAGATCCTCAATATATGTAGGCTTCAGGTCAATAATATTAAAACATTGGCTATTTATTTCCATGTTCCACAGGTGTATTCTCAAGTCATCAGCTGAAATAAAGGTTGCGCCATCACTGGGAAGGAAAAAAAACGAATAAAACCACGAAGTGTGTACAATTAAAGGACAAACTGAATCAGAGCTGCAAGATAATATGTTTTCCAAGTTAAAAAAATAAATTAATAATATTAGACACAACAATTTTTAAACAAATTAGACACCTAATTACACTTAATGCAAGGGAAAGAAATTTAGAAGTCTCAACGAAACAACGTCAAGGATCATTACAACATTTTCCAAATTAGAAAGAGAATGGAGCAAGTATAAGACTAAACTAACCTGTTATATGATATTGAATTTACACGATAGTGGTGCGCATTAGAGTATACTCGTTTACATGTTGACACAAGACGACTCTTGCTGTTGTGTACCTGCATATAGCACAAATTAGTTGGATAAAGTTCAATTAAGAATTTAGAGATCATCAGGAAATTTATAATACATATAATAAGTATTTAACTATGGGAAAGATAACGTCCACTAGATGCACTGCAATATCACCTCAACTTAATAAAACACTGAAACATGCAAGAAAAAAATGTTGTAGCGGAACTCAAGTTTTTAATTCCAATAACATATGCATATCACATCAGTCTTCAAAGAAAACATAATATGGATGGGAAAGAAGCTGATAACCTGCCAATATTTAGCTCAAATTCAGTTCAAGAATAAAACTTGGTGTGCTGTGAAAGGCACATGAAAAATTCTTTTTACTTCACTATCTCTTCTTCAATAAAAAATTGATGGTAGGGCACTAGCACTTAGGAGTGCAGGAACCCAAGTTTGCAAAAAGCACAGTCAATTTTACAGTGTGCTAGCAAGATCTGACAAAAGTACAATCAAGAAATCTATCATTGCTTCTTCTAAGCCAGTATATTCATGCTCTTATTTTTTTAAGCAATTACATAAAAGGGTGGGTACAGTTCTTTAACACAAGAGTGCATGGTTTATATGTGATCAATTAAAATACATAATACATAAAAAATGAAATTAGAGCTTAAGTTAGGTACAACTACCGCAGGAAAAAGTAGGGATGCCGCTCCCCCAGAAGAAATACTTGACCGGGAATAACTGCCATACTCGGAACTTTTGGAAGTATCTGGCTTCATCTCTGAAATTTTCTTGACCTTTTTCTCATGAACCTATCAAACAGAAATGCCACACAGAAAATACATGGTATGAGATAATTTTACATATGTTGTTATATAGACAGTAAAGGAAATATAAAGATCTACAGTATCAAAAAAAGTTCGGTGAGAAGTAGCACTAGTACCAATAAAGAAATTTAACATAATATCATATAACATCAAGAGGAAGAAAAATTTATTTGTGATTAGATGTTGCACTGATTAGCATATATCACAGTGATGAAATGACCTTGAGTCCAAAGGAAATTGAATAGATTAGGTCTTTGGGGGAAGGGTGTTAATAATAAAAGAATTTTTCTATCTAGATCAGTAAATTTACAGCCAAATATAAAAAACCAACGGATATATCCCTACCAGATCTCATATTGTTCTCCACTTAGCAAGTCAGTGGTAGAAAAATCTAGTATAAATGTACCATAATATCCTAAGTATATGATGGAAACCTAAAGGAAATACACAATGTTTAAAGTTAAAAATAACTCAAAACATGTCAAGCTCAAGATCAAAGAGGGGCAGCAGCTTCTTGTCTCTTTTGTTTCCAAAAATTTTATACAAAAAAGAGCTTACACAAACAGAATCAAGTCTCTATATTTCTACAGGTCCAAAGCCCTTCCTAATTATGGCATTCCAACAGGTATCGGAACTGTATTATAGATCGGAGAAAATATGTAAAAGTAAATCCTATGATGCATGGAAGAAACAACTACCTTCCAGAGTTTGATTGTCTTGTCATTCGTTGACAGCAGAAGTAGGGCTCCATTTACTGATTGACACCATCTTATTTTGTTGATTTTCTCTTCAATTTCCAAGCTCCTAAGACAATCAAACTGAGTGCAAAATATGCAAGTGCAGAATGAGTATAACAATCTATATCATCAATAAACTCGCCAGAAGACTGGACACAAGTAAGCTGACAAATCACAAAGTTTTACCTCTTGTGCATGACTCTGAAACTCAGCCTTGTAAAAAAATTGTGGATGCCTATCATTTGAATAATCAGTCCTCTCTGCATTCCTTCGACTTCCACCATTCTACACAATTTGTATAAACATTTATAAAAAAAATAAAAAGATGTAAAAGATCATGCAAGACCTTTAAGTTTAATAGGTAATTTTTAAAAAAACATCTAACCTCTTTTATGTCGGTCCTTAGAAATAAGACCACTCTACCGCCAGAGTCACCAGTAGCCAGATGCTGACCAAATTTATCAAACTCCACAGCCGATATGAAATCAGCTGCAAAGTAGCAGACAGATCATTATAAAAAGAAAGTATTTTCCAAGTGGAAACTACAATATATATCTTCGCAGAGCACCAAGAAAAATTTAAATACATCTTGCTTACGTATGTTATGAGCACATTAAACTACATTATATATTTAACATGTCACCACGATTGAGACCCTTCACTCGTGGCCATACAGTTAGTAATGATAGCAATGCAACAGCAAAGCAGGAGCGCTGCAGCGCAGATTTTTATTGCAGATTGTTGACAATTTAACTATTTGTTGCTTGACAAATAAAAAAAGATTCTTGGCGTAACAAACCTTGACATGATAGGCGGGTCGCCATAAATAACGTCATGTCTGAAATTAAAAACAACCTATCCCGGGGAAAAGGTCAGAATCCTTCATAACTCCCGGATCAATTAAAATTACATTTACATGTATTTGTCACGGAAATTCCGACATAAAGCAAACCAAAACGAAAAAACAACTGTTATTTGCAAGCAGCCTGCAACAAATTTGTTTTGCACGAATACAACAAAAAGTGTTTTTCCGAAAAATACTGATCAGAAATCTTACTTCAACACACACACACACAATCACATACACAACCCTCACAGTTTCATTGTACAACATTATAGACTTTTAAGACAATCAACTAAATCATCTACAATATCCAGCAACTTAATTTCACGTAATTTGATACTAACAATACAGTAAATCAAGTACTAAAATATCGTTAAGATGAAGTGGCATGGGAAAAGGTCAAAATCCTTCATAACTCCCGGATCATTTAAAATATCATCTCACTTTTCTTTTTTCTCCATTTAGAATCATTACATTACATTTACATGCATGTGTTACAAAAATTCCGACATAAATCAAACCAAACCAGAAAACACGCAAGCATCGTACTGAAAAATTTGTTTTGCACAAATACAACAAAGTACTTTCCGAAAAATACTGATCATTGATCTGACTTCAACACACACACACACACACACACAAAATTCATAGTTTAATATCACAACATTATAGAATACTAAAACAATCAACCAAATCATCACAAAACACAAACAGCAACAAGCATTACGACATTCAGCAACTTAATTTCACGTGATCGAGCAACAATACAGTAATCAAGTGATAAACAAACAGTTAAAAAACACTTAAACGCAACAAAACAGCACTGAAATCAACAAATTCGATGAATTAAACTAATTCAAAACCCTAATTAACTGAATAAAATAACAAGTAATGATCGAGATATAATTAAGCTTAGTAGAAATGAGAGTACCTTCCTGATTACCGTCGCCAGCATATGTTTCATCGAACACCTGTGCGAATTTCCATTCCAGCGGAGCTTCCTTTACATTTCCTGCACCTCCTTCCATTTGAGAGAGAGAGAGAGGAGAGAGAGAGAGAGAGAGAGAGAGAGGAGAGAGGGAGAGAGAGGGAGGGAGAGAGAGGGAGAGAGAGGGAGGGAGAGAGAGAGAGAGAGAGATGAGATAGTAGAATTGAGGATAGGAACGAGAGAGATATATAGAAATAAGTAGCAGCAAAATGCATGGGGAGGCAATGAAGAAAGGCATTACAAATTACAAGTGTAGCAGAAAAAACAAGTACCAGCACACTATAGATACCGTCAGCATCATCATTTCTGTTTTAGACTTCTCTTCTTCGTGCGTGCGTTTTTATCCCCCCTTCTTTTCTTGGGGGTTTTATATTTGAATCTGCTCGGCAATGCTCGTAATAATATCTTTTTCATTTTTTTATCTAGAGAAATGTCCCTGAGCACGTTGGTAGCCAGAGACGGAGGCAGGGCGGCCGCCACCCCAAACTCCGGTATAATCATTAAATTAGTATTAAAATTTGTCAATTTTTTTTAAATATTTATATATTTAGTAATAAACGAAATTATTTTTAATTTTCGTCCCCTCAAAAATATATAAGTTTTTGAATTTAGTACTAATATTAATGATATTTACAATAATTATGAATTTAGATACAGAAATTCAAGTATATATTGTACATTGAAATTGTTAAAAATATTATTTATTAATTTAATTAATATATAATAAATTAAAAAATATATTAATTATTCCGGAAAAAATTTCGCCACCCCGAACCCCGATTTCTGACTCCGTCCCTGTTGGTAGTTGTATTTTTTATGATACGAGCTATAAGTTTTTTAATAAATTATGTTTTTACAACAATACATCTCGTACATTCAAATTAAAAAAAAAATGTACTCACCTAACGTACTTACGACTTACGAGCATCAATCCTTTTCGTATTTTGTAAAAAAATTAAAAAGATTATTTATAAGAGCAAGTCTAATAACCACCCTATCTATTCTCCTCAGTTAAATTTTAATGAAATGTAAACAAAAATCAGCTCTAACTTACTCTTAAACCCTCCCTAAACTTTCAAAAATGCTTACTCTTTCCTCATTATTGAGAAGCATATTTTGCCAACTCAGTGAATTCTATATTATATATAAAGCATTTGAATACATTACTGCTTTAAAATATGTAGTTATGCGGGTGATATTATGAATAAAAAATAGACCAGAAAGAAATAGAAAAGCCTCGAGGAAAGTTATTGGAATATGTCTAAATATTATTAATTAGGAGCCCATAAACAATAATTTTTTTATAATGAGTCTTGTAAGCAACTCTTGGAGTTGCTCTAAGTATCTTTTTCCTGAAAATGTTACAATGCGTGAAAGAATTAGCATGGTTTCTTATAAAAAAAAACTGTTTTTGTATATTAATCCTTGTTATTAATGATCTACATGTTGAACGTCAATTAATTTTTTTTACAATTTAGACGAACGACTGATTTGTTCATTCTGACAAACAAAAAGATCAAGTAGATAAAAAAATTCTTAGAAAGGAAGTGTAATGAACTAAAAATGACATTTCTATACTACATATATATGACCAACATAACATTATGCTAACACAGGAATTACTATTGACATACTGTAACATTTAGAGGCGGAGGGTAAAATTCTTCTGGGATTTCTTAGTCTGAAGTTCGATATAGAACATACAATTTGAATTTTCAATGTGTAGTAGTAGTAATGGTTCTGAACCATGGAGCTCCCGGTGCAACGTCAAGAGATCGTCTTTCACAAGATCTCCGACACATACATTGGGCGAGTAGTTCACCCCTTCAAGATTAGTAGTGTTTTTCGCAACGTTGTGCACATGCAGAGTTGATACTTCTACCAAGTGCATGAACGTGCTTAATCTAATATGCTAAATGTTAAAGCATACGAGGAAGGGTGACACCCGTTATTGGGAAAAAATTAATTACAAGAAACGGGTAGGTTTGACGTATGACTCCCCGTCATTGGGAAAAAAATAATTACAAGAAACGGCTTGGTTTGACGTAATTTGGTCTGCGACGTATGCCTGTCCAGCAGATCGGGTTTCATTCATCAACCATGTACTAACCAAAAAACGTAAAACATCCAGTACAAAATCACCCCCTCGTAAAATATTCAGATCAAATAAACAGCCAAAATCATTTAAAGTAGCTTGTACGAAAAAATTAATTTAAACAAAATATCTGAAACAAAAAGAGATTATAAGCATCCTAAAAAAGAAACTTAAGAAGCTAGAGGCCTGCAAATTAGCAGCAGCTCTTCCCAACAACACTGGTGTAAAACTACATTTGCCCTAAACCTAAAGGCAGCTATGAGTAACATTCTTCAGTTTACGTTTCCTTTCTACTTGATTTTAACCCAATACAATGGGAAATCACTACATCTTTCCTTCAATATAAAAGGTAAAATAATAATAAAACATTGATCAGAAAACAGAAGGGTAAAGAAATAAACAGTAAGAGGGTAGACCAGAGTTACAACTTCCTTTCAGATTTTTACGATAGCCCAACCTTCTGAACCTTCGACCATATGGAGGGATTTTCTATGTATATGAGACTGCATAACCAGACCTCCAGATATTCAAAGAAATCTTCTCCATCGGCAGTTCAGAATATACAAGTATGCAACCCAAGTTTGTCAGGACCCATATTTTATGCATAATACATATACAAGCTGTTTGCAGCAGCACAAGCAATAGAATTTTCACTAGGATGCCATGCCAGGTGGAGCAGTTTCGTTGTGAAATCAAATGAATTTCCATTTGCATCTAAGCCTGGGCTTTCGGCCCCTGTCATATTATATATAAAGATGAGTTAAATGTGCAAAACTGTAGGTATAACTTTTGGAAGCAGACAGTAGTTCTTTTTCTCAAGGAAATTATCTGGAGCAACAACTGTATTTTATTTTAGGAGCATAATAGAGGAATGTAAAAGAAAAAAAACATCAACCTCGTCTGACAACACGGGATATACTGCTGCCTAGGGATCTAGAAGGCCTTGAGGGCGTCTGAACTTGTCGCCTGTTAAAGCATATCAGAAATTTCAGCATTATTATCTTCACTACACAACAATAAAGTATAGGAAAGCATATCTTGTAAGACTGGACTGAAACAGTCTTGGTCAGTGTAGTTCAATTAACAGTTCAATTTTGTAGAGAGAACATCTCCAGAATCTATAAGATAGAAAACAAACTTCAAAGCGATCCGTTTTACTGCTAGTTTGCAAGGATTATTCTGGTGTCATTGATACCTCGTTGGATTCTTGCTAGCTTCCAGTGTGGTTGCTTCTGTACTACCCTCAGCAGTCCCAAACACGCGAAATAAATTGCTGAGAACACATAGATTGACATTAAATGCAAGGTAAAAAAATGTGATGACAGTAGTTTACGTACACAGATAATCATACAGGCGACAAACCTGTAAGAACCAGTTGCAACCCGCTGACCATCACCACTTAAGCAACACTCAAATTTATCAAAGATGGAATCATTTTCATACAAATCACAGAGCTGCAGATGATAATTGAATCATTTAATCAATTAAAGCATAAACATTTACAAGAAAGAAGATGGTTATATTTGCGGGAAGACGAATTCACCTTTGGTCTTAAATACTCGTGAACCTGGAAAGTTGAGACTGGTCCGGAATCCATATTTATATCCCATAACTATAAAACAAAAGTATCTGGTTACAATGTAAACATGCAAGGCCAAACCATGTCAAATATAATAGACCTAGTAAATATTAGAAACAAACAGTATACTTAAAGACAGGTAGATAGGAAAGCTAATTTTATACGCGCGCGCGCGCACACACACGAAGATATCACTTAATGTTGCATTCTAATCAATTATTCATAGCCTTGTAACCAGATATAATTTGGCCATAGCCAAATGCAAAGAACCCGCCCAAATCTCCTACTATGATGACTTATATGCATGTAGGCTCAATTGGTCATCAGGCTATATAGAGTAACAACTCATCATACATGTGAAGCAAATATATATATAGAGGTGATTAAAGAGAAAGAAGGGGGATATATAGCTTGGGGAAAGGTGTGGAGACGATCAATATGTAATTGTTAGCAAAGGCACGAGTAAAGAACCTCTTTCTCCTCAAGAAGAGTGAGATTTTTTAGTTCGCTGAATTGAATTTTCATGCTTCATAAAATCAACTAATTTTGTTGAAATATATAGAAGTTTGATATATAATTCATGGCCCAAAATTAGTAAACATAACCTAATCAGATCACTAGTGAACACGCTTTCAAACTCCAAGTTAACATGTTTTTCGAGATCATTTGATTTAAAATAACGGAGAACCTAAAATAAAATATATGAAAACATCAAAGAGACACTACAGCAATGAGCTAGACGCAAAGATGGCTGAGGGGAAAGTCAACTTTGGGACTTCAATACAGAGTGTTACATTTATCAAAGAAAAATCACATACGATAGCAACTATGACTCGGCAGTCAAATTTCTTCATATTAATTTTCCTCCGCATGATTACATAAAGAGGAAAAAGCTTTATTGGCCAGCATGGCATCTAGAGATTACTGTGGCAAGAGATGGGTTGATACGGATTGTCACAGTTGATAGAGGTGAAAATAAGAGAAAGTGCTAGGTGGCTGGTAATAGTTTTATATGCTTAGAGCCTGACTAGATCACCAGTTCACCACTACACAGCAGGAAAAGTTCAAAAACTAGGTTAAGGGTTCAGATGATGATATTAATGCTTAATTCATTTAACTGACTTTTTTTTCTTTTGTTTCAGTATGTATATATCAACACATAAAGTTAATTTAGTCAAGAAGTAAGACATTAGTCATTTCTGAGCCTATTTCCCAAGTAGAGAGATGCAGATGCACAAAACCACAGGACATGAAAAAAGTGCTGCAGTAAGTCAGTAACACGGCATTTAGAATAAAATTAACCAATCATGTAACATGGCATCACAAGTCATCAAACCTTCAAAGTCATATAATCACGACTTAATATGTATCTTCCACCCTTCTCAAATTTGATATCAGAAATAGAGGCGATTATCTCCGTGAAAAACGATCTTGAACCAGCCGCCACCGGTTCCTCAAACCTGTAATAGTCAATTATAATGAGAAAGCAAATAGGCTGAAATTTGAACTGAAGGGAAAGCATAATCAAATACTTACAGTTTAGAATGATGGTCGCACAAAGCAGATTGTCGCAAATCAATAAGACGAATTGATCCTTTTGAACTACTATAAGCTAATGTGTTACAGTGGGTAGGATGAAATTCTGCTGATGTTATCACCTCTGTACTCACAAATATACAGAAACCAAATTCAAATTGCATTCTAAACTATACAACATCTAAAACCTATAAAAAGTAGCATAAATTTAAATCAGGACAGGAGGGGTCCATATTTACTAATGAACCGGACAAAAGACTTCACTAGTCCCAAAAGATTTCTAGTATTATGTTACTAAAGATCATGTTTGCAGCACATAAGCCATTTAATCAAACCACTGTAAATACATATATACACTTCAATTTCTGCGAAAATATCCTCATTTACTGTTATTATATATATATGTATAATGTATAATGTATGTATATATACATATTCATTTTTTTTAACCTGCATGAATCTACTAATAATTACATTGTTCAACCAATAACTAAGATACTGCGCAAAGGGCTTGACAGTTTCCTTAACAAGCTGAAATAAAGTCACGAGTGAATAATATAAAAGTACACATGCTAGCATTGATAGCTCATGTACTACTAGTCTACTACATAAATTCAGATTCCCAATAAAATTTACCAGTAAGATCCTCCATATTTGTAGGCTTCACATCCACAATATTAAAACTTTGATTACTAATTTCCAAGTTCCAAAGGTTTATTCGCAAGTCATCAGCCGAAATAAATGTTTCGCCGTCACTGAGAAAAAAAACAAAAGAGGGATTTCAGTAATACACAAAATGGGTACTACTAGGTGACAGATTGAATCAGAGCTGCAATAATAATAGACACGAATGATTCTAATAACTTAGACACATAATTACACACTTAATGCAAGCGAGCGAAATTAAAAAGCTTCAACAAAACAATGTCAAGGATTATTACGATAATTTCCAAATGAGAAATATATCAAAGTGCGGATAAGTATAAACTAACCTATTACTTGAAATGGAATTGATGTGATAGTCATGAGCATGGGCGTAGACTCGTCTACATCTTGCTAGAAGACTACTTTCGTTGCTGTTAACCTGCATATTACACAAATGAGTTGAATAAAATCTAATTAAGCACTTAGAGATCATGAGGAAATTTATAATACTAATAACTATGGGAGTGATAATGTCCACTAGGTGCAATGCAATCGCACCGTAATTCATCAGAGGCACTGAAACATGTGAGACAAAATTGTTGAATATTTAAACTGATATTTTTTAATTTTTTTGGTCAAGTCGAACTGATAAGTTTATAAATCCAAAAACACACACATATGACATCAGTCTTAAATATAAATTAAAGCTCGGGTTAGGTACAACTACCACAGGTAAACGAAGGGATGGGATTCCTCCAGGTGGATAAGAAAAACCATTGTTTGACAACGAAAATGATGTATCAGTAGATCCTCCATTGGAAAGACGACCTGAAGAAACACTTGACTGCGAAAAACTTCCATTCTCGGAACTTTTGGAAGAATCTAGGTTCATCTCTGATATTTTCTTAACCTTCTTCTCTTGAACCTGTTAAACGGAAATGTCAAAAATAGAACAAAATCTTTAATATATATCGTTGAAAACAGTACAGAAAATATTAAAAATCCAGTCTATCAAAGTTCTACGTGTGTGTAGCAGCACAATAAATTAGCACCAACACCAACAAGACATCTACAGAAAATATCATATAACATCAGGAGGAAGCAAGCATATATATGATCAAATGTTGCAATGATTTGGATATACTACATTGATGAGAAGATCTTGAATTGGAAAAACAATTAAAGATATGAAGTCCTTTAGGGTGCAGGGTCTCATGAAGAGATAAATGCAATTTAGACTAGTATACTTACTACCAAATTGATAAAACTAATATATTAACATCACTATCAGATCTCATATTTTTCTTTAATTGGCAAGTCATCGTCAGAAGAATCTTGTATAACTGTGCCTTAATATTTAAGTATATATTAAAATACTGAACGAATTACATTAAGATTAAAGTTGAAGCTTGTCTTGTTCAAGATCAAGTAAAGTTTTACTTTTTGTGTATACTGTTTCCAAAAACAAATATAAAAAGGCTAATCAACTGCTCTGTAATTTATACACATACAAAATTAGATCTCCATTCCTTGTACTCTACCGGTCCAAATCCCTTCCTAATTATCACGTTCCAACAAGTTATGATAGCTTAAGAACAACATTTTAAAATCCGCCTGCATTCTGAATTGGAGCAAATGTGTACAAATAAATTTAGTGCTTCAGACACCTACCTTCCAGAATTTGACTGTCTTGTCATTAGTCGACAAAAGAAAGAGGGCCCCGTTAGCTGATTGGCACCATCTTATTTTGTTGATTTTCTCCTCAATTTCCAGGCTCTTAAGATAATCAAACTGAGTGCAAAATATGCAAGTTCAGAATGAGTACAACAATCTATATCATTAGGGAAATTGTCAGAAAGCTTGATCAGAGCAAGCTCGCAATCAGAAACAAAAATTTGTAGCATGACATTTCTTTGGGTTCTCAGTAATTTGTTTGGACTTTCAGCACATAGGTTAATAACTATTTACCTCAGGTTCATGACTCTGAAACTCCGTCTTATAGCGAAATTCTGGATGTCTATTGTTTGAATAATCAGCCATTTCTGTATCCCTTCGACTTCCGTCTTGCTGCACTCCAATTTTGAATTTATTTACATATTTCAGAAAATCTAAAAAGATGTAGCAAGGGGATTCAAAATCTTCAGATTCATAAGTCAATTTCTAAACAAAATTCTGACCTCTTTTGTGTCGGTCCTTTCAAATAAGACCACTCTACCACCACGGTCACCAGTAGCCAGATGGTTACCAGATTTATCAAACTCGATAGCCGATATAATATCAACTGCAAATTAGCAGAAAGAGATCATCATACTTCAACAACAACGCATGTTTCACTTCATGTGCAATATTAGATCAAGATTAAGAATTATCAGCAGAACTTAAAACATCTAAAAAGGTAAAAATGAAAAATTATGGGCGAAGTGAATACATCACTAAATATAAATGGGGAGAAACAAAAGGGTAACAGAATATAAACACACACACATCACAATTCTCAGAGCAAATTTGAATCCTTACAATCCCGCATCTAGTCCCATATATTATCACTTCAGCTTATAATCATAAGAATTAGAATTATGTACGTATATAGAATTCTATATAAGAACTTTTGCATGTAAATAACTAAAATTAATTTCTTTAAAGCACATGATCAGCGTAAATTATTTCAAAATTTCATTTCCTTTGTTGTCAAGAGCACATTACGGTTTTAGATGTCAGTGTGGTTAAGACCCTTTATTTATGAGCACATTTACGGTTTCAAAATGTCAATCTTAATAGTCAACAAAGTAGGTGCGTTGTACCTTAGATAGTAAGATTTTTATTCCGGGGCATTGACAAATTAATTGCTTATTGTTTGACCTTGAAAAAAGAGGAAAGAAAACTTCGCTAAGATCCCTTGTCATAATTGGTGTGTCGTCACAACTCACCTTGCCATCTATCTCTAAGACTCTAACGTTGAAAACTATACATTGTAGAAAAAAAGTCAAAATCTCTAATGACTCACGGATCATTCTCATTTCACCTTTCTGTTTTCTGCAAGGCATGTACATGCTCACGAGTGTAACCACTTAAAGAAAACTGAACTAAAAAGAAACTATTCCTTTCCAGCAAGCTTTGAAAAAAAAAACGACAACAGAAAATTCTTGCCGAAACAATTCGAATTAAAAGCCAGCTGACTTTAACACACATTAAACACTCCACAGTTGCTTGTAACCACAATCTATACAAGTAAAATCATTATAATGTTCCATAAGCTTATCATAACATATAAACCGTAAAAAGCACCACCATGTTCAGCAACTTACTAATTTCATAAAATCGAAAGTAACGAAACTCTAAATCAAGCAGTGAATAAACATTTAAAATCACTTATAAGCAACATAACAACACTAAATTAAACAAATTAGATCAATTAAAGTGATTTAAAACCCTAATTAACTAAAAAACAATTCAAATAGAGATCGAAAAGTAATTAGCGCTAATTACCTTCCTGAACTTCTTCGCCGGCAGTTCTCTCACCAAACACCTGCGAGAATTTCCAGTCCAGCGCAGCTGCCGTGACATCTCCATCACCGCCGTTCATTTTCACTTATATTATATAAGAGAGAGAGAGAGAGAGGGAGAGAGGGAGAGAGAGAGATGGAGAGAGTATTAATTGAGGGGGAGAGAGGGAGAGAGAGAGAGAGAGAGAGAGAGAGAGAGAGAGAGAGAGAGATTATGTGTATAAGATCGCAGCAGAAAAATGCACGAGAGAGATTGGATTAAAGGAGGGAGAGAGAGTGTGTGTATGTATTACAAGTATAACAGCGCAGCTATTGAATTTTTTGTATAAACACATACATCATCTTCATCAAATCATCATCAGGGATTATAATTGTGATTTCTTATTCTTCGTTGTTCTCTCTCCTCATCTCTTTTATTTTTTTCTTATTTTTTGGATTTTATTTGTTTTATGTGCGTGCGAGGTGATAGTGGGGGCGAGAAATTTGAGGTTTTTGAGTGAATATTATGTTAAAAATAAATAAATCAATGAAGCCCATTATACATCTACGGGTCCTCTTCCCCGAAAATGGGTTAATGAGCTAATTGGTCACCGGCTTGTTAACAAACTTTCATTTGGGTTACTAATCAAAAAAACTTTCAATCGCCCAATTATATTATCATTTGCTTTCAATTGTAACACTTTTTTTAAAAAATATTTCATCGCTGTTAAAAGTACGTTGACTTTAACGGAAAGACGTTAAATCTTGCCACATCACTGCCACGCAGCCAACTAGCTCAGCACCACGTGTAAAAGGCAACCAACCCACCCGATCTGTAAATCCTAACCCGCCCCGACCCAAAAAAATAAACTCAACCCTAAAACCTAAAACTAAATAAAAATAACAATTACTTGCGTTGGAGCTTCGGAGGAGGAGAAAACGGAATTTGGGATTGGATCGGAGACTTTACGGGGATTGAAGATACAAGAATTATGTAAGTAACAATTATCACTTGTTAATTTCTTGATTTGTTTTTATATGTATACTGTATGTAAGTAATTGAATGAAGAACCCTAAATGCTATTTTGTGAATTTGTTTATTTGTGTTATTTAAGTGAATCAAATATATGATTTTGCTGTACAGGTCATACGATTTAGTTGTGTACTATGGGGGTCATTTTATGACTTGCTTTAAGTACCAATATGCTGGTCCTCGATTCAAAAAATTTATCTCAATTGATGTTGCAAATCTGAGTGTGAGAGATATTAGGGATATGGTCAGTGAGGTAGTGAATGATGATGATCGGTTATACTTTGCAAAAGATGGTGTCACCCCTACCATGGTTTCAAATTATTGCTAACTAATAATGATGTTTTGGAGCTAGTAAATGCAAGTAAAATGACTGGTGTTTGTAAGTTTCATGTGTTTCATTCCTATTCTAAGGTCGATCCACCAATTATTGAAGCTGAAAATAATTTGTTTGTTGAAGAAGTGGATGAAAGTGATAATGTGAATGTGGATGAGGAAGTCTCGGGTTATAATGGTAAGTTTGAAAGGCCTAAAAAATGCACTGCTAGAAAGAAAGTTGTTGTAGATAAAGGTAAAAGGAGAGTTGTTGTTGAGGAAGATGAGTGTAGTGATGGTAGTCGGTATGAGAGTGGGGAGGACAGTTCAGATGAGAATTTAGATGTGTTTGATAGTTTGAAAGAGATTTATAGTGATGAGGAGTTTGCTGATATGAGAAAAATAAGGGATGATATTAGGAAAGAACAAGAACAAATTGAAAAAGAGCAGAGTCAATTTATTAAAGATAGTTTAGTGGGGTACAAGGAAACAGGTGAGGGGGCATTCAATGAAAAAAGGACACCTCCATGTGCAGTGGCTCAATTTATGGTAGTGAAGAAGAAAGCGGGGAGGATGAGGAGTATGCCTATGTTGAACCAAGTTGTAAGAGTAAAAAAAAGAGGGTAAATGGGGCTTTTAATCCTTTCACTGCTGGAAAGGACATAAAGTGGAGATGTGGAGTAACATTTGGGAGTAAACAGGAATTAAAAAATGCAGTAAGGGAATTCTCTGTAGCAACTGGTAGACCATTGAGATATCATGTGAATGACCTACACAAGATACAAGTTAGGTGTGCTGATGGATGCCCTTTCAAAATGTGGCTATCTAAACTTAAAGACTTTGATGGCTGGCAAATAAAGACCCTCTACAATGAACACAACTGCATCTATCACTTCTCAAACAAGCTAGTCACTGTTAAATACCTATTCATTTGTATGGTGATAGGATAAGGAGAAATCCAAACTGGAAATTAGTAAAAATGAAATAGGAGTTCAGAAGAGTATTGAAGGTAGAAGTATGTGATGCAAAGTGTTGTAGAGTGAGAAATATGGCTTTAAGTGGAGTGGTTGAGGAGATGAAAAAACATTATGCAGATCTGAGACGATTTGGAGGTGAGATATTGAAGAGTAATAAGGACAACACAGTGAAGATATGCAGAACAAGGGTGAATGAAAATGATCCTCCTCACTTTTAGAGAATGTATGTGTGCTATGTTGAGCTAAAAAAAGCATGGAAGGAAGGGTGTAGGCCTGTCCTTGGACTAGATGGGTGTTTCTTGAAAACAGTATGTGGTGGACAGCTTTTGTTAGCTGTAGGAAGGGATGAAAACAACTCCATATTTTCAGTTGCCATGGTAGTTGTGGAGTCAGAGTCATATGATAGTTGGAAATGGTTCTTGATGATGTTGGGAGATGACCTTGATTTTCAATATGGCTATGCTCACACCTTCATTTCTGACCAGCAAAAGGTACTATACCTAACACATAAGTGATGTTTTTATATTATGTATTTGTAAATGCAGTTTGTATTTAACATATTTTATGTACTGCCAGGGGTTGTTGAAAGCAGTTAAGGAGCTTTTCCCACATGCTGAGCATAGAAACTGCACAAGGCATATTTACAGCAATCTCCAGGGGAAGCATGCAAGTGAGGCTGTCAGGAATGCATTATTTGAAGCAAGCACTGCAACACAACCACAAGCTTTTAAAAGTGCCATGAAGGATCTTGCAAAGGCATTAAAGAAGGCTTTTGATAAGATGAACGAGCTTGAGCCAAAGGTATGGAGCAAGGCTTACTTTGAGACTCACTGTAAAATAGACAGCACTGAAAATAACATCCCTGAATGCTTCAATTCTTGGATCCTCAGATCAAGGTATATGCCTATCATTAATATGCTTACTGAAATTCATGACATGATAATGAAAAAATTACATGAAAAAAGAGATGCAATGAAGCCAGTAGATTGTATTGTATTGCCTAGGATTAAGAGAATTTTAGATGATTGTGTTAAGGAAAGTACAGAATGTAGTGTTCTTTGGGATGGGAATACAAACTTTCAAGTAAAATGGAGGGGTATTGGATTTTGTGTGAACTGGATGAACAAACTTGGAGCTATAGGGTTTGGGAGTTAACAGGGATACCTTGTGCTCATGCCATATGTGCTACCCAAAGAATGAGATATAATCCTTATGATTATGTCTCTCGTTACTTTAAAAAGGATACATATATGAAAACATACTGACACTGTCTTGAATTCATAAGAGGTAAGCCCTTTTGGGAAGAAACAGGTGGGGATGATGTGTTGCCACCTCCAATTGTCAATCAATTGAGAGGGAGACCTAAAAAATGAGAAGAAGAAAGGGCTGGGAGGAAAGAATACAAGGGCACCTAGGGGTAAGTTGATCAAACTCACTAGACAAGGCAGGGTGATGCATTGTTCAAATTGCAATAAAGTTGGGCACAACAGAACAAGATGCCCTGAACCACCAAAAACTGGACCTACGACAACAAAAAGAGGGAGAAAAAGGAAGCCTACTGAACAAGATCAAGAAGTTGAACAAGAAATGGAGAGGAATGTCAGGGAGGTGCAGACATGAGAAGTGGAGATGATGGAAGAGGCTCTGATGCTGGAAACTCCAGCAGCACCTAATACTCCAAGAAGGAGCCAAAGGCTTGCCCAAGGGACTCATAATACAATGGAGGAAAATAATTTAACTGCTGATAATGTTATGTTTGTAAGTACCAACTATCACAATTATTTCTTATTTCTTAAACAGTGGTATGTTTAGTGTAATGCATCTTCAATTTTTGTATATGCAGATGCCTACACCTGGTCTGATGGACCATGGAGGAGGTGGTGGTGACACTCCCATTGCAGACATTCCTGGAACTTCAAGGGGGAAGGGAAAAGGCCCGGTCAAAGGCTTCAAAATCCCAAGAAAGGAGTATTAGTTTACTAACAACTAGTGCCATGAATTATTATTATAATTCTCTTTTGTAAGGCTCAATGAAGGTCAGACTTGGTTTTTTAGTTGAATTATTGTAGTGGGAAATATTATTGAACCCATGTGCTTATTTCTATGACACATTTTGTAAGAACAGTATGTAAGGAATCTTAAGCTTTATTCAATGAAAAAAGTTGGTCTGTTTATGTAATTTATTGTCAATTCATCTCAGTAGGAATCAACTATAATCAACATTTTTTTTATTGGAACTAAATTTAACATTACATTATTCATTCAAACACAACATTTCACTTGACAATAACATGCATAATCCAAATTATAAGCAACAAAATCAACACCCTCCTCATCATGCAAGTTCCCCGCACTTTTTCACCAATCAATTTTTCAGCTTCTACAAGTTGCTTTCGGAGTTGAGTTACTTCTTCATCTAAAACCAACATTTTCTTCTCCAAAAAATTCTGATCAACTTTAGCAAGATGCAACTCTTCATCCTTCCTCCTCAATTTCATCTTCAATTCTTTGATAACATCCCTAGCTCTTTCTGGGAACATATAAGATAGCGTGTTAATCTCTATTGAAGTGATAGTGAATATAGAGGTTTAGAACTTGCCATGCTAGCATAGGTTCATGTATTTGTTATGCATGATTCGTAGGTAATTTTAACCATCTTACATGCCCTATGTAATCACGATAGATAACTTGTGCATTAAACCTTTATGCTGTCAAATTCTATAGACATATAGGGTCTCAACATAATTGGTATCTATTCAGTTTCTATCTCTTTTGTGGATGTCTGGTAGTAGGGTATTCGTACAACGACAGTTGGTGTTTACTAGTTTCGTGTTATCTGATTAGTTGTCATCACCATTGCATGCTAAGGTTAAGAACAATGAATTTGAATGAAATAGTAATAAAGTTAGAATCCCATGTTTATCTCATAAAGTTAAATCAATCAATTTTAATCTCTTAGTTATTTGCATGTTAGTTAATCTTAGTTATAAAACATCTCAATTGTTACTTGTCTTAGCAATGAGCGATAACCATACATTGATTCATCGGTGCACATTCTAAATTTAACCTAAACTAGTATATGTGGAAACGAACTAGAAAGTATTATATATTACTTGTGAATGCGTATACTAGCGTGTAATTTTAGCGCGTGTTTTCGTCCTAACAAGAGGAGGATGTTGCAAGCATTCCAAAGTATGGTTTCTAGTTTATGAATCGGATCGCGCTTCGGAGCGGTGCGCCTAAGTCTAACCATCTTCTCGCTTAACTTTTATTGTTAGATCAAAGCAAATAAATGAGCAAAAGGCTCAACAATTAACTATTTAACAGTTCTAAATATCAACACAATAAAGGCATTCTACTTTTAAAACTCTAGGTGGCAGTATTATATTAGTGGCTAGGTAGAGGTGTTGAAAGAGGTTCTCGGGCTTTCAAGATTCAGAGTTGCGAGAAAGCCGACATTCATCACAATCAATAAAGGGTTTTACAGAGAGTTTCTCATTTTAAAGGAACCAGCCATTCAAGTTTCGAGAATCAATAACAAATTAAAGTGACAGCGTTCTCGATCAAATTTCATAACTTTAAAGAAGATACAATTCAATCTGTTTCATTTCAATTAAAAGAAACAAACTGCTTTTATAAAGATATACATTTTCTTTTTAAAAAAAATACTAAAGAACCCTTGATTGGAATATCCATCTTTTAAATAAAATACGGGTGATCAGCCCGTACTAACCTCCATCTGGTCATTAAGGTACCTATAACATTATTTCAGCTTTTATATTGGACTAGCCCCGCTGGTCTCTTATGTGACTGGACTAGTCCCACTAGCCTCTTACGTCTTTATCCAATCCATCAGGAATTCATTTGAAAAACCTTTATGTTGGAAGTATAGAAAATTTGACTAAGTTCATTTTAACATTACCAAATATATGAAATCATTTGGACTTTTTCAAGTCAAGATTCATTCTTATGTTCAATTTAAGAATTCAAGGGAAGTGAACAAATCGAAAGTAAACAGGGATCGTATGTTAAGGATAATGATCAAATGACAAACATGGTATACCAAGTTCGTGTTCAGGATAGTTCCAAAGAACGTCGTATGAACAAGGCATTATGGGTTATCAAAGGGATCTAGGATAACAAGGTATAACATATGAAAGATTCATTAAGTCTTTCTTAGGGTCAAAGGATCATAAGTTAACAAAATACAAGGATAGGGTATAAGTACTTCTTGAAGCAAGGGTTACTATTAGGGTGTATCACAAGGTTCAATAACGAGTTTATCACAAGGAACAATAACAGGATTATCACAAGAATCAATAATAAGCTTTACGAAGATCTTTTACTCTATCAGTGCATAACATCAATAACCTCTCTATAATCAATTCACAATAAAAGGCATAGTTACTTGCCTCATATAGTTTTCCTGTTTCACAGTATACGAGTTACTACCACCTAGGACCTCTTTTTCGCTCCTAGCCTGAATGCCTTCGCTTTTCAAATCTACAATTCAAACCAAAACCCTAATTAGATACTTAATCGATTCTCACACGTAACACATGATAGGTTACACCTTTGTACGCTTTATATCAATAATTAACTCGATACTTTACACATAGCAAGTAATCACATAATCACGTAATCCGACCCAACATCGAAACAATCAAATCGACTTCATTCTTTATAACCAAAACTTTACATCTATACTCTATCTATCTATCTATGTATATACACATATTTTTTTTTTCAAAAACCGGCCATGACGTATTTGCAAATACGCTAACCCTCCTGGTCAAATACAATCAATAAAACAAACTTTTAGTCGTTGTACTTAAAAATAAGTACCATGCAATTCCCTACACGATTATCAATCAAACAACTTAATATACTGAATCAAACTATAACATGCAACTTTTATCTTAACACATTTCATCTTAAAATCAATCGACTGTGGTTTTATATCTTATCACACATATTCGAACTTAATCAAGAAATTAGAATCGAATTATTCAGAATTTTGAACCTAATAAAAACAATTTTAAATCAAAAATGCAAATTCTCCACTTAAACATATTTGAACCAAAATGCATGGACTAGAATCATCTCAATCGAATTTAACAATTAAAACGAACCTAATAATCCTTTTAAAACCGAATATTTCAAGAATACTAACATGCATAATCTCAAAACGATAAATCAAGTTTAAAACACGCAATTCAACTTTATAAAAATCAATACTCGAAATCGATTACTTCAAATTTCACACTAAATCAACATGCATCAACTAATTGAATTTGAATAATCATTGTAGGACTCAGACAAGCATCATAGTCCACCGTCGGATCACCGGAGTTTATCACCGGCGACGACAAGGTCTCGGAGATGCCCCAATCAGGGTTTTCTTCAACGAAACCTCACTGATTTTTCAAGAATCCAGTTAACAATCACATGCAAGCATTGATCAATAAATTTTCTGTATAATCGAACTAAAACCCGAATCAAAATAAGAATCCGATAGGGTTCATCACTGAGTCAAGCACAAACACACACACACACACATATGCATGCAACCATGTATGTATATATAAGATGAGAGGAACTCAAATCCTAAATTAGAATTGAGTTTGATAAGAGGATCGAAGAGAGTAAGAGGAGAGAGAGAGTGTCGAGTGTAGAGAGAGTGAAGAGAGTTCGAGAGAAGAGAAAGAGAGAAAAGAGAGAGTAGAGCCGCGAGGAAAGAAAAAGAAAGGGAGGAGATAGTGTATATATACTTGGTGCAGGGGCACCTAGGTAATTTCACCCCCAAACCAAAAATCTGATTTCTCTCTTTATATATATATATAGGGTCTCACTCGATCGAGAACTCATTTTTAAATGAGATATGAGATCTAATCCACACAATACAAATTCAAAGCTACTTTTAATCTACACCACTCATTTTAAATCTAACATCATCTTCTCCAACTATCACCTTCTCCGTCTTCTTTCTAAACCAACCCACCACCTCCAACCACCTGCGACCATCTTTTCCGGCGACCACCAATTTCGGCGACCTCCAGAAAATCACCACCGTCAAACATTAAATCACCACCGTCAAAATATAAAATCACCACCAGAAACATAAAAATCACCACATTCGGCCACCAGCAAACAAAAAATCACTACCGGAACAAATAAATCACCACAACTGGTCACTGCCTCTACCCACCAGATCCGGCCACCAACTCCATTCATCAATTACAATCACCAATATTATAACTAAAAATCATCAGATCTATTTACAAAATATAACAACAGAATTATAACCACCACATCACCACTACTACCACCAAAAATTTCACAAAATCTGAACACGAAAATAGTGAAGGTTGACTTCGTCAGAGATGGTGGTTGAAAAAGAAAGGAGGAAAAATAAAGCTTGTGGGCGGGAAAGTGGTAACAACGCGGGGTGGAGAAAGAAGGCGCAACGGCGTAAGGGGCAGGGTTGCATAAGGTTGTGGGGCGGGATGTGTAGTAGGTCGTGGTTGTTATTGGTGGTGAAAATAAGGGTATGATCATGGTGGAGAAGAGAGAGAGTGGGATCTAGTGGGTGAGTGGTGAATATCAAGAGAGAGGACAATGGATGTGGGTGGTGGTTCAGCGGTTACCGGCGGTATGGAGGAGTAACAGCGGTGTCGGGCGGAGAGAGATAGGGGAGAGTGATGAGATTGAGTTGGGTGAAGAAGTAGGAGAGAGAAATGTATGATGTGGATTAAAAGAAAAATATAAAAAAATTTAAAATGGAGGGCTGGGATTAGATCTCAGTTCTCACAATAGTAGGGGTTCTCATTTGAGCAACTCCCTATATATATATATTTACGAAATAAGAAATACAGTTCAATTCATATAATACGCAAATGGCTCAACTTTTATTTTATAGCATAACAAATAAAATTAGCTCTTCACTCATAGTTTCAAAATGATTTTTGAGTAACCGGTTTAATTTCTATGGATTTTACAAATAAATCACATATAATGTAAATAAACTCTGAAAAATCATTTTAAAATATCAAAAGATCAAAATAATTTCAAATATCATTTTTTGAAAGTCTCTAGGACTATTCCAGAAATAATAAAATAAATTTCACACCCAGGTCATATTTAAATGATTTTCCAAAATTATATAAGGATCAGTTAAATCCTTATTTTAAACAAATAAATCCTCTGAAAAATATTTAAAAAATTGTGTTATTCCTAGTGGACTAACAATGAGATTTACAGAAGGGGGGTTGAATGTAAATCTCAAAACTTTTTCAAGTTTTGAGCAGTTTTAAAGGCTTTGTGTTCAAGATAGACAAGTGTGTGAATTGCTTTAAGCTAATACAGACAGATATATATTCAAGCACTAATGTAAAGAACACAACAGACCTTAAAAACTTTTCTGGTGGATTGTTGTTCCACCAGATATGGTATTTCAGAAAATCTGTGATTCAAGATGTTGATCACAGCTGCGTCTTAGTACAAACTAGATAATTTTTCTCTCAAGATTTTTCTAAACAGCACTGGAAAAATTCTTATCTAATTACTAGCTGCTACTTGGTTTATATATCACCAAGTGTACAAGTGAAGACAAAGATAAAAATACAATAATAAAATAAGTTCTCCACTTGTTTCTTCTCCATATCACTCAAGTACTTTGTTGACTATTGCCTCTTTGTACTAGAGTAGAATGGCTGTTTTTTCTGATATTCCTGAAATTAGGCTTCCACATTTCAGTTATCTCTGTCAACCCACGTGCCTCTGTCTGCTGTTACAACTACCACTTATCAACTGCTATTTAACAGAACATCCGTTGAAGCCTTCATCCGTTGATGGCTTTATCCATTGATGTGTTAGCAGTTGAAGCTCTATCCGTTGAAGCTTTAGAGACATCCGTTGAAGCTTTGTTTCTCATCCGTTGAAGGTCTTTAAGATATCCGTTGATACCACTTCATTTATACAAAATTACAAGGCATGAAATATTTACAATTGGCCTTCCTATTTGCATATCTTCTAGTAGTCAACATGACTTATATTTTCTCTCAACTTCTAAGAATTATATCTTAAATACAGAGACTGAAATGTGCTACAACACTAGACTTATTTCTAAGTAAAGCTGCACCATCAACGGATAGCCAAAATGGTCTTATCCGTTGAGGCTACAAACACTAAACTTCTACTTAAGTGTTTTGTTAAACATATCATCAAACTAATGCACATATATTCCTAACAATCTCCCCCTATTTATGTCTATAAGAATTGTAGACATAAATTCAGGGTTAACTTGATGATAACAAAACACTTAACAAATATATGAATTGAAACTAAGTAGAAATTTAAAAGTGCTGCAAAAGTGTATGTACTAGGAGGTAATTGAAGATTTACAGAATTTCCAAGGGTGCTCCTCTAGTCTGAGCAAATCATCTTTTTCTTCTTTGTTCCCTTGTTTTCTTTCCTAACCCTTTGTCATTTTCCTCAATTTGGAGTTGGAGTTGTCTGTAGAATTCAGCTTCATCTTCATCACTGATATCCAACTTAGATTGCATTTCCTTGAGAGTTTCATTGCTGGCAATCTTGAGTTGGTCTTCAAGTCTGAAAAATCTTCTGACTCCTTTATCATCTCTAAATTCCATCAACCAATGAGGTGATTTGTGGATTGTAATTCCCCTTTCTTGAATGAGTAAAGTTCTGGGCAAAGCATTGGGCTCCCTCCAAGTTTTCCTTATGTTGGCAATCTTGTTGAGAATTTCAGTCTTGGCAGTCCTGGTAAAGCCAGAATCCTTTTGTATGGCTGAAAAGACTCTGATCAAGGTAGAGTAGCCTTCATTCAGAATCCTGTAGAGAGGCCATGTTCTTTCCCCAGCTCCTTTGTATATGAACACCAATCTCTCTGGTAGCTGTCTGTAGGCAGCTATTCCCCTTACATCCTCCAGCTCATCCAGATAGAGTTCAATGTATGAAATTTCTTTTATGTCACAGATGTGAACATAATCATCTTTAGAAATGGGTGGCTTAGGCTTAGGTTTTTGTTTTTGAGTGAATTTCTTAGAGGTTAGGGGAGGTGTAGATTTGGATTTTCTTTTCTGTTTCTTTGGTAGTGGAAGAGTGGTTAAAAAGGTAGGCAATTTGATGGTGTCCCAATCAATAGGTTCCTCTTTTGGGATGATTATTCACCATGGATGTTTATAGTGGGATCAGCAACACAAGGTTCAGGTATGGAAGGTAGTGGTTTAGATATTGATTTAGTTTCTTCAGTGTTATCTTCACTCCTTCTATGTGCCTTGGCCTTTCTTCTGTTTCCCTTCTGCCATTCCTCTCTTTCCTCCATACTCTCACCAAATATACTCCCAAAAACCTCATCTAGGTTTGCAATCTTGTCTTCACCCCTGACTTCAATTCCTTTCTCTCCTTCAACTTGACTTGACTTTAGCTGTTGTTCAAGCTTTGCTAGTGCTCTTTTGTCAGCCTTGAGTTTTTCAGCTTCTTTCTTCAACCTTTTGGTTTCTTCCCTCCTGGCCTTTGAGAATTTGGGATGTCCTTGCATCACACAGATACTCTTTCCCTCTCTAAAGATAATGGCCATTTTCATTCTTTCAACTATGTTCTTGGTCTCCTTGTACTTTATGATGTTAGCACCCAAAACTTTGTCTTTATCAGGCTTTGGAAGAGTAAAGTCCACTTCTTTCATCTGAGCAAAGTCTAGGGGGTTCTTTGTGGAGTCCTTGCTGGATCTAGTGTTGGGCTTGAGAACTATAGGTTTTAGATTCTTGAAAGAAGTCTCTTCAACCTCATTCCTCCTTTCTGGCTTGTACTCCATAATGATTGGTTCAACCTTTGTGCTATGTTTCACAGATATTGATTTATCTTGTGTTGAGCCAAACATTTGTTGCACCCTTTCATCAATTCTCCTCCTTTGCTCTTTCACTTGAATTTCAGCTGCTGCTAGCTGGATTAGGTCAATTCCATCAGGCTTTCCTTTGATTTGCATAATTGGAGAAGTAGTGATGGCAGGAACTAGCACTTTAGATAACTGGATTTTTGTAGATGGCTCTCCTTCCCCTTCCCTTTTTCTCTCCCCCTTTTTGTTATCATCAAGGAGAGGGGTCAAGCCTTGTGCCTTTGCCAGCTGCATAAGTAGACTTGTTTGAGATTGTTGGTTGTGAAGAATGCTGGCCATAGAATTTTCAATAACTTGGACTATGTCTTCTAACTTAGCCAGCCTCTTTTCAATATTTGAATCCTTTTTCAATCTCAACAATAAGTCCTTCATTGTACCATAGGGCATGACTGAATCCAATTTTTCAGAATTGTAGGATTTCAAGTCAGCAATATCCTTCTTGAGTTCATCCATACTCAGATTCTGTCTTACTTGTTGCAACTTTCTGAGATGCAGTGAGTCCAGGTGAGCTGTAAGGATTGCCTTGGTACCAGCATGTAAAGTTTTCTGAATGGCCTGTTGGATAGTACTGATTTGTTTGACTAAGGAGACATTGAATTGCCCTGATGTAGACTCCTTTGTCAAGGCCCATTCAGGTAAATTTGGAATAGAACTAGGGCCTTCATCTCCCCCTAAGTTCATGCTTCCATCAAAAGAAACAGAGTCATCATCATCAGAATTTACTCCAAATTCCTTAGATGACTCACCAGCTGTAGAAGGCATCTTGTTAATAGCAGCTTTATCCCTTTGAAGAGATTCTGTTGTATGTACTAGATGTAGTGTCTTTTCTGCCTCCTCATTGCCCTGAGCAGCCAACAACTGATAGGCTGACACAGGATGAGTAAAAATGTCAGCCTCCAAGGAAATGTTATCAATTACAGCTTTGTAATGTTGCTGAAATTATCTTTCCTTTTCAGCATCATCCACAATCATTGACTCATTAGCAATGGCTGGATCCACCCTTATATCTGCTGTACCTGCCTTTCTCTCTTTTTCTCTATATTCTTGCATCAGGGGCTCCCCCTGGCTCACACTCCTCACACCCTCACCTTCACCTACTAAGGTGGTACTCCTCTCACTTACTTTTGCCATGCTGGAAGAAATAGCATGCATATTTGAGCTCTCAATCTCTCCTTTTGCCTGGGTGCAACCCAGCCTCTCACTCAAATTGTCACTCCCTTCCCTCAGTCCTAAAAGTGATTGTACAGTAATCATGTCTTCTACACTTGGAATTGTTTATGTTGTGTGTGTAGAGACTATCAACGGATATGGAATAGCCGTTGAAGGTGACACTAATAGTATCAACGGATAACTGCTGTTAAGCTTATCCGTTGAAGAACAACCACTTGTCAACGGATGAGTGATATCCGTTGAAGAAGGAAAAGAAGTAGAAATTGAAAGTGATATAACTGTTGAATCTGTGTGGATTGATTTGAGTTTTGGTGACACAGATCCTTCAATTACATCTGAAAGAATTTGCGGGTGATCCAACAAATCATCTAAAAGATGATGATCACCTGTTTTTGAGTGGGGCTCCTCCCTGAGTTGTAAAGAGGGAGAATCAGGAATTGATGGGAATAACATATCCATATCCAGAGATGGTGATGAAGTGTGTGTTGATTGATGTGTGTTAATTGTGAGAGAATGGGGTTGTGACTCCACATTTGTTGGAGCCACATCAAACTGAGTTTGAGAAGGCATAGATACAGATGGATGTATCTGTGCAGTGTGTGCACCCTGTGTAGAATATTGGGTTCTAGCCCTCTTTCTTCTAATAAAAGCTTTTGTTGGTGAGTGTTTGGCTTTTGTGTCCCTCCCTCGTTTGTTCTATGTTCCTGGTTGGGAACTATTTTCAATAGTTACATCCTTTTGGGAGAATGCAGCTAGGGATGTGCTAGTAACCTTTTCAACCACCACAGCTTTTTGAGAAACTGTGGCTTGGCTAGCTTGGAAAACACTTATCTCTCCTTCCTTATCCTGGGGGTTTCTTTGATGTTCACCCCTCCCCTCATCACTCACACCCTGTTCACTCCCCTCAGGGTTAAGGGTAGGTGTTACAACTATTGTCTTTTGAGAAACAACAGAGGTGGTTTTCTTTGTCTTTGATTTTGAAAGTTTAGTTTTGGTGACCTTGGTAGGAATCTGTTGGGGCATTGTCACAGATTCCATGGGCACACTAGAAGATAAAGAAATAGAGGGGTTGGAAGAAGTAGGAGTTGTAGAAACAATTACCTCACTTACCTGAGGTGCATCCATGATTGGTAAATATACCAATGGTACACTGCTGTTGAGATCCATTCTCAATAAATCTGCAAGAACTCTTTTCTCTTGTGCCCAGCACTTGAGTTTGTTATTCTCATTGGTTATGACCAAACCTTCAGCAACATGGTTAGCCAATAACATAAAGAATCTAGCATAATAGATGTTATTAGGTCTATTAGCTTTGTTACCTAATCTAGTACCCAATTCTAGCATAACATAATTGCTAAAGTTGAAATACCTATCAGAAACAAGCATATAGAGCATATTAACA
This sequence comes from Apium graveolens, assembly GCF_009905375.1. Lineage (NCBI taxonomy): Eukaryota > Viridiplantae > Streptophyta > Magnoliopsida > Apiales > Apiaceae > Apium > Apium graveolens. The sequence continues at coordinate 5,107,317 of NC_133650.1, read as the reverse complement.
AGAGATGAAGTTATGGCATCAAAATTACTAATTTTCCCAGAGAAAACCTTGATAAAGGCATCCCCAAGAAAACTTCATTCTTTCCTAAGGCCTTTTCTTGTAATACTCCCTAAACTAGCAGAGTTAAGAGAATAACCTATGGAATCTAACATACTGGATACATCATTATCAGTCTGTGGTGTCATGGCATTGTTCTCAGGCAATTTAAAACATGCTAGTAAATCATCACAGTTAACACAGTGATTTTTACCTTTGAGAGTGAAAGAGATGGTCATATCTATGGAGTTGAACTCAGCAGTTGTCCAAATCTCCTCAACTACTTCACAGTAAATCGTTGGGGCTTCCAGCATTGCATAGCTAAGTTTACAGTTTTTGATGAAGTCCATCATTTTGTGATAATCTTAGTGGGCTTCATTCTTTGCTACCAAAGCTATGAAATTGTTCTTCTCATAGATGAACCCAGATTGAGACATAATTTTTACTACTGGTGCCATTGTTGTAAGTAGAAATTGCAGAGAATAACTTGAAGGTTTTGCAGAGAGTAAATGGTAAAAGCTTTGAAGTTTCAAGAAAGCGTAAAGTAAAAATGAAAAATCAGAAGGGCTTATATACTTTCTCAAATTAAAAAGCATAAATAAAAGATTAATCAATAAATATATGTAAGTGAGTTTCAGCCGTTTAAGAATAAACTGTAAGTATTCTAAAAACTACCTTTAAAACAAATACATACAGCTGTATGTATGAGTATCAACGGTTAAGAAAATAGAATCAACGGCTGTAAGACACCTGAATCGACTGATGTGACATTTCAACGGATAAAGTAAATTGTCATCCGTTGAAAAGTACTATAGTTTTATCCATTGACGGATAAAAATTCCAGAAATGTATATGTCTTTCAACGGATAATGAACATCCGTTGATGGAACAATTTTGACTTTCAACGGATAGGAAATACCCGTTGATGGAATAATCTATGTTAAGAAGTCAAATTTGTTCTAGCAACTAATACATTTCAAGCTTCAATTCAAATTGCAATTAGGACATAAATTTTATGAGTAATTAAGCATACCTAGCTCACTTACCAATCTTGTGAATGTTGATTAATCAAGTGGCTTGGTAAATATGTCTGCAATTTGTTGTTCACTTGGAACAAAATATAGTTCCACTGTACCATTCATGACATGCTCTCTGATGAAGTGGTACTTGATATCAATGTGCTTGGTCCTTGAGTGCTGCACATGATTCTCTGTTATGGCTATGGCACTTGTGTTGTCACAAAAGATAGGAATTCTATCAACATGAAGTCCATAATCAAGGAGTTGATTCCTCATCCATAACACTTGAGAGCAGCAACTTCCAGCAGCAATGTATTCAGCCTCAGCTGTAGAAGTAGAGACTGAATTTTGCTTTTTGCTAAACCATGATACCAGCTTGTTTCCCAGGAATTGGCAGGAGCCTGTTGTACTTTTCCTGTCTATTTTGCAACCTGCATAGTCTGCATCTGAATAACCAATTAGATCAAAGCCAGATTCTCTAGGATACCAAATACCTAAATTTGGTGTACCCTTGAGATATCTGAAAATCCTCTTGATAGCAATTAAGTGAGACTCCCTAGGATCAGCTTGAAATCTAGCACACAGACATGTAGCAAATATTATATCTGGTCTACTGGCAGTTAAATATAAAAGTGAACCAACCATGCCTCTATAACTTGTAATGTCCACAGACCTTTCAGTCTTATTCAATTCAAGTTTGGTGGCAGTGGCCATGGGAGTTTTTGCAGATGAACATTCCATTAAGTCAAACCTTTTTAGAAGATCATGAATATATTTAGTTTGACTAATGAAAATTCCATCACTAACTTGTTTAACTTGTAAACCAAGAAAATAGGTTAGTTCTCCCATCAGGCTCATTTCATACTTACTTTGCATTAGCTTAGCAAACTTTTTGCAAAGTTTATTATCTTTAGAACCAAATATTATGTCATCTACATAAATTTGAACAAGTATACTAGAGCCATTAACATTCCTAAAGAAGAGAGTTTTATCAACAGTACCTCTAGTGAAGTGATTCTCCAAAAGGAATTTTGATAGGGTTTCATACCAGGCTCTAGGTGCTTGCTTCAGTCCATAGAGTGCTTTCAACAGATAATACACATAGTCTGGAAAATTTGGATCTTCAAACCCTGGAGGTTGACTTACATAGACTTCTTCCTCCAATTTCCCATTTAGAAATGCACTCTTGACATCCATTTGATAGACTTTGAAATTGGCATGGGCTGCATAGGCTAGAAAAATTCTGATGGCTTCAAGTCTTGCAACAGGAGCATATGTTTCATCAAAATCTATTCCCTCTTGTTGAGAATAGCCTTTAGCAACCAATCTGGCTTTATTCCTTATGACAATGCCATTTTCATCCATCTTGTTTCTGAATACCCATTTTGTGTCAATAGGACTCTTGTTCTTTGGTTTGGGTACCAGCTTCCAAACTTTGTTTCTCTCAAATTAGTTCAGCTCTTCCTGCATAGCTAATATCCAATCTGGATCCAATAAAGCTTCTTCCACTTTCTTAGGTTCCTCCTGAGATAGAAAACTACTATACAGACATTCATCTTGAGTAGCTTTTCTTGTTTGCACTTTAGATGATGCATCACCAATGATCAGTTCAAAGGGATGATTCTTGGTCCATTTCCTTTGAGGTGGAAGATGTGCTCTAGATGAGGTGGCCTCAGTATTGTCATGATGTGAGACAGAGTGTTGATTAGTTGAAACTCCCCCTGAGTTGTTGGTTCTTTGCAGGGAATTTGGAGTTCTATCAACTGATGATGTAAATCGATTATCCGTTGATGAACTATGATCAACGGATGCTTCATTTTGTACTTCAACGGATGATGCACTATGTCTTTCAACGGATACTGCATTGCCTCTATCAATGGGTGCAGAATTTTGTGCATTATCCAAAGGCATATTTTGAATCCCTTTTGAAGTGTCATCTCCATCAATCTCCTCTTCACTATCATCACAATATATCTCAAAGTTGTCAAATTTGAGTCTTTCATTGTGTCCCTCATCTGTTAGTCCATCAATCTTTTCATCATCAAACACAACATGCACAGATTCCATAACAATGTTGGTTCTTAGATTGTAGACCCTATAAGATTTTCCAGCTGAGTAACCAACAAATATCCCTTCATCAGCCTTTGCATCAAACTTCCCTTTATGGTCAGATTGATTTCTCAGTATAAAGCATTTACATCCAAAGACATGAAGAAAGTTTAGAGTTGGTTTTCTTCTCTTGAACAACTGATAAGGAGTCATGCCTTTAGTTTGATTGATCAAAGAAATATTCTGAGTGTAGCAGGCACAATTAACAGCTTCAGCCCAGAAATATGTTGGTAACTTTGATTCTTCAAGCATTGTTCTGGCAGCCTCAATCAAAGATCTGTTCTTTCTTTCAACTACCCCATTTTGCTGAGGTGTTCTTGGAGCTGAGAACTCATGCATGATTCCATTTTCTTCACAGAACAGCCTTATTGACAAGTTCTTGAACTCAGTTCCATTGTCACTCCTGATATTCCTAACCTTCAAGTCAGGATGATTATTGACTTGCCTGATGTGATTGATAATGATTTCACTTGCTTCATCCTTTGATCCAAGAAAATAGACCCATGAAAACTTTGAGAAATCATCTACAATCACTAAGCAATATCTTTTTCTTTCAATTGACAATACATTGACTGGTCCAAACAAATCCATATGTAGCAGCTGTAATGGTTCATCAATTGTTGTTTCAAGCTTCTTTTTGAATGATGATTTCCTTTGTTTGCCTTTCTGACAAGCATCACACAAACCATCTCTTGAGAATTCAACAAGAGGAATTCCTCTGACTAAGTCCTTTTTGACTAGATCATTCATTGTCTTGAAATTCAAATGGGATAGCTTCTTGTGCCATAGCCAACTTTCAACTGGACTTGCTTTGCTGAAGAGACAAGTAATAGATTCTGCATCTGTAGAGTTGAAGTCATCTAAGTACATATTTCCTTTTCTAACTCCAGTTAGAATCACTTTGTTGTCTTTCTTACTGGTGACAACACATACTTCTGAATTGAAGGAAATTGTATTCCCTCTATCACATAGTTGACTGATGCTCAGTAAGTTGTGCTTGAGACCATCAACTAATGCAACTTCATCAATGATGACATTCCCTGTTAAAATCAAGCCATATCCCATAGTAAACCCTTTGCTATCATCTCCAAAGGTTATGCTAGGGCCAGCTCTCTCCTTAAACTCAGTGAGCAGGGAGAAATCTCCTGTCATGTATCTTGAACAGCCACTGTCCAAGTACCATAGATTTCTTCTTTTTCCCTGCACACCATAAAATCAATCAAGTTGATTTTGGTACCCAAGTTTCCTTGGGTCCATTCTTGTTAGCCTTTCTCCTAGACTTCATTCCTCCTGCATCTTTAGACTTAGGTAACTTTGAGTCAACCTTGATCTTAGATGTAGTTGGTTGAGGTGTAGGGTTAGTCACAGAATCATTTAGCACATTTGGAATTTGATAAGGCATGGATTGTGCAAGCATGTTATTCCATATTGGCATATTGTATGGCATTTGAGGCATACTAAATGCAGCAAGATAAGGATTGTTAAAATATGGCATGTTTGCAAAATGTGCATAAGGATTCTGTTGAGACATAACAGGCATAGCATGCAGAGGTGATGCAGACATATTAGGCATGGAAGAGAGTACAGATATGGGAGTTTTCTTAATAGATTTGCAATTAGCAGATAGATGATTAACACTACTACAATGCACACAGCTTTTTCTAGGAGCATACTTATCAGGTGTGTAATTGTTATGTTTGTTAACCCCTACCTTCCCATTTCTATTAGATTTCCTTTTAGTTTCCTTTTTATCCTCAACCACTTTGAGCCTATTCTTTAACTGTTCTAAGGTCATGTGTCCTATATTCACCTTACTGAAATCTTTGGATGTGCTTGCTTCCTTCTTTGACAAAGTTCTTGGAAGTTGAACCAAACTTTTTGTTGAGTTTCTTTAGATTTTCACTTTTAGAAACTATCTGCCTGTTTTAATTGAGGAACCTTCAACGGATGCTCCTTTTCTTCCTTCAACGGATAACTTTCATCATCCGTTGATTCCACATCCGTTGACAGCCTATCAATTAATTCCAGTTTCTTTTTGTTTTTATCCCAGGCATTCTCACAGAATGATTCAATTCCTTGGACCTTGGCAATTTGAGCACTAACATCCCTAGATGTCTTCCAGGCTTTAATCACCTCTTGCTCTCTCTCTAATTGATTGGAAAGTATTTCTACTTTCTTAACAGATTCAGCTAGTTCATTTTCAACAGATATACAATGTAGCTTAGTTTTCTCTAGGTCAATCAACTTATCTTCTAACATAGCATTTCTATTACTTAAAAACAGATTGTTCTCTTTAATCCTACTATTTTCTTTAGCAAGAGATTTAAGAGACACACACAAATGATACAATTCAGTAGACATGTCATTAAAAGCATTATTGCACTCTTCTTTAGTAAGCTGTGTTAAATCAGTAGTGATTACATGGTTGCTTGATGAACTAACTTCATTTTCCTCAGAATCAGCCATGAGAGCCAAGTTGACATATTCCACATCTTCATCCTCTTCTTCTCCATCAGCTGCCCAGTCTTTTTCTTGAGTAATGAAAGCCCTCTCCTTTTGCTTGAGCAGATCAAAATATTTCTTTTTGTAATCTACTTGGTCAAATTTCTTCTTTTCAGAAGTTGGCTTTCTGCACTCACTTGTAAAGTGTCCACTTATACCACAATTGAAACACTTGAACTTGGATTTGTCCACCATGTTCTTAAGAGGTTTAGTGGCTCTAGTGTTTTTCCTAAATTTCATCTTTGTAAATCTTCTGGACAGAAATGCAAGATGCTCATCAATACCATCAGAGTCATCTTGGCTGGAGTTGTCTTCATTCTCAGCAACTTGCTCCTTACCCTTGCTTGATTCTGATTTGCTTGTGCCATCTTTGGAGTTTGATGTAGATCTCACAGTTTCTTGTCTGCATTCTTTCTCATTTTCAGCTACCAAGGCAACTGAACCTCCTTTCTTTCTTCCCTTCTCCAATACCTCATCCTGTTCCAGCTCTAGTTCATAAGTCTTCAAGATTCCATATAATCTTTCAAGAGTGAACTCCTTATAATCTTGAGAGTTTCTCAAGGAGACAGTCATGGGTTTCCATTCCTTTGGCAAGGATCTTAAAAATTTAAGATTTGAATCCTTCACCTGGTACACTCTACCATACAGCTTCAGTCCATTCAACAGCTTTTGGAATCTATTGAATGTGTCATTTAAAGATTCATTTTCTTCAAAATGAAAATACTCATACTGTTGAATGAGAAGCTGCATTTTGTTTTCTTTTACTTGTTCTGTACCTTCACACAGTAGCTGAACTGTGTCCCAAACCTCTTTGGCAGTTGTGCAATTTATCACATTATCAAACATATCCTTGTCAAGACCATTAAACAAAATGTTCATAGCCTTCTTATCCTTGTGGACTTCTTCTGTGTCTTCCATTGTCCATTCTGCTCTAGGTTTTGGAATGGATTGACCAACAGCAATTGTGGCCGTAGCAACTGTGGCTACTTTGTGGGGAATGTGAGGACCATTCTCAATACAGTTTACATAACCTTCATCTTGGAAGAGTAGATGAAGGTGCATTTTCACCTTCCAATGGTGATAACTGTCTTTGTAAAGAACTGGGATTTTTACTCCAATATCCTTCTTACTCATCTTTGTTAGTTTCCAAGATCTTTAAACTCTTTGTGTGTCAAGAGCTTGCTCTGATACCAATTGTTATTCCTAGTGGACTAACAATGAGATTTACAGAAGGGGGGTTGAATGTAAATCTCAAAACTTTTTCAAGTTTTGAGTAGTTTTAAAGGCTTTGTGTTCAAGATAGACAAGTGTGTGAATTGCTTTAAGCTAATACAGATAGATATATATTCAAGCACTAATGTAAAGAACACAACAGACCTTAAAAACTTTTCTGGTGGATTGTTGTTCCACCAGAGATGGTATTTCAGAAAATCTGTGATTCAAGATGTTGATCACAGCTGCGTCCTAGTACAAACTAGATAATTTCTCTCTCAAGATTTTTCTAAACAGCACTGGAAAAATTCTTATCTAATTACTAGCTGCTACTTGGTTTATATATCACCAAGTGTACAAGTGAAGACAAAGATAAAAATACAATAATAAAATAAGTTCTCCACTTGTTTCTTCTCCATATCACTCAAGTACTTTGTTGACTATTGCCTCTTTGTACTAGAGTAGAACGGCTGCTTTTTCTGATGTTCCTGAAATTAGGCTTCCACGTTTCAGTTATCTCTGTCAACCCACGTGCCTCTGTCTGCTGTTACAACTACCACTTATCAACTTCTATTTAACAGAACATCCGTTGAAGCCTTCATCCGTTGATGGCTTTATCCGTTGATGTGTTAGCAGTTGAAGCTTTAGAGACATCCGTTGAAGCTTTGTTTCTCATCCGTTGAAGGTCTTTAAGATATCCGTTGATACCACTTCATTTATACAAAATTACAAGGCATAAAATATTTACAATTGGCCTTCCTATTTGCATATCTTCTAGTAGTCAACATGACTTATATTTTCTCTCAACTTCTAAGAATTATATCTTAAATACAGAGACTGAAATGTGCTACAACACTAGACTTATTTCTAAGTGTTAGGAATATATGTGCATTAGTTTGATGATATGTTTAACAAAACACTTAAGTAGAAATCTAGTGTTTGTAGCCTCAACGGATAAGACCATTTTGGCTATCCGTTGATGGTGTAGCTTTACTTAGAAATAAGTCTAGTGTTGTAGCACATTTCAGTCTCTGAATTTGAGATATAATTCTTAAATGTTGAGGGAAATTATAAGTCATGTTGACTACTAGAGGATATGCAGATAGGAAGGCCAATTGTAAATATTTCATGCCTTGTAATTTTGTATAAATGAAATGGTGTCAACGGATAACTTAAAGACCTTCAACGGATGAGAAACAAAGCTTCAACGGATGTCTCTAAAGCTTCAACGGATAACATCCTTCAACGGATGAGTGCATCAACGGATAGAGCTTCAACTGCTAACACATCAACGGATAAAGCCATCAACGGATGAAGGCTTCAACGGATGTTCTGTTAAATAGCAGTTGACAAGTGGTAGTTGTACCTACAAACAGAGGCACATGGGTTGACAGAGACAACTGAGATGTGGTAGCCTATTTCAGGAACATCAGAAAAAGCAGCCGTTCTACTCTAGCATAAAGAGGCAATAGTCAACAATGCACTGGAGTAAAATGGAAAAGAAACAAGTGGAGAACTTATTTTATTATTGTATTTTTATCTTTGTCTTCACTTGTAAACTTGGTGATATATAAACCAAGTAGCAGCTAGTAATTAGATGAGAATTTTTCCAGAGCTGTTTAGAAAAATCTTGAGAGAAAAATTATCTAGTTTGTACTAGGACGCAGCTGTGATCAACTTCTTGAATCACAGATTTTCTGAAATACCATCTCTGGTGGAACAACAATCCACCAGAAAAGTTTTTAAGGTCTGTTGTGTTCTTTACATTAGTGTTTGAATATATATCTGTCTGTATTAGCTTAAAGCAATTCATATACTTGTTTATCTTAAACACATAGCCTTTGAAACTGCTCAAAACTTGAAAAAGTTTTGAGATTTACTTTCAACCCCCCTTCTGTAAATCTCATTGTTAGTTCATTAGGAATAACAATTGGTATCAGAGCAATCTTTTGACACACAAAGAGTTTAAAGATCTTGGAAACTAACAAAGATGAGTAAGAAGGATATTGGAGTAAAAATCCCAGTTCTTGACAAAGACAGTTATCACCATTGGAAGGTGAAAATGCACCTTCATCTACTCTCCCAAGATGAAGGTTATGTAAACTGCATTGAGAATGGTCCTCACATTCCCCACAAAGTAGCCACAGTTGCTACGACCACAATTGCTGTTGGTCAATCCATTCCAAAACCTAGAGCAGAATGGACAATGGAAGACACAGAAGAAGTCCACAAGGATAAGAAGGCTATGAACATTTTGTTTAATGGTCTTGACAAGGATATGTTTGATAATGTGATAAATTGCACAACTGCCAAAGAGGTTTGGGACACAGTTCAGCTACTGTGTGAAGGTACAGAACAAGTAAAAGAAAATAAAATGCAGCTTCTCATTCAACAGTATGAGTATTTTCATTTTGAAGAAAATGAATCTTTAAATGACACATTCAATAGATTCCAAAAGCTGTTGAATGGACTGAAGCTGTATGGTAGAGTGTACCAGGTAAAGGATTCAAATCTTAAATTTTTAAGATCCTTGCCAAAGGAATGGAAACCCATGACTGTCTCCTTGAGAAACTCTCAAGATTATAAGGACTTCACTCTTGAAAGATTATATGGAATCTTGAAGACTTATGAACTAGAGCTGGAACAGGATGAGGTATTGGAGAAGGGAAGAAAGAAAGGAGGTTCAGTTGCCTTGGTAGCTGAAAATGAGAAAGAATGCAGACAAGAAACTGTGAGATCTACATTAAACTCCAAAGATGGCACAAGCAAATCAGAATCAAGCAAGGGTAAGGAGCAAGTTGCTGAGAATGAAGACAACTCCAGCCAAGATGACTCTGATGGTATTGATGAGCATCTTGCATTTCTGTCCAGAAGATTTACAAAGATGAAATTTAGGAAAAACACTAATGCCACTAAACCTCTTAAGAACATGGTGGACAAATCCAAGTTCAAGTGTTTTAATTGTGGTATAAGTGGACACTTTGCAAGTGAGTGCAGAAAGCCAACTTCTGAAAAGAAGAAATTTGACCAAGTAGATTACAAAAAGAAATATTTTGATCTGCTCAAGCAAAAGGAGAGGGCTTTCATTACTCAAGAAAAAGACTGGGCAGTTGATGGAGAAGAAGAGGATGAAGATGTGGAATATGTCAACTTGGCTCTCATGGCTGATTCTGAGGAAAATAAAGTTAGTTCATCAAGCAACCAGGTAATCACTACTGATTTAACACAGCTTACTAAAGAAGAGTGCAATGATGCTTTTAATGACATGTCTACTGAACTGTATCATTTGCGTGTGTCTCTTAAATCTCTTGCTAAAGAAAATAGTAGGATTAAAGAGAACAATTTGTTTTTAAGTGATAGAAATGTTGTGTTAGAAGATAAGTTGATTGACCTAGAGAAAACTAAGCTACATTGTATATCTGTTGAAAATGAACTAGCTGAATCTGTTAAGAAAGTAGAAATACTTTCTAATCAATTAGAGAGAGAGCAAGAGGTGATTAAAGCCTGGAAGACATCTAGGGATGTTAGTGCTCAAATTGCCAAGGTCCAAGGAATTGAATCATTCTGTGAGACTGTCTGGGATAAAAACAAAAAGAAAATGGAATTAATTGATGGGCTGTCAACGGATGTGGAATCAACGGATGATGAAAGTTATCCGTTAAAGGAAGAAAAGGAGCATCCGTTGAAGGTTCCTCAATTAAAACAGGCAGATGTTTCTAAAAGTGTAAATCTAAAGAAACTCAATAAAAAGTTTGGTTCAACTTCCAAGAACTTTGTCAAAGAAGAAGCAAGCACATCCAAAGATTTCAGTAAGGTGAATATAGGACACATGACCTTAGAACAATTAAAGAATAGGCTCAAAGTGGTTGAGGATAAAAAGGAAACTAAAAGGAAATCTAATAGAAATGGGAAGGTAGGGGTTAACAAACATAACAATTACACACCTGATAAGTATGCTCCTAGAAAAAGCTGCGTGCATTGTAGTAGTGTTAATCATCTATCTGCTAATTGCAAATCTATTAAGAAAACTCCCATTCCTGTACCCTTTTCCATGCCTAATATGTCTGCATCACCTCTGCATGCTATGCCTGTTATGTCTCAACAGAATCCTTATGCACATTTTGCAAACATGCCATATTTTAACAATCCTTATCTTGCTGCATTTAGTATGCCTCAAATGCCATACAATATGCTAATATGGAATAACATGCTTGCACAATCCATGCCTTATCAAATTCCAAATGTGCTAAATGATTATGTGACTAACCCTACACCTCAACCAACTACATCTAAGATCAAGGTTGACTCAAAGTTACCTAAGTCTAAAGATGCAGGAGGAATGAAGTCTAGGAGAAAGGCTAACAAGAATGGACCCAAGGAAACTTGGGTACCAAAATCAACTTGATTGATTTTATGGTGTGCAGGGAAAAAGAAGAAATCTATGGTACTTGGACAGTGGCTGTTCAAGACACATGACAGGAGATTTCTCCCTGCTCACAGAGTTTAAGGAGAGAGCTGGCCCTAGCATAACCTTTGGAGATGACAGCAAAGGGTTTACTATGGGATATGGCTTGATTTCAACAAGGAATGTCATAATTGATGAAGTTCCATTAGTTGATGGTCTCAAGCACAACTTACTGAGCATCAGTCAACTATGTGATAGAGGGAATATAATTTCCTTCAATTCAGAAGCCTGTGTTGTCACCAGTAAGAAAGACAACAAAGTGGTTCTAACTGGAGTTAGAAAAGGAAATGTGTACTTAGCTGACTTCAACTCTAGAGATGCAGAATCTATTACTTGTCTCTTCAGCAAAGCAAGTTCAGTTGAAAGTTGGCTATGGCACAAGAAGCTATCCCATTTGAATTTCAAGACAATGAATGATCTAGTCAAAAAGGACTTAGTTAGAGGAATTCCTCTTGTTGAATTCTCAAGGGATGGTTTGTGTGATGCTTGTCAGAAAGGCAAACAAAGGAAAACATCATTCGAAAAGAAGCTTGAAACAACAATTGATGAACCATTACAGCTGCTACATATGGATTTGTTTGGACCAGTTAATGTATTGTCAATTGCAAGAAAAAGATATTGCTTGGTGATTGTAGATGATTTCTCAAAGTTTTCATGGGTCTATTTTCTTGGATCAAAGGATGAAGCAAGTGAAATCATTATCAATCACATCAGGCAAGTCAATAATCATCCTGACTTGAAAGTTAGGAATATCAGGAGTGACAATGGAACTGAGTTCAAGAATTTGACAATAAGGCTGTTCTGTGAAGAAAATGGAATCATGCATGAGTTCTCAGCTCCAAGAACACCTCAGCAAAATGGGGTAGTTGAAAGAAATAACAGATCTTTAATTGAGGCTGCCAGAACAATGCTTGAAGAATCAAAGTTACCAACATATTTCTGGGCTGAAGCTGTTAATTGTGCCTGCTACACTCAGAATATTTCTTTGATCAATCAAGCTAAAGGCATGACTCCTTATCAGTTGTTCAAGAGAAGAAAACCAACTCTAAACTTTTTTCATGTCTTTGGATGTAAATGCTTTATACTGAGAAATCAATCTGACCATAAAGGGAAGTTTGATGCAAAGGCTGATGAAGGGATATTTGTTGGTTACTCAGCTGGAAAATCTTATAGGGTCTACAATCTAAGAACCAACATTGTTATGGAATCTGTGCATGTTGTGTTTGATGATAAAAAGATTGATGGACTAACAGATGAGGGACACCATGAAAGACTCAAATTTGACAACATTGAGATATATTATGATGATAGTGAAGAGGAGGTTGATGGAAATGACACTTCAAAAGGGATTCAAGATATGCCCTTGGATAATGCACATAATTCTGCATCCGTTGAAAGAGGCAATGCAGTATCCGTTGAAAGACATAGTGCATCATCCGTTGAAGTACATAATGAAGCATCCGTTGATCATAGTTCATCAACGGATAATCAATTTACATCATCAGTTGATAGAACTCCAAGTTCCCTGCAAAGGACCAACAACTCAGGGGGAGTTTCAACTGATCAACACTCTGTCTCACATCACGACAATACTGAGGCCACCTCATCTAGAGCACATCTTCCACCTCAAAGGAAATGGACCAAGAATCATCCCTTTGAACTGAACATTGGTGATGCATCATCTAAAGTGCAAACAAGAAGAGCTACTCAAAATGAATGTCTGTATAGTAGTTTTCTATCTCATGAGGAACCTAAGAAAGTGGAAGAAGCCTTAATGGATCCAGATTGGATATTAGCTATGCAGGAAGAGCTGAACCAATTTGAGAGAAACAAAGTTTGGAAGCTGGTACCCAAGCCAAAGAACAAGAGTTCCATTGACACAAAATGGGTATTCAGAAACAAGATGGATGAAAATGGCATTGTCATAAGGAATAAAGCCAGATTGGTTGCTAAAGGCTATTCTCAACAAGAGGGAATAGATTTTGATGAAACATTTGCTCCAGTTGCAAGACTTGAAGCCATCAGAATCTTTCTAGCCTATGCAGCTAATGCCAATTTCAAAGTCTATCAGATGGATGTCAAGAGTGCATTTCTAAATGGGGAATTGGAGGAAGAAGTTTATGTAAGCCAACCTCCAGGTTTTGAAGATCAAAATTTTCCAGACCATGTGTATTATCTGTTGAAAGCACTCTATGGACTAAAGCAAGCACCTAGAGCCTGGTATGAGACTTTGTCAAAGTTCCTTCTAGATAATCATTTCACAAGAGGTACTGTTGACAAAACTCTCTTCTTTAGAAATGTTAATGGCTCTAAGATACTTGTACAAATTTATGTAGATGATATTATATTTGGATCTACAGATGATAAGCTTTGTAAAAAGTTTGCTAAATTAATGCAAAGTAAATATGAAATGAGCATGATGGGAGAGCTAACTTACTTTCTTGGGTTACAAGTTAAACAAGTTAGTGGTGGAATTTTCATTAGTCAAACTAAATATATTTATGATCTTTTAAAAAAGTTTGACTTAATGGATTGTTCACCTGCAAAAACTCCCATGACCACTGCCACTAAGCTTGAATTAAATAAGGCTGAAAAGTCTGTGGATATTACAAGTTATAGAGGCATGGTTGGCTCACTTTTATATTTAACTGCTAGTAGACCTGATATAATGTTTTCTACATGTCTCTGTGCTAGATTTCAAGCTGATCCTAAAGAATCTCACTTAGTGGCTATTAAAAGAATTTTCAGATATCTCAAGGGGACTCCAAATCTAGGAATTTGGTACCCTAGAGAGTCTGGTTTTGATCTAATTGGCTACTCAGATGCAGATTATGTAGGTTGCAAAATAGACAGGAAAAGCACAACAGGCACCTGTCAATTTCTAGGGAACAAGCTTGTATCATGGTTCAGCAAGAAGCAGAATTCTGTTTCCACATCAACAGCTGAAGCTGAGTACATTACAGTTGGTAGTTGCTGTGCACAAATACTATGGATGAGGAACCAGTTATTTGACTATGGTATGACTGTTGACAAAATTCCAATATTTTGTGACAACACAAGTGCCATTGCCATTACTGAAAATCCAGTGCAGCACTCAAGAACCAAGCACATTGATATCAAGTACCACTTCATTAGGGAACATGTGATGAAAGGTACAGTGGAACTTCATTTTGTTCCAAGTGAACAACAAATTGCAGACATATTTACCAAGCCACTTGATGAATCAACATTCACAAGATTGGTAAGTGAGCTAGGTATGCTTAATTACTCTTAAAATTCATGTCCTTATTGCAATTTGATTTGAAGCCTGAAATGTATTAGCTGCTAGAACAAATTTGATTTTTAACACAGATTATTCCATCAATGGATATTCCCTATCCGTTGAAAGTCAAAATTGTTCTGTCAACGGATGTTCATTATCCGTTGACAGACATATACATTTCTGGAAATTTTTATCCGTCAACGAATAAAACTGAAGTGCTCTTCAACGGATGACAGTTTACTTTATCCGTTGAAATATCACATCAGTCGATTCAGGTGTTTCACAGCCGTTGATTCTATTATATTAACCGTTGATACTCATACATACATCTGTATGTATTTGTTTTAAAGGTAGTTTTTAGAATACTTACAGTTTATTCTTAAACGGCTGAAATTCACTTACATATATTTATTGTTTAATCTTTTATTTATGCTTTTTAATTTGAGAAAGTATATAAGCCCTTCTGATTTTTCATTTTTACTTTATGCTTTCTTGAAATTTCAAAGTTTTTACCATTTTCTCTCTGCAAAACCTTCAAGTTATTCTCTGCAATTTCTACTCACAACAATGGCACCAGTAGTAAAGATTATGTCTCAATCTGGATTCATCTATGAGAAGAACAATTTCATAGCTTTGGTAGAAAAGAATGAAGCCCACTCCGATTATAATAAAATGATGGACTTCATCAAAAACTGTAAACTTAGCTATGCAATGCTGGAAGCCCCAACGATTTACTGTGAAGTAGTTGAGGAGATTTGGACAACTGCTGAGTTCAACTCAATAGATAAGACTATCTCCTTCACCCTCAAAGGTAAAAATCACTGTGTTAACTGTGATGATTTACTAGCATGTTTTAAATTACCTGAGAACAATGCCATGACACCACACACTGATAATGATGTATCCAGCATGTTAGATTCCATAGGTTATTCTCTTAACTCTGCTAGTTTAGGGAGTATTAAAAGAAAAGGCCTTAGGAAAGAATGGAGTTTTCTTGGGGATGCCTTTATCAAGGTTTTCTCTGGGAAAATTAGCAATTTTGATGCCATAACTTCATCTCTTGTTAATATGCTCTATATGCTTGTTTCTGATATGTATTTTAATTTTAGCAACTATGTTATGCTAGAATTAGGTACTAGATTAGGTAACAAAGCTAATAGATCTAAAAACATCTATTATGCTAGATTCTTTATGTTATTGGCTAACCATGTTGCTGAAGGTTTGGTCATAACCAATGAGAATAATAAACTCAAGTGTCGGGCACAAGAGAAAAGAGTTCTTACAGATTTATTGAGAATGGATCTCAACAGCAGTGTGCCATTGGTATATTTACCAATCATGAATGCACCACAGGTAAGTGAGGTAATTGCTTCTACAACTCCTACTTCTTCCAACCCCTCTATTTCTTTATCTTCTAGTGTGGCCATGGAATCTGTGACAATGCCCCAACAGATTCCTACCAAGGTCACCAAAACTAAACTTTAAAAATCAAAGACAAAGAAAACTACCTCTGTTGTTTCTCAAAAGACAACAGTTGTAACATCTATCATTAACCCTGAGGGGAGTGAACAGGGTGTGTGTAACACCCCCAGATCCGGGGTCGAGGATCCGGGTCGTCACGGTCTTTCTTTCCACAATATCACTTCACTTAATTAATAATAATAACCTTATGCTGTGACCCCACACTAACACATTAACCATTTATACTTATTCCTCACATGAACTAAAAGCTTTACTTAGGTTCTTTAACTAATTACCAAGATTTACAACTCCAACAATGCAACAAAACCAACTAATCTCTACAAACTCAACCAAACTTCAACCATTCAAGCATCATGCTTCACATATGCTATATCAAACACATTCAATCCTAATTACTCAAAACTAAAGCTAGGGTTTGTAGTTTATACCTTCCTTGAAGTGGTGGGTGGAGCTAGGAAGCCTTAAGAAGCTTGGAGAAGTCTTAAGAATGCTTGGATCTTCAAGAAAAACAAGAAAAAGTTCAAGTTAAAAACTTGAAAACACTATTCATTGTCTTCTTCTTTGATTAAATGAAGAAGATTGAGAAGGAATTAATGGCTTAAACTCATGATATAGTCCTAACTAAGCATGAAGATGATTAGGGAATTATCTTACCAATTTAGGAAGCTTGGATCTTGGATTTTGAATTTCTCTTGCCTTTTGAATAGTGAAAAGCCGTGAGCAATGAAGAACAAGGCCTTGGTTGCTTTTGATTTTTGATGAAAATGATTTTACTTGGCTTGGTTGATTGGTTTTTGTGCTTGCTTTAGTCAATTACTTTCTTGCCCTTGAAATTGTGTGGTTACAAAGCTACCACACCTCCTTCCTTCCCATGTCATGCTTATGTCATCCTCATGATGTCATCCTCCCTTCCTTGTCCTCTTTCTATTGGTTGGATGACATCCTTCCCGCTAATCCCTTTGATTAACTTCCTAATCGTTTGCCTAATGACCGCTGATCTGTTATACGGTTCGCTTAACTTTCGTTCTCGTTTATCGTTTGAAGGATCACACCCGGGATCTTATTACTTAGGTTCCCTTAACCTTTCTCAATACATTATATTCCTTTTTATGATCCTCTATTATAATCCTTTTTATCCTGTTACCTTATACTCAATTCTCTCCGTATCTTGTGGATTTCCGGGAAAAACCAAAGTGTTCGGAATTGGATTCTGACGATCTTTACATACACTTATATACTTCATAGAGTACTAATAATATCCCAGAATATCCATAACAGAACCCCTACATAGTGTGGCATGAAAAGTTTTCTCATTCAGCAAAAACACTATTCATAAGGGTTTCAAAATTTTCCAAAAATTGGGGTTATTACAGTCTCCCCTCCTTAAAAGGATTCCGTCCCGGAATCAAATAGAGAACAAATGGGGATACTTTCTTAGCATTACACTTCCTAACTCTCGAGTCAATTTTCCCACATTGTGGTTCTACCACCAAACTCTGCCTAGTTTGATAATCCTTCTCCTAAGCACTTGTTCCTTTTCACTCTATAACCCTCCCTGGTTGCTCCATATAGGTTACGTCGGGTTGCATATCTATGCGCTCATATGCCTCTATTTATCTGGCATCCGAATTACACTTCCTTAACATTGATACGTGAAACACGCTATGAACTTACTACATGTTCGGGGGGGTAGGGCTAGCTCATATGCTAACTTCCCAAAACGTCTTAATATATCCAAGGGTCCAACAATTTGTGGACTTAGCTTTTCTTTCTTTCCGAACCTCATCAATCCTTTCCAAGGGATACCTATAACATTACTAGGTCCCCTATTTCATACTCTTTATCCTTTCGTGTCAAATCAACATACTTATCATGTCCATCTTGGGCTACTACCAGCCGTCCTCTGATTAGATCTATCATATCCTTGGTCCTTTGGACTACTGCGGGTCCGAGCATCTTACGCTCTACAACTTCATCCTAACATAAGGGAGATCGACATTGTCTTCCCTCAAGGATCTCATAAGGCGACATCTCGATAATGACATATGATCTATTGTCGTAAGATAACTCAATCCGAATTAAGTGATCATTCCAATTTCTTTCAAGTCTATTGCACAGACTCTCATTATAGCTTTTAGCATTAGAGCTTTTGCTTCTCAATACCCATCTTTTTTTTTCCAGTTCGTAGTCGCTACTATCTTCCGTTCCTAATATTATACTGGTTATACTTTTGCTCGTTAGCGTTCTATAACCTTTTAATAACCACATCAACCTTAGTATCACGAATGTGTTCCCATTCCGCATACTACCACCACTTTATTACTCCTTTTTCAGTTGTTTCTATTTCCGAAAGCTTAGTCCTTCATATAGAAGTAAAAGAATTTATTGAGAGATCACTATGATCATGAACACTTGTTACATTGCATAGTTAGTACAGAAGGTGGCCAGCCTTTAGTACTTGACAAGCAATTAAACAATAGCTGGTATCCTACTCGGCTTCTATCACACAGATAGATAGTCATTCGGCAATACCTCCCCTTCTGGAAGGGTTGTTCTTCTCAGCTTACATGAAATGAAAAGAAGAGAAAAGAACGAATTGAAGAGAATTGTATATTCATAAAAAAAATTTATTGCCATAAAATATCTGGCTTGGAATCTACCTCTGAACTATAGAGGTTTGTCATAGGAGAACAAAACATATATGTATTTATATCAACATCGAGTATTATCGCATCGCATTTCACATGCTTAAATATTTGCTACTCCGTCCATCATTCTATGGACCCATGCACTTCCTCTAGCTTATACACAATTACCTTTGAAACTCCCTCGATATCGAAAATCGAACCTGGGATCTCATTCTAGACATCATCGTTACTAGAATTCTATGCTTGCACTGCAACCTTCCTCGTATAATAATACGACTCTCTATTGATAAGGAAGAATAATAATTCACTAGGTAGATACTCTACTTAATTAGTCTATCAACGATAACTTATACACTACCACAACCCGATTAGTGGTACTCAATCTCAACACCCATTCCAATACAACTCTCACGGTTGTAATCAGCTCAATACTCGCAGAATCATTGCTGCCTTACTATGGTCCACCACTGACCTACTGTAGTCATTCATTTTCCATGAAGTCTTAATAGCTAACCATATGGAGTCCATACATGTCGTATCAAATCCTTCTAAGGAGTTAACATAACCACCAATCACAATTCATGAAGAACACTCCAAACTCTGACGTACTTTCATGACATGAAGTAGATAAAATTGCAGAAGAGTTTCAATCAAAGCAACGATAGCAGGTTAATACCATTCTTAATCATATGCCTTAAATAGAAGACTTAACTCAAAGGTTCGTCTAGTCCTTTTTGAACTATGGTCCTGGCTTATCTCAAGATAGTATCTTCTGAGATAGATAGCCCGCTCATGGCGATTACACGAATTAAACCTTTACTAACTACTATTACGGTTGGGTATTGCACAGTCATCAGAAGGAATGTCAATCTTCCAACCCATAATACAACCTTCACAGTTTTAACCATCATCACTGTATTCCTCTGGCACAAGTGCCTATAATTATCCTCTTACCTTTAAAGTATCGACCACCTCTTTGGCCTTTCCTGATAGTACAATTTCCTTACAGTCAATGTCATTTTAACCACCTCCAAATAATTTTCTACCTCATTTCAATCACAGCTTATGTGAAGATGTTTTCCTTAAAATCTGATGAGAAAAAAAAATCACCATTTTTCCATAAGTTATTGCCTCAGTCTTTAGAGGTTAATCACTGTCATGACTGACTCTCAATCATAATTAGAACATCTTTTATCTTAAGTCCTAATTGCCCTGAACAATTTCGACCATTACTGGTTCGATCCATACTTTCTCGTGGTTTAACACGTGCCCCACTTGGCAACATTATAATTACGTCATATTTCCTTTATCAACATTTCTATTCTTGAGAATTTTGAATATTACCTTTTTCCTTATAAAACCTCTAAGGTTATCCTTCAATCGTTCCTCCTGTATTCCCTAGATACAGGGCATATCAAAATACCATTCACTATTACTAGAACCATTGTCTATATACTTCTGAAAAATTTCTCCACTGATCCTTAAAGGTTATTATTACCTTAATGTTTTCCAATTCATACTGTCAAAACTCATACTATCCCTATCAAGGGTGAAATGCCAACCTTTATGCATTCCCCTAGGATTCGTTTTAAGTTACCGATGTTCTATCCTTAATTCCACCTTTAAAAAGGTACAAGCATCCTTCCATGGATAAATAAAGTCATATATCCCTGATATGGGTATCTTATTCAATCATTCCCACCTCGATAGTAAATGCCTAATTTCACAATAACATCTGTATACAAAATGAGGTTAATCAAAATGGCCTCCAAAAGATAACAACGGTTATCCGCGTTTCTTGCCTAATCTGGTAACGATAACATGGATGTTCTGGAAGATATTGGTCGTGTTCAACGTGAACTTCTTCTTAATAATTCCTTATTTACTTTTGTTGTTTATCTCAACAGTCACCTCAATGTTGGGATATCTTTCATATCTGGCGTCTCCCTTTCTGGGTATCATGCCACCGGTCTTACACTTCACCTTCTTGAAGGTCACTTCCTTCATCCAATTTTCTTAATTTCTTACTTTCTTATCCCCTTAGTCTATCCGCGTCTCATTATTTATCCTTCGAATTATCTCAAGGTTTCCTCGAATCTTCCCAACTTACAGGGGAAAAATATATGTATCTCTTATGCCTTCAACCATCAATTTTAACTCATGGTGAATCACCCTCATCCTGACGATTACATACTCTTCTATTTCTATTTTTACGAGTCTTTAGGGTTTCCTCATACCCAACTCCCTTATCATTCCTCAAACTCTATTGCCGTTATATTCCTTTCCACTTCAATTTCTTTTTTCTTTTTTTTTTATTTTCCTTTCTCTTATCATTATTTCATAAACCAACACAACATAAGCATTGATTCCAACATCCCGTCATTCTGGATTCGTGTCCTCAGAACGAATCTTGACAACTTTTACAACTTAGATTCATAATTTTTCATACTCGGCTGCCTTTGTTCTGGCTCTTAAGCTTTTACTCTATCTCTATAACCTTGGGAAGTACTTTCCTGAAAACAATTGACTGAACTTAAATCAGTTTATTATAATCTCTTGCTCCGTGCCTTCCTTGGTCTTTCACCAGCGGGTGGTCTCTCTCTTAGGAGGGTAAGTGATAAAAACAGTCTTTTTGAGATTCGTCAATCATTTAGAATCTCAAATAATTCCTATATTTCCTTTAGCCAGGCTCTTGCCTCGATTGGGCCAGCTTGTTCCTTGGAACTCTGAGAGCTTAGCGACTTAGAGGTCCTGAAAGAATTTCACACCACATTGTTTCCTCAAGGTGGTGGTTGGGGATAATAGTCTAAGTTCTGTCTAGACAGGTCCATGAATTGCCGTATAGGAGTACCGTCTCGGGTCTCCTTTCCTTACTCGACTTTCTGTTTCCTTAGTATGAAATGTTTCATCCTACTCCCCATAATTGGGTTCATCTTTTAATTTAAAATCCTCATTTTCCACTCCATTATGTTATGGGTTCCTTCTATCTTGATGGCGTCCTCCCTGACTATCACATTCAGGGTTTGCTCTAACTCTTATTCCTCAAACTAGCTTTCATCTAAGATTTCATCTTTACGCTCTTAAACATTTGGAACCCAAATTCTATAGGAATACCTCATTATTCCCTTATCATCTCTCTCGGTATTAATCTCATATCTATTTGTTGGCTCTCTGCCTTCATTCATCACTTTTTCTGGCACAATATGTTCCTTTCCAATAATTCGGTCTCTATTGCAATCTCAAACAGCTTTTCGGTACCGGCTCCGGTTACCTTCACTACTATTTCCAAAACCTCTTATAAACTCTCCCAAAGACATTATCATCTTGAGTCTCTCCTTTTTACTAAGGGCATCAGCCACCACATTGGCTTTCCCCGGATGATAAAGAATCTCCCAATCATTATTCTTGATTAGCTCTAACTGCCTCCTCTGGCATATGTTGAGCTCTTTCTACGTGAAAATGTACTAGAGCACTTATGGCTTAGGTAATTCTCGCACTTCTCTCCATACAAGTAGTGCCTCCAATCTTTAGGGTAAACTATTGCCACGAGCCTAAGCTCATGAGCGGGGATATCGAATTTCATACTACCTTAATTGTCTTGACATGTACGCGATTACCTTACCGTGCTGCATAAGCACGCACCCTAAGCCCTTATGCGAAGCGTCACTACACTTCACCAAATCTCCTTTTCCATCCGGCAACGCCAGCATAGGGGCCATCACCAACCTCTGCTTCAGTTCTTGAAAGCTGTTCTCACATTTCTCTGTCCATTCGAACTTCTCAGTCTTACGAGTAAGCCGCGTTAAAGGGGCTACTATCTTTACAAACTTGAACGAACCTCCGGTAGTCGACCTAACCATGGTCATCAATTCATCAGTGGTCCTTTATCCAATCTTGTCAGGATCCTCCACGAGATCCTCCTCAGCAACAATCCCATCTAGGACAACATCCTCAACCGCTACATCCTCAATATCAACATCATCCGGTCCTGCATTAGGACACTCTATCGGATCCACAATCCGATCTCCAATTAGTAATAAAACATCATCGCGCTGTTGCTCCTCAACCTCAGGGTTCGGAGTCCCGCTACTCTATACGATAACGAACTACGCTTCTATCGCTACATTTATAAGGGTTCCCATAAGGGTTTTAACTATCAGTACTACGTTAGGTAGTCCGACTATGAACTTGGCAAGAGTTCTTATTATCTTAGTGAACTTATTATCTTAACGTCCCATCATCTCTGAGGTTTATAACGCTTAGCTCTGATACCATTTCTGTAACACCCCCAGATCCGGGGTCGAGGATCCGGGTCGTCACGGTCTTTCTTTCCACAATATCACTTCACTTAATTAATAATAATAACCTTATGCTGTGACCCCACACTAACACATTAACCATTTATACTTATTCCTCACATGAACTAAAAGCTTTACTTAGGTTCTTTAACTAATTACCAAGATTTACAACTCCAACAATGCAACAAAACCAACTAATCTCTACAAACTCAACCAAACTTCAACCATTCAAGCATCATGCTTCACATATGCTATATCAAACACATTCAATCCTAATTACTCAAAACTAAAGCTAGGGTTTGTAGTTTATACCTTCCTTGAAGTGGTGGGTGGAGCTAGGAAGCCTTAAGAAGCTTGGAGAAGTCTTAAGAATGCTTGGATCTTCAAGAAAAACAAGAAAAAGTTCAAGTTAAAAACTTGAAAACACTATTCATTGTCTTCTTCTTTGATTAAATGAAGAAGATTGAGAAGGAATTAATGGCTTAAACTCATGATATAGTCCTAACTAAGCATGAAGATGATTAGGGAATTATCTTACCAATTTAGGAAGCTTGGATCTTGGATTTTGAATTTCTCTTGCCTTTTGAATAGTGAAAAGCCGTGAGCAATGAAGAACAAGGCCTTGGTTGCTTTTGATTTTTGATGAAAATGATTTTACTTGGCTTGGTTGATTGGTTTTTGTGCTTGCTTTAGTCAATTACTTTCTTGCCCTTGAAATTGTGTGGTTACAAAGCTACCACACCTCCTTCCTTCCCATGTCATGCTTATGGCATCCTCATGATGTCATCCTCCCTTCCTTGTCCTCTTTCTATTGGTTGGATGACATCCTTCCCGCTAATCCCTTTGATTAACTTCCTAATCGTTTGCCTAATGACCGCTGATCTGTTATACGGTTCGCTTAACTTTCGTTCTCGTTTATCGTTTGAAGGATCACACCCGGGATCTTATTACTTAGGTTCCCTTAACCTTTCTCAATACATTATATTCCTTTTTATGATCCTCTATTATAATCCTTTTTATCCTGTTACCTTATACTCAATTCTCTCCGTATCTTGTGGATTTCCGGGAAAAACCAAAGTGTTCGGAATTGGATTCTGACGATCTTTACATACACTTATATACTTCATAGAGTACTAATAATATCCCAGAATATCCATAACAGAACCCCTACATAGTGTGGCATGAAAAGTTTTCTCATTCAGCAAAAACACTATTCATAAGGGTTTCAAAATTTTCCAAAAATTGGGGTTATTACAGTGTGAGTGGTGAGGGGAGGGGTGAACATCAAAGAAACCCCCAGGATAAGGAAGGAGAGATAAGTGCTTCCCAAGCTAGCCAAGCCACAGTTTCTCAAAAAGCTGTGGTGGTTGAAAGGGTTACTAGCATATCCCTAGCTGCATCCTCCCAAAAGGATGTAACTATTGAAAATAGTTCCCAACCAGGAACACAGAACAAACGAGGGAGGGACAATAAAGCCAAACACTCACCAACAAAAGCCTTTATTAGAAAAAAGAGAGCCAGAACCCAATCTTCTACACAGGGTGCACACACTGCACAGATACATCCATCTGTATCTATGCCTTCTCAAACTCAGCTTGATGTGGCTCCAACAAATGTGGAGTCACAGCCCCATTCTCTCACAATTAACACACATCAATCACCACACACTTCATCACCATCTCTAGATGTGGATATGTTATTCCCATCAATTCCTGATTCTCCCTCTTTACAACTCAGGGAGGAGCCCCACTCAAATACAGGTGATCATCATCTTTTAGATGATTTGTTGGATCACCCGCAAATTCTTTCAGATGTAATTGAAGGATCTGTGTCACCAAAACTCATATCAATCTACACAGATTCAACAGTTATATCACTTTCAATTTCTACTTCTTTTCCTTCTTCAACGGATATCACTCATCCGTTGACAAGTGGTTGTTCTTCAACGGATAAGCTTAACAGCAGTTATCCGTTGATACCATCAGTTTCACCTTCAACGGCTATTCTGCATCCGTTGATAGTCTCTACACACACAACTGAAACAATTCCAAGTGTAGAAGACTTGATTACTGTACAATCACTTTTAGGACTGAGGGAAGGGAGTGACAATTTGAGTGAGAGGCTGGGTTGCTCCCAGGCAAAAGGAGAGATTGAGAGCTCAAATATGCATGCTATTTTTTCCAGCATGGCAAAAGTAAGTGAGAGGAGTACCACCTTAGTAGGTGAAGGTGAGGGAGTGAGTTGTGTGAGCCAGGGGGAGCCCCTGATGCAAGAACATAGAGAAAATGAGAGAAAGGCAGGTACAGCAGATATAAGGATGAAACCAGTCATTGCTAGTGAGTCAATGATTGTGAATGATGCTGAAAAGGAAAGACAATTTCAGCAACATTACAAAGCTGTAATTGATAACATTTCCTTGGATGCTGACACTTTTACTCATCCTGTTTCAGCCTATCAATTATTGGCTGCACAGGGCAATGTAGAGGCAGAAAAGACACTACATCTAGTACATACAACAGCATCTCTTCAAAGGGACAAAGCTGCTATTAACAAGATGCCTTCAACAGCTGGTGAGTCATTTGAAGAATTTGGAGTAAATTCTGATGATGATGACTTTGTTTCTTCTGATGGAAGCATGAACTTAGGGGAGATGAAGGCCCTAGTTCTATTCCAAATCTACCTGAATGGGCCTTAACAAAGGAGTCTACAACAGGGCAATTCAATGTCTCCTTAGTCAAACAAATCAGTACTATCCAACAGGCCATTCAGAAAACTTCTCATGCAGGTACAAAGGCTATCCTTACAGCTCATTTGGACTCACTGCATCTCATGAAGTTGCAGCAAGTAAGACAGAATCTGAGTGTGGATGAACTCAGAAAGGATATTGCTGACTTGAAATCCTACAATTCTGAAAAATTGGATTCAGTCATGCCCTATGGTACATTGCAGGACATTTTGTTGAGATTGAAAAAGGAATCTCATACTGAAAAGAGGCTGGCCAAATTGGAAGACAGAGTTCAAGTTATTGAAGATTCTGTGGCCACCATTCTTCACAACCAACAATCTCAAACAAATCTACTTATGCAACTGGCAAAAGCACAGGGCTTGACCCCTCTCCTTGATGATAACAAAAAGGGGGAGAGTAAAAGGGAAGGGGAAGGA
This sequence comes from Apium graveolens, assembly GCF_009905375.1. Taxonomy (NCBI): domain Eukaryota; kingdom Viridiplantae; phylum Streptophyta; class Magnoliopsida; order Apiales; family Apiaceae; genus Apium; species Apium graveolens. The sequence goes on along the minus strand of NC_133650.1, from coordinate 5,081,122 downwards.
GAGCCATCTACAAAAATCCAAATATCTAAAGTGCTAGTTCCTGCCATCACTACTTCTCCAATCATTCAAATCAAAGGAAAGCCTGATGGAATTGATTTAATCCAGCTAGCAGCAGCTGAAATTCAAGTGAAAGAGCAAAGGAGGAGAATTGATGAAAGGATGCAACAGTTGTTTGGCTCTACACAAGATAAATCAATATCTGTGAAACATAGCACAAAGGTTGAACCAATCAATATGGAGCACAAGCCAGAAAGGAGAAATAAGGTTGGAGAGACTTCTTTCAAGAATCTAAAACCTATGGTTCTCAAGCCCAATACTAGATCTAGCAAGGACTCCACAAAGAACCCTCTAGACTTTGCTCAAATGGAAGAAGTGGACTTTCCTCTTCCAAAGCCTGATGAAGACAAAGTTTTGGGTGTTAGCATCATAAAACACAAGGAGACCATGGATGAGGCAGTAAGGAGAAACATGGCTATTATCTTTAGAGAGGGAAAGAGCATATGTGTGATGCAAGGACATCCCAAATTCTCAATAGCCAAGAGGGAAGAAACCAAAAGGTTAAAGAAAGAAGCTGAAAAACTCAAGGCTGACAAAAGAGCACAAGCAAAGCTTGAACAAAAGCTTAAGTCAAGTCTAGTTGAAAATGAGAAAGGAATTGAAGTCAGGGGTGAAGACAAGATTGCAAACTTAGATGAGGTTTTTGGGAGTATATTTGGTGAAAGTATAGAGGAAAAAGAGGAATGGCAGAAGGGAAACAGAAGAAAGGCCAAGGCACATAGAAGGAGTGAAGGCAACACTGAAGAAACTAAATCTCTACCTTCCATACCTGAACCCTTTGTTGCTGATCCCACTATAAACATCCATGGTGAACCAATCATCCCAAAAGAGGAACCTATTGATTGGGACACCATCAATTTGCCTACCTTTTTAACCACTCTTCCACTACCAAAGAAACAGAAAAGAAAATCCAAATCTACACCTACCCTAAACTCTAAGAAATTCACTCAAAAACATAAACCTAACCCTAAGCCACCCATTTCTAAAGATGATTATGTTCACATCTGTGACATAAAAGAAATTTCAGACATTGAACTCTATCTGGATGAGCTGGAGGATGTAAGGGGAATAGCTGCCTACAGACAGCTACCAGAGAGATTGGTGTTCAGATACAAAGGAGCTGGGGAAAGAACATGACCTCTCTACAGGATTCTGAATGAAGGCTACTCTACCTTGATCAGAGTCTTTTCAGCCATACAAAAGGATTCTGGCTTTACCAGGACTGCCAAGACTGAAATTCTCAACAAGATTGCCAACATAAGGAAAACTTGGAGGGAGCCCAATGCTTTGCCCAGAACCTTACTCATTCAAGAAAGGGGAACTACAATTCACAAATCACCTCATTGGTTGATGGAATTCAGAGATGATAAAGGAGTCAGAAGATTTTTCAGACTTGAAGATCAACTCAAGATTGCCAGCAATGAAACTCTCAAAGAAATGCAATCTAAGTTGGATATCAGTGATGAAGATGAAGCTGAATTCTTCAGACAACTCCAACTCCAAATTGAGGAAAATGACAAAGGGCTAGGAAAGAAAACCAGGGAACAAAGAAGAAAAAGATGATTTGCTCAGGCTAGAGGAGCACCCTTGGAAATACTGTAAATCTTCAATTACCTTCTAGTACATACACTTTTGCAGCACTTTTAAATTTCTACTTAGTTCCAGTTCATATATTTGTTAAGTGTTTTGTTATCATCAAGTTAACCTTGAATTTATGTCTACAATTCTTATAGACATAAATAGGGGGAGATTGTTAGGAATATATGTGCCTTAGTTTGATGATATGTTTAACAAAACACTTAAGTAGAAATCTAGTGTTTGTAGCCTCAACGGATAAGACCATTTTGGCTATCCGTTGATGGTGTAGCTTTACTTAGAAATAAGTCTAGTATTGTAGCACATTTCAGTCTCTGAATTTGAGATATAATTCTTAAATGTTGAGGGAAATTATAAGTCATGTTGACTACTAGAGGATATGCAGATAGGAAGGCCAATTATAAATATTTCATGCCTTGTAATTTTGTATAAATGAAATGGTGTCAACGGATAACTTAAAGACCTTCAACGGATGAGAAACAAAGCTTCAACGGATGTCTCTAAAGCTTCAACGGATAACATCCTTCAACGGATGAGTGCATCAACGGATAGAGCTTCAACTGCTAACACATCAACGGATAAAGCCATCAACGGATGAAGGCTTCAACGGATGTTCTGTTAAATAGCAGTTGACAAGTGGTAGTTGTACCTACAAACAGAGGCACATGGGTTGACAGAGACAACTGAGATGTGGTAGCCTATTTCAGGAACATCAGAAAAAGCAGCCGTTCTACTCTAGCATAAAGAGGCAATAGTCAACAATGCACTGGAGTAAAATGGAAAAGAAACAAGTGGAGAACTTATTTTATTATTGTATTTTTATCTTTGTCTTCACTTGTAAACTTGGTGATATATAAACCAAGTAGCAGCTAGTAATTAGATGAGAATTTTTCCAGAGCTGTTTAGAAAAATCTTGAGAGAAAAATTATCTAGTTTGTACTAGGACGCAGCTGTGATCAACTTCTTGAATCACAGATTTTCTGAAATACCATCTCTGGTGGAACAACAATCCACCAGAAAAGTTTTTAAGGTCTGTTGTGTTCTTTACATTAGTGTTTGAATATATATCTGTCTGTATTAGCTTAAAGCAATTCATACACTTGTTTATCTTAAACACATAGCCTTTGAAACTGCTCAAAACTTGAAAAAGTTTTGAGATTTACATTCAACCCCCCTTCTGTAAATCTCATTGTTAGTTCATTAGGAATAACACTAAGTAAAGCTGCACCATCAACGGATAGCCAAAATGGTCTTATCCGTTGAGGCTACAAACACTAAACTTCTACTTAAGTGTTTTGTTAAACATATCATCAAACTAATGCACATATATTCCTAACAATTTGCGAATCGCAAATTCACACACGTAACTTTAAAATAACATATATCTGGTCAATAACATCAAACATTCCTCACATTGGTATATTCAAACATATAAATCCCCTTTTAATAACTGATTACGCGCCTAATATCTACTCGATAAATCAAATAACAAAAATAACTTTTCAATTATAATCTCGAATCACAGAAACTCACAGAGAACTCCACATTTATCATAACTTGTTATTACCCTCAATTTCTATGATTTTAATCCTTCTCATTTGATCCATTATTTGAATAACGGGTCTCGTTCTACTTGACGACCCGATAGTCATAACTTAACCCTTTTAGCTGACTAATCGAACTGGAACGAGACTTTGCCCGTTCATTATTACTGTTTCACATAAATTATACATAAACCACAAAATCATTTAACCTTTTATTTTATTCGCATAAATCCACGTAACAACACGAGAACTATATTTTATTCATATAAATACATCACGAAAATCCCAGTTGTTACAGTTCTAATGTGACTACTCTCTTAGGTATTTCCCTAAAAGACTAATGCAAACATATATGTGGCAGAATTGTGCAGGGTTCAGACAAAACCAATTCTCACATTCCATTTTTGCAGGTATTATGGGTTGCTTATGTGCTTTAGTGAGATTGAGGTTGTTGGAGCAGGCTACCAAAAAAGAGATTTCAGAATATTAAGAACTTCTTGGCAATGTTTGTTTAGATTAATGATGCATAAAATTGGGTGTTTGATCTAATTTATATTATATTTTGTCCTTGAGCTATTCTATTGACTGAATTTGTATCTTTTTTTGTGAAAAATGATATTTGAGAAGAGCATGACATTAACTCTTCCGCCAGAATATTAAGAATGAAGTGAAAGAAAATAGGCCACGTGATTTCGTTGGAGGATGGTGTATTAACATAATAAGTTAGAAATTCTATATAGTTTATACCTTTACGACTCATAATCCTATTTGTTATGATATCGAATATTGATTCTTTATTCTGATGGGATATTTACCCATCTTACGAGAGGATAATATTTACGGAGATTATGCGGAAATGTGCATATACCATTTTTATGATATCATTATACTTACTTTCAAGATTTCTTTAGTCTTTAAGTTTATGTATATATTTGTGTGTGTGTGTGTGTCATTCTTAATATGATCTGAAAATTTTATTATATTTGGTTGTGTGTATTTGGTGTATATTTGTTAGGAATATATGTGCATTAGTTTGATGATGTGTTTAACAAAACACTTAAGTAGAAATTCAGTGTCTGTAGCCTCAACGGATAAGACCACTTTGGCTATCCGTTGATGGTGTAGCTTTACTTAGAAATAAGTCTAGTGTTGTAGCATATTTCAGTCTCTGTATTTAAGATGTAATTCTTAGAAGTTGAGAGAAACTATGAGTCATGTTGACTACTAGAAGATATGCAGATAGGAAGGCCAATTGTAAATATTTCATGCCTTGTAATTTTGTATAAATGAAGTGGTATCAACGGATGACTTAAAGACCTTCAACGGATGAGAAGCTAAGCTTCAACGGATGTCTCTAAAGCTTCAACGGATAACATCCTTCAACGGATGAGTGCATCAACGGATGAAAGCTTCAACGGATGTTCTGTTGATTAACCGTTGATAAGTGGTAGTTGTACCTACAAACAGAGGCACGTGGGTGAACAGAGATAACTGAAATGTGGCAGCCTAATTTCAGGAACATCAGAAAAAGCAGCCGTTCTACTCTAGTATAAAGAGACATTAAGTCAACAAAGTACTGGAGTGAACTGGAGAAGAAACAAGTGGAGATCTTACTTTATTATTTTATATATCCTTGTCTTCACTTGTAAACTTGGTAATATATATAAACCAAGTAGTAGCTAGTAATTAGATAAGAATTTTTCCAGAGCTGTTTAGAAAAATCTTGAGAGAAAAATTATCTAGTTTGTACTAGGATGCAGCTGTGATCAAATTCTTAGATCACAGAATTTCTGAAATACCATCTCTGGTGGAACAACAAATCCACCAGAAAAGTTTTTAAAGGTTTATTGTGTTCTTTACATTTGTGTTTGAATATATATCTGTCTGTATCAGCTTAAAGCAATTCACACACTTGTTCATCTTGAACACACAGTCTTTATAAACTGCTCAAAACTTGAAAAAGTTTTGAGATTTACATTCAACCCCCCTTCTGTAAATCTCATTGTTAGTTCTCTAGAAATAACAATTGGTATCAGAGCAGTCTCTTGACAAATAAAGAGTTTAAAGATCTTGGAATCTAACAAAGATGAGTAAGAAGGATATTGGAGTAAAAATCCCAGTTCTTGACAGAGACAGTTATCACCACTGGAAGGTGAAAATGCACCTTCATCTACTCTCCCAAGATGAAGGTTATGTAAACTGTATTGAGAATGGTCCTCACATTCCCCACAAAGTAGCCACAGTTGCTACGGCCACAATTGCTGTTGGTCAATCCATTCCAAAACCTAGAGCAGAATGGACAATGGAAGACACAGAAGAAGTCCACAAGGATAAGAAGGCTATGAACATTTTGTTTAATGGTCTTGACAAGGATATGTTTGATAATGTGATAAATTGCTCAACTGCCAAAGAGATTTGGGACACAGTTCAGCTGCTGTGTGAAGGTACAGAATAAGTAAAAGAGAACAAGATGCAGCTTCTCATTCAACAGTATGAGTATTTTCATTTTGAAGAAAATGAATCTTTAAATGACACATTTAACAGATTCCAAAAGCTGTTGAATGGATTGAAGCTGTATGGTAGAGTGTACCAGGTGAAGGATTCAAATCTTAAATTCTTAAGATCCTTGCCAAAGGAATGGAAACCCATGACTGTCTCCTTAAGAAACTCTCAGGATTATAAGGACTTCACTCTTGAAAGATTATATGGAATCTTGAAGACTTGTGAACTAGAGTTGGAACAGGATGAGGTATTGGAGAAGGGGAGAAAGAAAGGAAGTTCAGTTGCATTGGTAGCTGAAAATGAGAGGGAATGCAGACAAGAAACTGTGAGATCTACATCAAACTCCAAAATGGTACAAGATATCAGGAATCAAGCAAAGGAAAAGAGCAAGTTGCTGAGAATGAAGACAACTCCAGTCAAGATGACTCTGATAGTGTTGATGAGCATCTTGCATTTTTGTCCAGGAGATTTGCAAAGATGAAGTTTAAGAAAAACACTAGAGCCACTAAACCTCATAAGAACATGGTGGACAAATCAAAGTTCAAGTGTTTCAATTGTGGTATAAGTGGACACTTTGCAAGTGAGTGCAGAAAGCCAACTTCTGAAAAGAAGAAATTTGACCAAGTAGATTACAAGAAGAAATATTTTGATCTGCTCATGCAAAGAACAAGAGTCCTATTGACACAAAATGGGTATTCAGAAACAAGATGGATGAAAATGGCATTATCATAAGGAATAAAGCCAGATTGGTTGCTAAAGGCTATTCTCAGCAAGAGGGAATAGATTTTGATGAGACATATGCTCCTGTTGCAAGACTTGAAGCCATCAGAATTTTTCTAGCCTATGCAGCTCATGCCAATTTCAAAGTCTATCAAATTGATGTCAAGAGTGCGTTTCTAAATGGGAAATTAGAGGAAGAAGTCTATGTAAGTCAACCTCCAGGATTTGAAGATCCAAATTTTCCAGACTATGTATATTATCTGTTGAAAGCACTCTATGGACTGAAGCAAGCACCTAGAGCCTGGTATGAAACCTTATCAAAATTTCTTTTGGAGAATCACTTCACTAGAGGTACTGTTGATAAAACTCTCTTCTTTAGGAATGTTAATGGCTCTAGTATACTTGTTCAAATTTATGTAGACGACATAATATTTGGTTCTAAAGATGATAAACTTTGTAAAAAGTTTGCTAAGCTAATGCAAAGTAATTATGAAATGAGCCTTATGGGAGAACTAACCTATTTTCTTGGTTTACAAATTAAACAAGTTAGTAATGGAATTTTCATTAGTCAAACTAAATATATTCATGATCTTTTAAAGAAGTTTGACTTAATGGAACGTTCATCTGCAAAAACTCCCATGGCCACTGCCACCAAACTTGAATTAAATAAGACTGAAAGGTCTGTGGACATTACAAGTTATAGAGGCATGGTTGGTTCACTTTTATATTTAACTGCTAGCAGACCAGATATAATGTTTGCTACATGTCTGTGTGCTAGATTTCAAGCTGATCCTAGGGAGTCTCACTTAATAGCTATCAAAAGGATTTTCAGATATCTCAAGGGTACACCAAATTTAGGTATTTGGTATCCTAGAGAATCTGGCTTTGATCTAATTGGTTATTCAGATGCAGACTATGCAGGTTGCAAAATAGACAGGAAAAGTACAACAGGCTCCTGCCAATTCCTGGGAAACAAGCTTGTATCATGGTTTAGCAAAAAGCAAAATTCAGTCTCTACTTCTACAGCTGAGGCTGAATACATTGCTGCTGGAAGTTGCTGCTCTCAAGTGTTATGGATGAGAAATCAACTCCTTGACTATGGACTTCATGTTGATAGAATTCCTATCTTTTGTGACAACACAAGTGCCATAGCCATAACAGAGAATCCTGTACAGCACTCAAGAACCAAGCACATTGATATCAAGTACCACTTCATTAGGGAGCATGTCATGAATGGTACAGTGGAACTACATTTTGTTCCAAGTGAACAACAAATTGCAGACATATTTACCAAGCCACTTGATGAATCAACATTCACAAGATTAGTAAGTGAGCTAGGTATGCTTAATTACTCTTAAAATTCATGTCCTTATTGCAATTTGAATTGAAGCCCGAAATATATTAGTTGCTAGAACAAATTTGACTTTTAACAAAGTTTATTTCATCAACGGATGTTTCCTATCCGTTGAAAGTCAAAATTGCTCTATCAACGGATATTCATTATCCGTTGAAAGACAAATACATTTCTGGAATTTTTATCCGTCAACGGATAAAACTGAAGTACCTTTCAACGGATGACAATTTGCCTTATCCGTTGAAATGTCACATCAGTCGATTCAGGTGTTTCACAGCCGTTGATTCTATTTTCTTAACCGTTAATACTCATACATACATCTGTATGTATTGGTTTTAAAGGTAGTTGTTAGAATACTTACAGTTTATTCTTAAACGGCTGAAATTCACTAACATATACTTATTGATTAATCTTTTACTAATTTTTTTTTTGAAAGCATATAAGCCCTTCTGATTTTTCATTTTTACTTTACGCTTTCTTAAAATTTCAAGCATTTACCATTTTCTCTCTACAAAACCTTCAAGTTATTCTCTGCAATTTCTACTCACAACAATGGCACCAGTCGTGAAAATTATGTCTCAATCTGGGTTCATCTATGAGAAGAACAATTTCATAGCTTTGGTAGAAAAGAATGAAGCCCATTCAGACTATCACAAAATGATGGACTTCATCAAAAACTGTAAACTTAGCTATGCAATGCTGGAAGCCCCAACGATTACCTGTGAAGTAGTTGAGGAGATTTGGACAACTGCTGAGTTCAACTCCATAGATATGACTATCTCCTTCACTCTCAAAGGTAAAAATCACTGTATTAACTGTGATGATTTACAAGCATGTTTTAAATTACCTGAGAACAATGCCATGACACCACACACTGATAATGTTGTATCCAGCATGTTAGATTCCATAGGTTATTCTCTTAACTCTGCTAGTTTAGGGAGTATTAGAAGAAAAGGCCTTAGGAAAGAATGGAGTTTTCTTGGGGATGCCTTTATAAAGGTTTTCTCTGGGAAAATTAGTAATTTTGATGCCATAACTTCATCTCTTGTTAATATGCTCTATATGCTTGTTTCTGATAGGTATTTTAACCTTAGCAACTATGTGATGCTAGAATTGGGTACTAGATTAGGTAACAAAGCTAATAGACCTAATAACATCTATTATGCTAGATTCTTTATGTTATTGGCTAACCATGTTGCTGAAGGTTTGGTCATAATCAATGAGAATAATAAACTCAAGTGCTGGGCACAAGAGAAAAGAGTTCTTGCAGATTTATTGAGAATGGATCTCAACAGCAGTGTGCCATTGGTATATTTACCAATCATGAATGCACCTCAGGTAGGTGAGGTAATTGCTTCTACAACTCCTACTTCTTCCAACCCCTCTATTTCTTTATCTTCTAGTGTGGCCATGAAATCTGTTAGGAATGTATGTGCATTAGTTTGATGATATGTTTAACAAAATACTTAAGTAGAAATTTAGTGTCTGTAGCCTCAACGGATAAGACCACTTTGGCTATCCGTTGATGGTGTAGCTTTACTTAGAAATAAGTCTAGTGTTGTAGCATATTTCAGTCTCTGTATTTAAAATGTAATTCTTGGAAGTTGAGAGAAACTATGAGTCATGTTGACTACTAGATGATATGCAGATAGGAAGGCCAATTGTAAATACTTCATGCCTTGTAATTTTGTATAAGTGAAGTGGTATCAACGGATGACTTAAAGACCTTCAACGGATGAGAAGCTAAGCTTCAACGGATGTCTCTAAAGCTTCAACGGATAAAGTCATCAACGGATAACATCCTTCAACGGATGAGTGCATCAACGGATGAAAGCTTCAACGGATAACATCCTTCAACGGATGAGTGCATCAACGGATGAAAGCTTCAACGGATGTTCTGGTGATTAGCCGTTGATAAGGGGTAGTTGTACCTACAAACAGAGGCACATGGGTTGATAGAGACAACTGAGATGTGGTAGCCGAATTTCAGGAACAACTAGAAAAAGCAGCCGTTCTTCTCTAGTACAAAGATGCAATAGTCAACAAAGTACTGGAGTGAACAGGAAAAGAAGCAAGTGAAGATCTTATTTTATTACTGTATTTTATATTGTTCTTCACTTGTACACTTGGTAATATATAAACCAAGTAGAAGCTAGTAATTAGATGAGAGATTTTCCAGAGCTGTTTAGAAAAATATTGAGAGAAAATTCATCTAGTTTGTACTAGGATGCAGCTGTGATCAACATTGTTTAATCACAGATTTTCTAAAATAGCATCTCTGGTGGAACAACAAATCCACCAGAAAAGTTTTTAAGGTCTGTTGTGTTCTTTACATTTGTGCTTGAATATATATCTGTCTGTATTAGCTTAAAGCAATTCACACACTTGTTCTTCTTGAACACACAACTTTCATAAACTGCTCAAAACTTGAAAAAGTTTTGAGATTTACATTCAACCCCCATTCTGTAAATCTCATTGTTAGTCCACTAGGAATAACAATTGGTATCAGAGCAGGCTCTTGACATACAAAGAGTTTAAAGATCTTGGAATCTAACAAAGATGAGTAAGAAGGATATTGGAGTAAAGATCCCAGTTCTTGACAAAGACAGTTATCACCATTGGAAGGTGAAAATGCACCTTCATCTACTCTCCCAAGATGAAGGTTATGTAAACTGCATTGAGAATGGTCCTCACATTCCCCACAAAGTAGCAACAGTTGCTACAGCCACAGTTGCTGTTGGTCAATCCATTCCAAAACCTAGAGCAGAATGGACAATGGAAGACACAGAAGAAGTCCACAAGGATAAGAAGGCTATGAACATTTTGTTTAATGGTCTTAACATGGATATGTTTGATAATGTGATAAATTGCACAACTGCCAAAGAGGTTTGGGACACAGTTCAACTACTGTGTGAAGGTACAGAACAAGTGAAAGAAAACAAAATGCAGCTTCTCATTCAACAGTATGAATACTTTCATTTTGAAGAAAATGAATCTTTAAATGAAACATTCAATAGGTTCCAAAAGCTGTTGAATGGACTGAAGCTGTATGGAAGAGTGTACCAGGTGAAGGATTCAAATCTTAAATTTTTAAGATCCTTGCCAAAGGAATGGAAACCCATGACTGTCTCCTTAAGAAACTCTCAAGATTATAAGGACTTCACTCTTGAAAGATTGTATGGAATCTTGAAGACTTATGAACTAGAGCTGGAACAGGATGAGGTATTGGAGAAGGGGAGAAAGAAAGGAAGTTCAGTTGCATTGGTAGCTGAAGATGAGAGGAAATGCAGACAAGAAACTGCGAGATCTACATCAAACTCCAAAGATGGTATAAGAAATCAGGAATCAAGCAAGGGGAAAGAGCAAGTTGCTGAAAATGAAGACAACTCCAGCCAAGATGACTCAGATGGTATTGATGAGCATCTTGCATTTCTGTCCAGAAGATTTGCAAAGATGAAATTCAAGAAACACACTAGAGCCACTAAACCTCACAAAAACACTGTGGACAAATCCAAGTTCAAGTGTTTCAATTGTGGTATAAGTGGACACTTTGCAGGTGAGTGCAGAAAGCCAACTTCTGAAAAGAAGAAATTTGAACAAGTAGATTACAAAAAGAAATATTTTGATCTACTCAAGCAAAAGGAGAGGGCTTTCATTACTCAAGAAAGGGACTGGGCAGCTAATGGAGATGAAGAGGATGAAGATGTGGAGTATGTCAACCTTGCTCTCATGGCTGATTCTGAAGAAAATGAAGTTAGTTCATCAAGCAATCAGGTAATCACTACTGACTTAACACAGCTTACTAAAGAAGAGTGCAATGATGCTTTTAATGACATGTCTACCGAATTGTATCATTTGCGTGTGTCTCTTAAATCTCTTGCTAAAGAAAATAGTAGGATTAGAGAGAACAATCTGTTTTTAAGTAATAGAAATGCTTTGTTAGAAGATAAGATGATTGACCTAGAGAAAACAAAGTTGCATTGTATATCTGTTGAAAATGAACTAGCTGAATCTGTTAAGAAAGTAGAAATACTTTCCAATCAATTAGAGAAAGAGCAAGAGGTGATTAAAGCCTGGAAGACATCTAGGGATGTAAGTGCTCAAATTGCTAAGGTCCAAGGAATTGAATCATTCTGTGAAACTGCCTGGGATAAAAATAAAAAGAAACTGGAATTAATTGATGGGCTGTCAACGGATGTGGAATCAACGGATGATGAAAGTTATCCGTTGAAGGAAGAAAAGGAGCATCCGTTGAAGGTTCCTCAATCAAAACAGGCAGATGTTTCTAAAAGAGAGAATCTAAAGAAACTCAATAAAAAGTTTGGTTCAACTTCAAAGAACTTTGTCAAAGAAGAAGCAAGCACATCCAAAGATGTCAGTAAGGTGAATGTAGGGCACATGACCTTAGAACAGTTAAATAATAGGCTCAAGATGGTTGAGGATAAAAAGGAATCTAAAAGAAAATCCAACAGAAATGGGAAGGTAGGAGTTAATAAACACAACAATTACACACCTGATAGGTATGCTCCTAGAAAAAGCTGTGTGCATTGTAGTAGTGTTAATCATCTATCTGCTAGTTGTAAATCCATTAAGAAGACTCCCATAAATGTACCCTCTTCTATGCCTAATATGTCTGCATCACCTCTGCATGCTATGCCTGTTATGTCTCAACAAAATCCTTATGCACATTTTGTAAACATGCCATATTTTAACAATCCTTATCTTGCTGCATTTAGTATGCCTCAAATGCCATACAATATGCCCATATGGAATAACATGTTTGCACAATCAATGCCTAATAATTTTACAAATGTGCTAAATGATTCTGTGACTAACCCTACACCTCAACCAACTACATCTAAGACCAAGGTTGACTCAAACTTACCTAAGTCTAAAGATGCAGGAGGAATGAAGTCTAGGAGAAAGGCTAACAAGAATGGACCCAAGGAAACTTGGGTACCAAAATCAAATTGATTGATTTTATGGTGTGCAGGGAAATGGAAGAAATCTATGGTACTTGGACAGTGGTTGTTCAAGACACATGACAGGAGATTTCTCCCTGCTCACAGAGTTCAAGGAGAGAGCTGGCCCTAGCATAACCTTTGGAGATGACAGCAAAGGGTTTACTATGGGATATGGCTTGATTTCAACAAGGAATGTCATCATTAATGAAGTTGCATTAGTTGATGGTCTCAAGCACAATTTACTGAGCATCAGTCAACTATGTGATAGAGGGAATACAGTTTCCTTCAATTCTGAAGCCTGTGTTGTCACTAGTAAGAAAGACAACAAAGTGGTTCTAACTGGAGTTAGAAAAGGAAATGTGTACATAGCTGACTTCAACTCTACAGATGCAGAATCCATTACTTGTCTCTTCAGCAAAGCAAGCACAGTTGAAAGTTGGCTATGGCACAAGAAGCTATCTCACTTGAATTTCAAGACAATGAATGATCTAGTCAAAAAGGACTTAGTTAGAGGAATCCCTCTAGTTGAATTCTCAAGGGATGGTTTGTGTGATGCTTGTCAGAAAGGCAAACAAAGGAAAGCATCATTCAAAAAGAAGCTTGAAACAACAATTGATGAACCATTACAGCTGCTACATATGGATTTGTTTGGACCAGTCAATGTATTGTCTATTGCAAGAAAAAGATATTGCTTAGTGATTGTAGATGATTTCTCAAAGTTCTCATGGGTCTATTTTCTTGGATCAAAGGATGAAGCAAGTGAAATCATTATCAATCACATCAGGCAAGTCAACAATCATCCTGACTTGAAGGTTAGAAATATCAGGAGTGACAATGGAACTGAATTCAAGAATTTGACATTAAGGCTGTTCTGTGAAGAAAATGGAATCATGCATGAGTTCTCAGCTCCAAGAACACCTCAGCAAAATGGGGTTGTTGAAAGAAAGAACAGATCTTTAATTGAAGCTGCCAGAACAATGCTTGAAGAATCAAAGTTACCAACATATTTCTGGGCTGAAGCTGTTAATTGTGCCTGCTTCACTCAGAATATTTCTTTGATCAATCAAGCTAAATGCATGACTCCTTATCAGTTGTTCAAGAGAAGAAAACCAACTCTAAACTTTCTTCATGTCTTTGGATGTAAATGCTTTATACTGAGGAATCAATCTGACCATAAAGGGAAGTTTGATGCAAAGGCTGATGAAGGGATATTTGTTGGTTACTCAGCTGGAAAATCTTATAGGGTCTACAATCTAAGAACCAACATTGTTATGGAATCTGTGCATGTTGTGTTTGATGATAAAAAGATTGATGGACTAACAGATGAGGGACATAATGAGAGACTCAAATTTGACAACATTGAGATATATTGTGATGATAGTGAAGAGGAGACTGATGGAGATGACACTTCAAAAGGGATTCAAAACATGCCCTTGGATAATGCACAAAATACTGCATCCGTTGATAGAGGCAATGCAGTATCCGTTGAAAGACATAGTGCATCATCCGTTGAAGTACAAAATGAAGCATCCGTTGATCATAGTTCATCAACGGATAATCGATTTACATCATCAGTTGATAGAACTCCAAGTTCCCTGCAAATGACCAACAACTCAGGGGGAGTTTCAACTAGTCAACACTCTGTCTCACATCATGACAATACTGAGGCCACCTCATCTAGAGCACATCTTCCACCACAAAGGAAATGGACCAAGAATCATCCCTTTGAACTGATCATTGGTGATGCATCATCTAAAGTGCAAACAAGAGAAGCCACTCAAGATGAATGTCTGTATAGTAGTTTTCTGTCTCAGGAGGAACCTAAGAAAGTGGAAGAAGCTCTATTGGATCCAGATTGGATATTAGCTATGCAGGAAGAGCTGAACCAATTTGAGAGAAACCAAGTATGGAAGCTGGTACCCAAACCAAAGAACAAGAGTCCTATTGACACAAAGTGGGTATTCAGAAACAAGATGGATGAAAATGGCATTATCATAAGGAATAAAGCCAGACTGGTTGCTAAAGGCTATTCTCAGCAAGAGGGAATAGATTTTGATGAAACATATGCTCCTGTTGCAAGACTTGAAGCCATCAGAATATAATGTTTGATTTAACTGCTAGCAGACCAGATATAATGTTTGCTACATGTCTATGTGCTAGATTCCAAGCTGATCCTAGGGAGTCTCACTTAATTGCTATCAAAAGGATTTTCAGATATCTCAAGGGTACACCAAATTTAGGTATTTGGTATCCTAGAGAATCTGGCTTTGATCTAATTGGTTATTCAGATGCAGACTATGCAGGTTGCAAAATAGATAGGAAAAGTACAACAGGCTCCTGCCAATTCCTGGGAAACAAGCTTGTATCATGGTTTAGCAAAAAGCAAAATTCAGTCTCTACTTCTACAGCTGAGGCTGAATACATTGCTGCTGGAAGTTGCTGTTCTCAAGTGTTATGGATGAGGAACCAACTCCTTGACTATGGACTTCATGTTGATAGAATTCCTATCTTTTGTGACAACACAAGTGCCATAGCCATAACAGAGAATCCTGTGCAGCACTCAAGGACCAAGCACATTGATATCAAGTACCACTTCATTAGGGAGCATGTCATGAATGGTACAGTGGAACTACATTTTGTTCCAAGTGAACAACAAATTGCTGACATATTTACCAAGCCACTTGATGAATCAACATTCACAAGATTGGTAAGTGAGCTAGGTATGCTTAATTACTCTTAAAATTCATGTCTTTATTGCAATTTGAATTGAAGCCTGAAATATATTAGTTGCTAAGAACAAATTTGACTTTTAACATAGTTTATTCCATCAACGGATGTTCCCTATCCGTTGAAAGTCAAAATTGCTCTATCAACGGATAATCATTATCCGTTGAAAGACAAATACATTTCTGGAATTTTTATCCGTCAACGGATAAAACTGAAGTACCTTTCAACGGATGACAATTTGCCTTATCCGTTGAAATGTCACATCAATCGATTCAGGTGTTTAACAGCCGTTGATTCTATTCTCTTAACCGTTGATACTCATACATACATCTGTATGTATTGGTTTTAAAGGTAGTTTTTAGAATACTTACAGTTTATTCTTAAAACGGCTGAAATTCACTAACGCATATTTATTGATAAATCTTTATTTTATATTTTTGTTTATTAATTTGAGAAAGCATATAAGTCCTTCTGATTGTTCATTTTTACTTTACGCTTTCTTAAAATTTCAAGCATTTACCATTTTCTCTCTGCAAAAACTTTAAGTTATTCTCTGCAATTTCTACTCACAACAATGGCACCAGTCGTGAAGATTATGTCTCAATCTGGGTTCATCTATGAAAAGAACAATTTCATAGCTTTGGTAGAAAAGAATGAAGCCCACTCAGACTATCACAAAATGATGGACTTCATCAAAAACTTAGCTATGCAATGCTGGAAGCCCCAACAATTTTCTGTGAAGTAGTTGAGGAGATTTGGACAACTGCTGAGTTCAACTCCATGGATATGACTATCTCCTTCACTCTCAAAGGTAAAACTCACTGTATTAACTGTGATGATTTACAAGCATGTTTTAAATTGCCTGAGAACAATGCCATGACACCACACACTGATAGTGATGTATCCAGCATGTTAGATTCCATAGGTTATTCTCTTAACTCTGCTAATTTAGGGAGTATTAGAAGAAAAGGCCTTAGGAAAGAATGGAGTTTCCTTGGGGATGCCTTTATAAAGGTTTTCTCTGGGAAAATTAGTAATTTTGATGCCATAACTTCATCTCTGGTTAATATGCTCTATATGCTTGTTTCTGATAGGTATTTTAACTTTAGCAACTATGTGATGCTAGAATTAGGTACTAGATTAGGTAACAAAGCTAATAGACCTAATAACATCTATTATGCTAGATTCTTTATGTTATTGGCTAACCATGTTGCTGAAGGTTTAGTCATAATCAATGAGAATAATAAACTCAAGTGCTGGGCACAAGAGAAAAGAGTTCTTGCAGACTTGATGAGAATGGATCTTAACAGCAGTGTGTCATTGGTATATTTACCAATCATGAATGCACCTCAGGTAGGTGAGGTAATTGCTTCTACAACTCCTACTTCTTCCAACCCCTCTATTTCTTTATCTTCTATTGTGGCCATGAAATCTGTGATGCCCCAACAGATTTCTACCAAGGTCACCAAAACTAAACTTTCAAAATCAAAGACAAAGAAATCCACCTCTGTTGTTTCTCAAAAGACAACAGTTGTAACACCAACTATTAACCCTGAGGTGAGTGAACAGGGTGTGAGTGGTGAGGGGAGGGGTGAACATCAAAGAAACCCCCAGGATAAGGAAGGAAAGTTGAGTGCTTCCCAAGCTAGCCAAGCCACGGTTTCTCAAAAAGCTGTGGTGGTTGAAAAGGTATCTAGCACATCCCTAGTAGCATCCTCCCAAAAGGATGTTACTATTGAAAATAGTTCCAAACCAGGAACACAGAACAAACGAGGGAGGGACACTAAAGCCAAACACTCACCAACAAAAGCCTTTATTAGAAGAAAGAAGGCTAGAACCCAATCTTCTACACAGGGTGCACATACTGCACAGATACATCCATCTGTATCTATGCCTTCTCAAACTCAGTTTGATGTGACTCCAATAAATGTGGAGTCACAACCCCATTCTCTCACAATAATCACACACCAATCACCAAACACTTCATCACCATCTCTGGATGTGGATATGTTATTCCCATCAATTCCTGATTCTCCCTCTTTACAACTCAGGGAGAAGCCCCACTCAAATACAGGTGATCATCATCTCTTGGATGATTTGTTGGATCACCCACAAATTCTTTCAGATATAATTGAAGGATCTGTGTCACCACATCTCAAATCAATCTACACAGATTCAACAGTTATATCACTTTCAATTTCAACTTCTTTTCCTTCTTCAACGGATATCACTCATCCGTTGACAAGTGGTTGTTCTTCAACGGATAAGCTTAACAGCAGTTATCCGTTGATAACATCAGTTTCACCTTCAATGGATATTCCACATCCGTTGACAGTCTCTACACAAATAACTGAATTAATCCCAAGTGTAGAAGACATGAATACTGTGCAATCACTCTTAGGATTGAGGGAAGGGAGTGACAATTTGAGTGAGAGGCTGGGTTGCTCCCAGGCAAAAGGAGAGATTGAGAGCTCAAAAATGCATGCTATTTCTTCCAGCATGGCAAAAGTAAGTGAGTGGAGTACCACCTTAGTAGGTGAAGGTGAGGGAGTGAGTTGTGTGAGCCAGGGGGAGCCCCTGATGCAAGAACATAGAGAAAAAGAGAGAAAAGCAGGTACAGTAGATACAAGGGTGGAACCAGCCATTGCTAATGAGTCAATGATTGTGGATGATGCTGAAAAGGAAAGACAATTTCAGCAACATTACAAAGCTGTAATTGATAACATTTCCTTGGATGCTGACACTTTTACTCATCCTGTGACAGCCTATCAACTGTTGGCTGCTCAGGGCAATGAGAAAGCAGAAAGGTCACTACATCTAGTGCACACAACAGAATCTCTTCAAAGGGATAAAGCTGCCATTAACAAAATGCCTTCTACAGCTGGTGAGCCATCTGAGGAATTTGGAGCAAATTCTGATGATGATGACTCTATTTCTTTTGATGGAAGCATGAACTTAGGGGGAGATGAAGGCCCTAGTTCAATTCCAAATCTACCTGAATGGGCCTTGACTAAGGAGTACAGATCAGGGGAATTCAATGTCTCTTTAGTCAAACAAATCAACACTATTCAACAGGCCATTCAGAATACTTCACATGCAAGTATCAAGGCTATCCTTCAAGCTCACCTGGACTCACTGCATCTCATGAAGCTGCAGCAAGTGAAGCAGAATCTGAGTATAGATGATCTCAGGAAGGATATTGCTGACTTGAAAACCTATACTTCAGAAAAATTGGATTCAGTCATGCCCTATGGTACATTGCAGGACTTGGTTTTGAGATTGAAGAAAGAATCTGTTACTGAAAAACGGTTGGCCAAGTTAGAAGACAGAGTTCAAGTTATTGAAAATTTTGTGGCCACCATTCTTCACAATCAACAATCTCAAACCAGTCTCCTAATGCAGCTGGCAAAAGCACAAGGCTTGACCCCTCTCCTTGATGATAACAAAAAGGGGGAGAGTAAAAGGGAAGGGGAAGGAGAGCCATCTACAAAAGTCAACATATCTAAAGTGCTAGTTCCTGCCATCACTACTTCTCCAATCATTCAAATCAAGGGCAAGCCTGATGGAATTGATTTGATTCAGCTAGCAGCAGCTGAAATTCAAGTGAAAGAGCAAAGGAGGAGAATTGATGAAAGGTTGCAACTGTTGTTTGGTTCTACACAAGACAAATCAACATCTGTGAAATACAGCACAAAAATTGAACCAATCAACATGGAGCTCATGCCAGTAGGGAGTCATAAGGATGGAGAAGCTTCTTCCAAAGAACTACAAGCTATAATTCTCAAGCCCAATGAAAGATCCAATAAGGACTCAACAAAGAATCCTTTAAAAGAAGTGGACTTTCCTCCTCCAAAAGCTGATGAGAACAAGATTTTAGGCAGAAGTATTGCTTATCTCAAAAAGACCATGGATGAGGCTATAAGGAGAAATAGAGCTATTATCATTAGAGAGGGAAAGAGCATATGTGTGATGCAAGGACATCCCAAATTCTCAATAGCCAAGAAGGAAGAAGACAAGCAATTAAAGGCTGACAAAAGAGCACAAGCAAAGCTTGAACAACAGCTAAAGTCAAGTCTAGTTGAAAAAGAAAAAGGGATTGAAGTCAGGGGTGAAGACAAGACTACAAACCTAGATGAGGTTTTAGGGAGTATATTTGGTGAGAGTGTGGAAGAAAGAGAGGAATGGCAGAAGGGAAACAGAAGAAAGGCCAAGGCACATAGAAGGAGTGGAGATAACACTGAAGTAACCAAATCTATATCTAAACCACTACCTTCCATACCTGAACCCCTTGTTGCTGATCCCACAATAAACATCCATGGTGAACCAATCATTCCAAAAGAGGAACCTATTGATTGGGACACTATCAAATTGCCTACCTTTCTAACCACTCTTCCACTACCAAAGAAACAGAAAAGAAAACCAAAATCTACACCTCCCATAACCTCTAAGAAATTCACTCAAGAACAAAAACCTAAGCCTAAGTCACCCATTTCTAAAGATGATTATGTTCACATCTGTGACATAAAAGAAATTTCAGACATTGAACTCTATCTGGATGAGCTGGAGGATGTAAGGGGAATAGTTGCCTACAGACAGTTACCAGAGAGATTAGTGTTCAGATATAAAGGAGCTGGGGAAAGAACATGGCCTCTCCACAGGATTCTGGATGAAGGCTACTCTACCTTGATTAGAGTCTATTCAGCTATACAAAAGGATTCTGGCTTTACCAGAACTGCCAAGACTGAAATTCTCAACAAGATAGCCAATATAAGGAAAACTTGGAGGGAGCCCAATGCTTTACCCAGGACTTTACTCATTCAAGAAAGGGAAATGAAAATTCTCAAATCACCTCATTGGTTGATGGAATTTAGAGATGATAAAGGAGTCAGAAGATTTTTCAGACTTGAAGACCAACTCAAGATTGCCAGCAATGAAACTCTCAAAGAAATGCAATCTAAGTTGGATGTCAGTGTTGAAGATGAAGCTGAATTCTTCAGACAACTCCAACTCCAAATTGAGGAAAATGACAAAAGGCTAGGAAAGAAAACCAGGGAACAAAGAAGAAAAAGATGATTTGCTCAGACTAAAGGAGTGTCCTTGGAAACACTGTAAATCTTCAATTATCTCCTAGTACATACACTTTTGCAGCATTTTTAAATTTCTACTTAGTTTCAATTCATATATCTGTTAAGTGTTTTGTTATCATCAAGTTAACCCTGAATTTATGCCTACAATTCTTATAGACATAAATAGGGGGAGATTGTTAGGAATGTATGTGCATTAGTTTGATGATATGTTTAACAAAATACTTAAGTAGAAATTTAGTGTCTGTAGCCTCAACGGATAAGACCACTTTGGCTATCCGTTGATGGTGTAGCTTTACTTAGAAATAAGTCTAGTGTTGTAGCATATTTCAGTCTCTGTATTTAAAATGTAATTCTTGGAAGTTGAGAGAAACTATGAGTCATGTTGACTACTAGATGATATGCAGATAGGAAGGCCAATTGTAAATACTTCATGCCTTGTAATTTTGTATAAGTGAAGTGGTATCAACGGATGACTTAAAGACCTTCAACGGATGAGAAGCTAAGCTTCAACGGATGTCTCTAAAGCTTCAACGGATAAAGTCATCAACGGATAACATCCTTCAACGGATGAGTGCATCAACGGATGAAAGCTTCAACGGATAACATCCTTCAACGGATGAGTGCATCAACGGATGAAAGCTTCAACGGATGTTCTGATGATTAGCCGTTGATAAGGGGTAGTTGTACCTACAAACAGAGGCACATGGGTTGATAGAGACAACTGAGATGTGGTAGCCGAATTTCAGGAACAACAGAAAAAGCAGCCGTTCTTCTCTAGTACAAAGATGCAATAGTCAACAAAGTACTGGAGTGAACAGGAAAAGAAGCAAGTGAAGATCTTATTTTATTACTGTATTTTATATTGTTCTTCACTTGTACACTTGGTAATATATAAACCAAGTAGAAGCTAGTAATTAGATGAGAGATTTTCCAGAGCTGTTTAGAAAAATATTGAGAGAAAATTCATCTAGTTTGTACTAGGATGCAGCTGTGATCAACATTGTTTAATCACAGATTTTCTAAAATACCATCTCTGGTGGAACAACAAATCCACCAGAAAAGTTTTTAAGGTCTGTTGTGTTCTTTACATTTGTGCTTGAATATATATCTGTCTGTATTAGCTTAAAGCAATTCACACACTTGTTCTTCTTGAACACACAACTTTCATAAACTGCTCAAAACTTGAAAAAGTTTTGAGATTTACATTCAACCCCCCTTCTGTAAATCTCATTGTTAGTCCACTAGGAATAACAAAATCTATGACAATGCCCCAACAGATTTCTACCAAGGTCACCAAAACTAAACTTTCAAAATCAAAGACAAAGAAAACCACCTCTGTTGTTTCTCAAAAGACAACAGTTGTAACACCAACCATTAACCCTGAGGGGAGTGAACAGGGTGTGAGTGGTGAGGGGAGGGGTGAACATCAAAGAAACCCCCAGGATAAGGAAGGAAAGTTAAGTGATTCCCAAGCTAGCCAAGCCACAGTTTCTCAAAAAGCTATGGTGGTTGAAAAGGTATCTAGCACATCCCTAGTTGCATCCTCCCAAAAGGATGTTACTATTGAAAATAGTTCCCAACCAGGAACACAGAACAAACGAGGGAGGGACACTGAAGCCAAACACTCGCCAACAAAAGCTGTTATTCCTAGTGGACTAACAATGAGATTTACAGAAGGGGGGTTGAATGTAAATCTCAAAACTTTTTCAAGTTTTGAGCAGTTTATGAAAGTTGTGTGTTCAAGAAGAACAAGTGTGTGAATTGCTTTAAGCTAATACAGACAGATATATATTCAAGCACAAATGTAAAGAACACAACAGACCTTAAAAACTTTTCTGGTGGATTTGTTGTTCAACCAGAGATGGTATTTTAGAAAATCTGTGATTAAACAATGTTGATCACAGCTGCATCCTAGTACAAACTAGATGAATTTTCTCTCAATATTTTTCTAAACAGCTCTGGAAAATCTCACATCTAATTACTAGCTTCTACTTGGTTTATATATTACCAAGTGTACAAGTGAAGAACAATATAAAATACAGTAATAAAATAATATCTTCACTTGCTTCTTTTCCTGTTCACTCCAGTACTTTGTTGACTATTGCATCTTTGTACTAGAGAAGAACGACTGCTTTTTCTGTTGTTCCTGAAATTCGGCTACCACATCTCAGTTGTCTCTATCAACCCATGTGCCTCTGTCTGTAGGTACAACTACCCCTTATCAACGGTTAATCATCAGAACATCCGTTGAAGCTTTCATCCGTTGATGCACTCATCCGTTGAAGGATGTTATCCGTTGAAGCTTTCATCCGTTGATGCACTCATCCGTTGAAGGATGTTATCCGTTGATGACTTTATCCGTTGAAGCTTTAGAGACATCCGTTGAAGCTTAGCTTCTCATCCGTTGAAGGTCTTTAAGTCATCCGTTGATACCACTTCACTTATACAAAATTACAAGGCATGAAGTATTTACAATTGGCCTTCCTATCTGCATATCATCTAGCAGTCAACATGACTCATAGTTTCTCTCAACTTCCAAGAATTACATTTTAAATACAGAGACTGAAATATGCTACAACACTAGACTTATTTCTAAGTAAAGCTACACCATCAACGGATAGCCAAAGTGGTCTTATCCGTTGAGGCTACAGACACTAAATTTCTACTTAAGTATTTTGTTAAACATATCATCAAACTAATGCACATACATTCCTAACAATCTCCCCCTATTTATGTCTATAAGAATTGTAGGCATAAATTCAGGGTTAACTTGATGATAACAAAACACTTAACAGATATATGAATTGAAACTAAGTAGAAATTTAAAAATGCTGCAAAAGTGTATGTACTAGGAGATAATTGAAGATTTACAGTGTTTCCAAGGACACTCCTTTAGTCTGAGCAAATCATCTTTTTCTTCTTTGTTCCCTGGTTTTCTTTCCTAGCCTTTTGTCATTTTCCTCAATTTGGAGTTGGAGTTGTCTGAAGAATTCAGCTTCATCTTCAACACTGACATCCAACTTAGATTGCATTTCTTTGAGAGTTTCATTGCTGGCAATCTTGAGTTGGTCTTCAAGTCTGAAAAATCTTCTGACTCCTTTATCATCTCTAAATTCCATCAACCAATGAGGTGATTTGAGAATTTTCATTTCCCTTTCTTGAATGAGTAAAGTCCTGGGTAAAGCATTGGGCTCCCTCCAAGTTTTCCTTATATTGGCTATCTTGTTGAG
The DNA here is from genome assembly GCF_009905375.1 of Apium graveolens. Lineage (NCBI taxonomy): Eukaryota > Viridiplantae > Streptophyta > Magnoliopsida > Apiales > Apiaceae > Apium > Apium graveolens. Next base: position 5,057,341 of record NC_133650.1, on the reverse strand, counting down.
AATTTCAGTCTTGGCAGTTCTGGTAAAGCCAGAATCCTTTTGTATAGCTGAATAGACTCTAATCAAGGTAGAGTAGCCTTCATCCAGAATCCTGTGGAGAGGCCATGTTCTTTCCCCAGCTCCTTTATATCTGAACACTAATCTCTCTGGTAACTGTCTGTAGGCAGCTATTCCCCTTACATCCTCCAGCTCATCCAGATAGAGTTCAATGTCTGAAATTTCTTTTATGTCACAGATGTGAACATAATCATCTTTAGAAATGGGTGACTTAGGCTTAGGTTTTTGTTTTTGAGTGAATTTCTTAGAGGTTATGGGAGGTGTAGATTTTGGTTTTCTTTTCTGTTTCTTTGGTAGTGGAAGAGTGGTTAGAAAGGTAGGCAATTTGATAGTGTCCCAATCAATAGGTTCCTCTTTTGGAATGATTGGTTCACCATGAATGTTTATTGTGGGATCAGCAACAAGGGGTTCAGGTATGGAAGGTAGTGGTTTAGATATAGATTTGGTTACTTCAGTGTTATCTCCACTCCTTCTATGTGCCTTGGCCTTTCTTCTGTTTCCCTTCTGCCATTCCTCTCTTTCTTCCTCACTCTCACCAAATATACTCCCTAAAACCTCATCTAGGTTTGTATTCTTGTCTTCACCCCTGACTTCAATCCCTTTTTCTTTTTCAACTAGACTTGACTTTAGCTGTTGTTCAAGCTTTGCTTGTGCTCTTTTGTCAGCCTTTAATTGCTTGTCTTCTTCCTTCTTGGCTATTGAGAATTTGGGATGTCCTTGCATCACACATATGCTCTTTCCCTCTCTAATGATAATAGCTCTATTTCTCCTTACAGCCTCATCCATGGTCTTTTTGAGATAAGCAATACTTCTGCCTAAAATCTTGTTCTCATCAGCTTTTGGAGGAGGAAAGTCCACTTTTTTTAAAGGATTCTTTGTTGAGTCCTTATTGGATCTTTCATTGGGCTTGAGAATTATAGCTTGTAGTTCTTTGGAAGAAGCTTCTCCATCCTTATGACTCCCTACTGGCATGAGCTCCATGTTGATTGGTTCAATTTTTGTGCTGTATTTCACAGATGTTGATTTGTCTTGTGTAGAACCAAACAACAGTTGCAACCTTTCATCAATTCTCCTCCTTTGCTCTTTCACTTGAATTTCAGCTGCTGCTAGCTGAATCAAATCAATTCCATCAGGCTTGCCCTTGATTTGAATGATTGGAGAAGTAGTGATGGCAGGAACTAGCACTTTAGATATGTTGACTTTTGTAGATGGCTCTCCTTCCCCTTCCCTTTTACTCTCCCCCTTTTTGTTATCATCAAGGAGAGGGGTCAAGCCTTGTGCTTTTGCCAGCTGCATTAGGAGACTGGTTTGAGATTGTTGATTGTGAAGAATGGTGGCCACAGAATTTTCAATAACTTGAACTCTGTCTTCTAACTTGGCCAACCGTTTTTCAGTAACAGATTCTTTCTTCAATCTCAAAACCAAGTCCTGCAATGTACCATAGGGCATGACTGAATCCAATTTTTCTGAAGTATAGGTTTTCAAGTCAGCAATATCCTTCCTGAGATCATCCATACTCAGATTCTGCTTCACTTGCTGCAGCTTCATGAGATGCAGTGAGTCCAGGTGAGCTTGAAGGATAGCCTTGATACTTGCATGTGAAGTATTCTGAATGGCCTGTTGAATAGTGTTGATTTGTTTGACTAAAGAGACATTGAATTCCCCTGATCTGTACTCCTTAGTCAAGGCCCATTCAGGTAGATTTGGAATTGAACTAGGGCCTTCATCTCCCCCTAAGTTCATGCTTCCATCAAAAGAAATAGAGTCATCATCATCAGAATTTGCTCCAAATTCCTCAGATGGCTCACCAGCTGTAGAAGGCATTTTGTTAATGGCAGCTTTATCCCTTTGAAGAGATTCTGTTGTGTGCACTAGATGTAGTGACCTTTCTGCTTTCTCATTGCCCTGAGCAGCCAACAGTTGATAGGCTGTCACAGGATGAGTAAAAGTGTCAGCATCCAAGGAAATGTTATCAATTACAGCTTTGTAATGTTGCTGAAATTGTCTTTCCTTTTCAGCATCATCCACAATCATTGACTCATTAGCAATGGCTGGTTCCACCCTTGTATCTACTGTACCTGCTTTTCTCTCTTTTTCTCTATGTTCTTGCATCAGGGGCTCCCCCTGGCTCACACAACTCACTCCCTCACCTTCACCTACTAAGGTGGTACTCCACTCACTTACTTTTGCCATGCTGGAAGAAATAGCATGCATTTTTGAGCTCTCAATCTCTCCTTTTGCCTGGGAGCAACCCAGCCTCTCACTCAAATTGTCACTCCCTTCCCTCAATCCTAAGAGTGATTGCACAGTATTCATGTCTTCTACACTTGGGATTAATTCAGTTATTTGTGCAGAGACTGTCAACGGATGTGGAATATCCGTTGAAGGTGAAACTGATGTTATCAACGGATAACTGCTGTTAAGCTTATCCGTTGAAGAACAACCACTTGTCAACGGATGAGTGATATCCCCTGCTAGATTGTGACCACTGCCATGTTTAGATAGCTCATGTTACGAGCTTCGTTTTGATATGTAGTTCGTTCGATTCCGATGCACGGTTTAGGAGAAACGACCGTTTCAAGTAACGGCGTTTCGCGAACAAAATATTTCCCCTCGCCTTACTTTGAAACATAGGTTAAAGACCAAAAAGGACTAATTGAAGTATGAAACATTTATGGTAAGTGTGTTAGGCAGTTGGTAAGACACTCGCGAAGGAATCGCCTTAAAACTCGTAAAGGTTAAATTATTAAAAATGGTGGAGCCGAGGGTACCCGAGTGACTTAAGCGAATCAGTGAGCGCAAAACGAGCGTTAGAGTCTAAGTTAGTTAAAGTATAGATTTACAAGTGACTTTGGTTTAATTCCAAATTACTTGTTGCTTATAGGTTACCAGACTCGTCCCGAGCCATTCGTAACCCCCAGTCGCTCAGGCAAGTTTTCTACCCGTTATACTGTTGCTGTGATGTAAATATATGTATATGCATTATCTTGTGATATTGCATGATTGTTATTAGCAAATTTTGCGATATATTGGAGCATGCTAATATGGTATATATGCATGTCTGTTTCGTAATCTGGTTATCTATCTGTTGATTTCAATGCTTATAGTTGCATAATACCTATGCTAGAAATAAGCAAGTAGTTGCGTATACCCTTAGTATAGGGGATAAAAGGTGAACATATTTCTAAACCGGGAGTCGATGTTCCCGAGTATATTATATATATATATATATATATATATATGGATATAGTTTTTTAAAACTATGGATCGAATAAGGTTTATTCGATACCTTTATTCTATTATTTGAATATTATTTGAATATTCATTCGAGGGCTTATGACTCAGTTTATTTTATTATTTGAATATTATTTGAATATTCATTCGAGGGCTTATGACTTCTTTTATATTATTTATTGAATATTATTTGAATATTCATTCGAGGGTTTATGACTCAGTTTATATTATTTATTGAATATTATTTGAATATTCATTTGAGGATCTATGACTCCGATTATTTGCTGAAATATATTCTTTATTTTATTAAAGAATAAGGTGTTAATAATCAAACTTATTTTCGATTATTCAAATAAAGATAATACTTTCATATAAGTATATCTTTGGTTATTTAATACTCGTTTCAAGTATAAGTTTTAAAACTTCTACTTCAATTATTTTTATAAAAGATTATTCTTTATGGGAATATTATTTAAATAATAATATTCAGTCATTTTCTAAATATTCTGGGGACTGATTTACTTCATTAAATCAGCTTTACTCCAAACACTCTTTAAAGTGTTTTCGAGTCTTCAAAATGATTTTTTTAAAAGTTAGAGCGGATCCCAAAACTCATTTTTATATTTAAGATCTTCCTTTTTAAAGGGGATTTAAATACTCGTTCAAAACCTGGGGAATCCGGCTCTGTGGTGTATTTTATATTCGCAACAAGGTTGCAGTTTTGGCAAATGAATTGATTACTTACCCAACGTTCGGGAAGTAAGTCCATCTATTGAGTCGGCATAAGCAACATGGGCGCAGTGGGCGTCCATGATAGTGTAAGTGGCTCAGTGGGAGTCCATCAAATGCATAAGTGGCTGAGTGGCAGTCCAGCATAAGGTCTTAATTACGACCAGGGTGATGACCAGTGGGGAATTCGTCCATCTACTAGTAGAAAAGGTTACTTATGGGTATCTTTGCCTGATCAGCAAGATATCTGGTTTATGCCAAAGGTTTTCTTTTCCTTCCAAATTCATTGGATATTGCAACTCTGTTCATACTTTACATAACAGAGGTTCCAGGAAATGTTTTAGAGATATATATATGTGGATATATATATATATCGGGACTAAATAAAGTATCTCATAACTTTTTCATTCAATAATATTTCGAAGATTGAATCTATTCAAATCTTGTCTTGTAGTCTCATCTATGTGATGAACTTTTGAAACTGATTATAACTTGAACGGTGGTAGTTCAAGTAGTATTGGGAAAGATATAAGTATATTGGGGTATTTGGTAACCTCATCTTTTAAACTTATATCTAATTAATAATTGTCTTATGAATGATAAAGATTTTCAGAAAAACGTTGAGACAAGGTTAGATATATGAGATCACCTTGCAACGATTTTTTTTATATATACAGTTATACACTGGGATTTTGTGTATATTATGCATGGAAGAGGACTTCCAAGATTTTGAAAAGTATATATGTATATATATATATATATATACTGAATATTTTGCGACTTCATCGCATTAAGATATCAAACTTGGTTCATTTCTTTTGACCAAGACTTTCATGAGTATTATGAGTAGGCTCATATATTGTAAATCATTATACATATTATTTTGGTGGGCTTGCTGCTCACCCTTGCTTTATTTCTTCATCACACAACAACAGTTAGGAAAGATGGCCAGACTCCAGCAGACCCAGCGCAAGCGCGTGGGAAGCGTCCCACGTCTTCCCGTTGATGTTGTAGCTGCTATAGCTGCAGAGGTAGATCTATTGTAGATCAGACCATCTACTTTTGAGAATCAATTATGTATAATTATAACTTGTGGCAGATAATGGCAATTAACTGTAAATTTATCAAGTAATCATTTTGGGTTGTAATAACTTTTAAATTATGGATTCAAAGACTTGTACTTATTTAAATTTCATCTCTGAGACTATAACGGGTTGTGGTGTGTGTTAGTGTGGGGTCACAGCATAAGGTTATTATTATTAATTAAGTGAAGTGATATTGTGGAAAGAAAGACCGTGACGACCCGGATCCTCGACCCCGGATCTGGGGGTGTTACAGAAAAGAAGTTGAAATTGAAAGTGATATAACTGTTGAATCTGTGTAGATTGATTTGAGATGTGGTGACACAGATCCTTCAATTATATCTGAAAGAATTTGCGGGTGATCCAACAAATCATCCAAGAGATGATGATCACCTGTATTTGAGTGGGGCTTCTCCCTGAGTTGTAAAGAGGGAGAATCAGGAATTGATGGGAATAACATATCCACATCCAGAGATGGTGATGAAGTGTTTGGTGATTGATGTGTGATTATTGTGAGAGAATGGGGCTGTGACTCCACATTTATTGGAGTCACATCAAACTGAGTTTGAGAAGGCATAGATACAGATGGATGTATCTGTGCAGTGTGTGCACCCTGTGTAGAAGATTGGGTTCTAGCCTTCTTTCTTCTAATAAAAGCTTTTGTTAGGAATGTATGTGCATTAGTTTGATGATATGTTTAACAAAATACTTAAGTAGAAATTTAGTGTCTGTAGCCTCAACGGATAAGACCACTTTGGCTATCCGTTGATGGTGTAGCTTTACTTAGAAATAAGTCTAGTGTTGTAGCATATTTCAGTCTCTGTATTTAAAATGTAATTCTTGGAAGTTGAGAGAAACTATGAGTCATGTTGACTGCTAGATGATATGCAGATAGGAAGGCCAATTGTAAATACTTCATGCCTTGTAATTTTGTATAAGTGAAGTGGTATCAACGGATGACTTAAAGACCTTCAACGGATGAGAAGCTAAGCTTCAACGGATGTCTCTAAAGCTTCAACGGATAAAGTCATCAACGGATAACATCCTTCAACGGATGAGTGCATCAACGGATGAAAGCTTCAACGGATAACATCCTTCAATGGATGAGTGCATCAACGGATGAAAGCTTCAACAGATGTTCTGATGATTAGCCGTTGATAAGGGGTAGTTGTACCTACAGACAGAGGCACATGGGTTGATAGAGACAACTGAGATGTGGTAGCCGAATTTCAGGAACAACAGAAAAAGCAGCCGTTCTTCTCTAGTACAAAGATGCAATAGTCAACAAAGTACTGGAGTGAACAGGAAAAGAAGCAAGTGAAGATATTATTTTATTACTGTATTTTATATTGTTCTTCACTTGTACACTTGGTAATATATAAACCAAGTAGAAGCTAGTAATTAGATGTGAGATTTTCCAGAGCTGTTTAGAAAAATATTGAGAGAAAATTCATCTAGTTTGTACTAGGATGCAGCTGTGATCAACATTGTTTAATCACAGATTTTCTAAAATACCATCTCTGGTGGAACAACAAATCCACCAGAAAAGTTTTTAAGGTCTGTTGTGTTCTTTACATTTGTGCTTGAATATATATCTGTCTGTATTAGCTTAAAGCAATTCACACACTTGTTCTTCTTGAACACACAATTTTGAGATTTACATTCAACCCCCCTTCTGTAAATCTCATTGTTAGTCCACTAGGAATAACAATTGGTATCAGAGCAGGCTCTTGACATACAAAGAGTTTAAAGATCTTGGAATCTAACAAAGATGAGTAAGAAGGATATTGGAGTAAAGATCCCAGTTCTTGACAAAGACAGTTATCACCATTGGAAGGTGAAAATGCACCTTCATCTACTCTCCCAAGATGAAGGTTATGTAAACTGCATTGAGAATGGTCCTCACATTCCCCACAAAGTAGCAACAGTTGCTACAGCCACAGTTGCTGTTGGTCAATCCATTCCAAAACCTAGAGCAGAATGGACAATGGAAGACACAGAAGAAGTCCACAAGGATAAGAAGGCTATGAACATTTTGTTTAATGGTCTTAACATGGATATGTTTGATAATGTGATAAATTGCACAACTGCCAAAGAGGTTTGGGACACAGTTCAACTACTGTGTGAAGGTACAGAACAAGTGAAAGAAAACAAAATGCAGCTTCTCATTCAACAGTATGAATACTTTCATTTTGAAGAAAATGAATCTTTCAATGAAACATTCAATAGGTTCCAAAAGCTGTTGAATGGACTGAAGCTGTATGGAAGAGTGTACCAGGTGAAGGATTCAAATCTTAAATTTTTAAGATCCTTGCCAAAGGAATGGAAACCCATGACTGTCTCCTTAAGAAACTCTCAAGATTATAAGGACTTCACTCTTGAAAGATTGTATGGAATCTTGAAGACTTATGAACTAGAGCTGGAACAGGATGAGGTATTGGAGAAGGGGAGAAAGAAAGGTAGTTCAGTTGCATTGGTAGCTGAAGATGAGAGGAAATGCAGACAAGAAACTGCGAGATCTACATCAAACTCCAAAGATGGTATAAGAAATCAGGAATCAAGCAAGGGGAAAGAGCAAGTTGCTGTAAATGAAGACAACTCCAGCCAAGATGACTCAGATGGTATTGATGAGCATCTTGCATTTCTGTCCAGAAGATTTGTAAAGATGAAATTCAAGAAAAACACTAGAGCCACTAAACCTCACAAAAACACTGTGGACAAATCCAAGTTCAAGTGTTTCAATTGTGGTATAAGTGGACACTTTGCAGGTGAGTGCAGAAAGCCAACTTCTGAAAAGAAGAAATTTGAACAAGTAGATTACAAAAAGAAATATTTTGATCTACTCAAGCAAAAGGAGAGGGCTTTCATTACTCAAGAAAGGGACTGGGCAGCTAATGGAGATGAAGAGGATGAAAATGTGGAGTATGTCAACCTTGCTCTCATGGCTGATTCTGAAGAAAATGAAGTTAGTTCATCAAGCAATCAGGTAATCACTACTGACTTAACACAGCTTACTAAAGAAGAGTGCAATGATGCTTTTAATGACATGTCTACCGAATTGTATCATTTGCGTGTGTCTCTTAAATCTCTTGCTAAAGAAAATAGTAGGATTAGAGAGAACAATCTGTTTTTAAGTAATAGAAATGCTTTGTTAGAAGATAAGATGATTGACCTAGAGAAAACAAAGTTGCATTGTATATCTGTTGAAAATGAACTAGCTGAATCTGTTAAGAAAGTAGAAATACTTTCCAATCAATTAGAGAAAGAGCAAGAGGTGATTAAAGCCTGGAAGACATCTAGGGATGTAAGTGCTCAAATTGCTAAGGTCCAAGGAATTGAATCGTTCTGTGAAACTGCTTGGGATAAAAATAAAAAGAAACTGGAATTAATTGATGGGCTGTCAACGGATGTGGAATCAACGGATGATGAAAGTTATCCGTTGAAGGAAGAAAAGGGAGAATCAGGAATTGATGGGAATAACATATCCACATCCAGAGATGGTGATGAAGTGTTTGGTGATTGATGTGTGATTATTGTGAGAGAATGGGGCTGTGACTCCACATTTATTGGAGTCACATCAAACTGAGTTTGAGAAGGCATAGATACAGATGGATGTATCTGTGCAGTGTGTGCACCCTGTGTAGAAGATTGGGTTCTAGCCTTCTTTCTTCTAATAAAGGCTTTTGTTGGTGAGTGTTTGGCTTTAGTGTCCCTCCCTCGTTTGTTCTGTGTTCCTGGTTTGGAACTATTTTCAATAGTAACATCCTTTTGGGAGGATGCTACTAGGGATGTGCTAGATACCTTTTCAACCACCACAGCTTTTTGAGAAACTGTGGCTTGGCTAGCTTGGGAAGCACTCAACTTTCCTTCCTTATCCTGGGGGTTTCTTTGATGTTCACCCCTCCCCTCACCACTCACACCCTGTTCACTCACCTCAGGGTTAATAGTTGGTGTTACAACTGTTGTCTTTTGAGAAACAACAGAGGTGGATTTCTTTGTCTTTGATTTTGAAAGTTTAGTTTTGGTGACCTTGGTAGAAATCTGTTGGGGCATCACAGATTTCATGGCCACACTAGAAGATAAAGAAATAGAGGGGTTGGAAGAAGTAGGAGTTGTAGAAGCAATTACCTCACCTACCTGAGGTGCATTCATGATTGGTAAATATACCAATGACACACTGCTGTTAAGATCCATTCTCATCAAGTCTGCAAGAACTCTTTTCTCTTGTGCCCAGCACTTGAGTTTATTATTCTTATTGATTATGACTAAACCTTCAGCAACATGGTTAGCCAATAACATAAAGAATCTAGCATAATAGATGTTATTAGGCCTATTAGCTTTGTTACCTAATCTAGTACCTAATTCTAGCATCACATAGTTGCTAAAGTTAAAATACCTATCAGAAACAAGCATATAGAGCATATTAACCAGAGATGAAGTTATGGCATCAAAATTACTAATTTTCCCAGAGAAAACCTTTATAAAGGCATCCCCAAGGAAACTCCATTCTTTCCTAAGGCCTTTTCTTCTAATACTCCCTAAATTAGCAGAGTTAAGAGAATAACCTATGGAATCTAACATGCTGGATACATCACTATCAGTGTGTGGTGTCATGGCATTGTTCTCAGGCAATTTAAAACATGCTTGTAAATCATCACAGTTAATACAGTGAGTTTTACCTTTGAGAGTGAAGGAGATAGTCATATCCATGGAGTTGAACTCAGCAGTTGTCCAAATCTCCTCAACTACTTCACAGAAAATTGTTGGGGCTTCCAGCATTGCATAGCTAAGTTTACAGTTTTTGATGAAGTCCATCATTTTGTGATAGTCTGAGTGGGCTTCATTCTTTTCTACCAAAGCTATGAAATTGTTCTTTTCATAGATGAACCAAGATTGAGACATAATCTTCACGACTGGTGCCATTGTTGTGAGTAGAAATTGCAGAGAATAACTTGAAGTTTTTTGCAGAGAGAAAATGGTAAATGCTTGAAATTTTAAGAAAGCGTAAAGTAAAAATGAACAATCAGAAGGACTTATATGCTTTCTCAAATTAATAAACAAAAATATGCGTTAGTGATTTTCAGCCGTTTTAAGAATAAACTGTAAGTATTCTAAAAACTACCTTTAAAACCAATACATACAGATGTATGTATGAGTATCAACGGTTAAGAGAATAGAATCAACGGCTGTTAAACACCTGAATCGATTGATGTGACATTTCAACGGATAAGGCAAATTGTCATCCGTTGAAAGGTACTTCAGTTTTATCCGTTGACGGATAAAAATTCCAGAAATGTATTTGTCTTTCAACGGATAATGATTATCCGTTGATAGAGCAATTTTGACTTTCAACGGATAGGGAACATCCGTTGATGGAATAAACTATGTTAAAAGTCAAATTTGTTCTTAGCAACTAATATATTTCAGGCTTCAATTCAAATTGCAATAAAGACATGAATTTTAAGAGTAATTAAGCATACCTAGCTCACTTACCAATCTTGTGAATGTTGATTCATCAAGTGGCTTGGTAAATATGTCAGCAATTTGTTGTTCACTTGGAACAAAATGTAGTTCCACTGTACCATTCATGACATGCTCCCTAATGAAGTGGTACTTGATATCAATGTGCTTGGTCCTTGAGTGCTGCACAGGATTCTCTGTTATGGCTATGGCACTTGTGTTGTCACAAAAGAGTTGGTTCCTCATCCATAACACTTGAGAACAGCAACTTCCAGCAGCAATGTATTCAGCCTCAGCTGTAGAAGTAGAGACTGAATTTTGCTTTTTGCTAAACCATGATACAAGCTTGTTTCCCAGGAATTGGCAGGAGCCTGTTGTACTTTTCCTATCTATTTTGCAACCTGCATAGTCTGCATCTGAATAACCAATTAGATCAAAGCCAGATTCTCTAGGATACCAAATACCTAAATTTGGTGTACCCTTGAGATATCTGAAAATCCTTTTGATAGCAATTAAGTGAGACTCCCTAGGATCAGCTTGGAATCTAGCACAAAGACATGTAGCAAACATTATATCTGGTCTGCTAGCAGTTAAATATAAAAGTGAACCAACCATGCCTCTATAACTTGTAATATCCACAGACCTTTCAGTCTTATTTAATTCAAGTTTGGTGGCAGTGGCCATGGGAGTTTTTGCAGATGAACATTCCATTAAGTCAAACTTCTTTAAAAGATCATAAATATATTTAGTTTGACTAATGAAAATTCCATCACTAACTTGTTTAACTTGTAAACCAAGAAAATAGGTTAGTTCTCCCATTAGGCTCATTTCATAATTACTTTGCATTAGCTTAGCAAACTTTTTGCAAAGTTTATCATCTATAGAGCCAAATATTATGTCATCTACATAAATTTGAACAAGTATATTAGAGCCATTAACATCCCTAAAGAAGAGAGTTTTATCAACAGTACCTCTAGTGAAGTGATTCTCCAAAAGAAATTTTGATAAGGTTTCATACCAGGCTCTAGGTGCTTGCTTCAGTCCATAGAGTGCTTTCAACAGATAATACACATAGTCTGGAAAATTTGGATCTTCAAATCCTGGAGGTTGACTTACATAGACTTCTTCCTCTAATTTCCCATTTAGAAATGCACTCTTGACATCCATTTGATAGACTTTGAAATTGGCATGGGCTGCATGGGCTAGAAATATTCTGATGGCTTCAAGTCTTGCAACAGGAGCATATGTTTCATCAAAATCTATTCCCTCTTGCTGAGAATAGCCTTTAGCAACCAGTCTGGCTTTATTCCTTATGATAATGCCATTTTCATCCATCTTGTTTCTGAATACCCACTTTGTGTCAATAGGACTCTTGTTCTTTGGTTTGGGTACCAGCTTCCATACTTGGTTTCTCTCAAATTGGTTCAGCTCTTCCTGCATAGCTAATATCCAATCTGGATCCAATATAGCTTCTTCCACTTTCTTAGGTTCCTCCTGAGACAGAAAGCTACTATACAGACATTCATCTTGAGTGGCTTTTCTTGTTTGCACTTTAGATGATGCATTACCAATGATCAGTTCAAAGGGATGATTCTTGGTCCATTTCCTTTGTGGTGGAAGATGTGCTCTAGATGAGGTGGCCTCAGTATTGTCATGATGTGAGACAGAGTGTTGACTAGTTGAAACTCCCCCTGAGTTGTTGGTCCTTTGCAGGGAACTTGGAGTTCTATCAACTGATGATGTAAATTGATTATCCGTTGATGAACTATGATCAACGGATGCTTCATTTTGTACTTCAACGGATGATGCACTATGTCTTTCAACGGATACTGCATTGCCTCTATCAACGGATGCAGTATTTTGTGCATTATCCAAGGGCATGTTTTGAATCCCTTTTGAAGTGTCATCTCCATCAGTCTCCTCTTCACTATCATCACAATATATCTCAATGTTGTCAAATTTGAGTCTCTCATTATGTCCCTCATCTGTTAGTCCATCAATCTTTTTATCATCAAACACAACATGCACAGATTCCATAACAATGTTGGTTCTTAGATTGTAGACCCTATAAGATTTTCCAGCTGAGTAACCAACAAATATCCCTTCATCAGCCTTTGCATCAAACTTCCCTTTATGGTCAGATTGATTCCTCAGTATAAAGCATTTACATCCAAAGACATGAAGAAAGTTTAGAGTTGGTTTTCTTCTCTTGAACAACTGATAAGGAGTCATGCCTTTAGCTTGATTGATCAAAGAAATATTCTGAGTGAAGCAGGCACAATTAACAGCTTCAGCCCAGAAATATGTTGGTAACTTTGATTCTTCAAGCATTGTTCTGGCAGCTTCAATTAAAGATCTGTTCTTTCTTTCAACAACCCCATTTTGCTGAGGTGTTCTTGGAGCTGAGAACTCATGCATGATTCCATTTTCTTCACAGAACAGCCTTAATGTCAAATTCTTGAATTCAGTTCCATTGTCACTCCTGATATTTCTAACCTTCAAGTCAGGATGATTGTTGACTTGCCTGATGTGATTGATAATGATTTCACTTGCTTCATCATTTGATCCAAGAAAATAGACCCATGAGAACTTTGAGAAATCATCTACAATCACTAAGCAATATCTTTTTCTTGCAATAGACAATACATTGACTGGTCCAAACAAATCCATATGTAGCAGCTGTAATGGTTCATCAATTGTTGTTTCAAGCTTCTTTTTGAATGATGCTTTCCTTTGTTTGCCTTTCTGACAAGCATCACACAAACCATCCCTTGAGAATTCAACTAGAGGGATTCCTCTAACTAAGTCCTTTTTGACTAGATCATTCATTGTCTTGAAATTCAAGTGAGATAGCTTCTTGTGCCATAGCCAACTTTCAACTGTGCTTGCTTTGCTGAAGAGACAAGTAATGGATTCTGCATCTGTAGAGTTGAAGTCAGCTATGTACACATTTCCTTTTCTAACTCCAGTTAGAACCACTTTGTTGTCTTTCTTACTAGTGACAACACAGGCTTCAGAATTGAAGGAAACTGTATTCCCTCTATCACATAGTTGACTGATGCTCAGTAAATTGTGCTTGAGACCATCAACTAATGCAACTTCATTAATGATGACATTCCTTGTTGAAATCAAGCCATATCCCATAGTAAACCCTTTGCTGTCATCTCCAAAGGTTATGCTAGGGCCAGCTCTCTCCTTGAACTCTGTGAGCAGGGAGAAATCTCCTGTCATGTGTCTTGAACAACCACTGTCCAAGTACCATAGATTTCTTCCATTTCCCTGCACACCATAAAATCAATCAATTTGATTTTGGTACCCAAGTTTCCTTGGGTCCATTCTTGTTAGCCTTTCTCCTAGACTTCATTCCTCCTGCATCTTTAGACTTAGGTAAGTTTGAGTCAACCTTGGTCTTAGATGTAGTTGGTTGAGGTGTAGGGTTAGTCACAGAATCATTTAGCACATTTGTAAAATTATTAGGCATTGATTGTGCAAACATGTTATTCCATATGGGCATATTGTATGGCATTTGAGGCATACTAAATGCAGCAAGATAAGGATTGTTAAAATATGGCATGTTTACAAAATGTGCATAAGGATTTTGTTGAGACATAACAGGCATAGCATGCAGAGGTGATGCAGACATATTAGGCATAGAAGAGGGTACATTTATGGGAGTCTTCTTAATGGATTTACAACTAGCAGATAGATGATTAACACTACTACAATGCACACAGCTTTTTCTAGGAGCATACCTATCAGGTGTGTAATTGTTGTGTTTATTAACTCCTACCTTCCCATTTCTGTTGGATTTTCTTTTAGATTCCTTTTTATCCTCAACCATCTTGAGCCTATTATTTAACTGTTCTAAGGTCATGTGCCCTACATTCACCTTACTGACATCTTTGGATGTGCTTGCTTCTTCTTTGACAAAGTTCTTTGAAGTTGAACCAAACTTTTTGTTGAGTTTCTTTAGATTCTCTCTTTTAGAAACATCTGCCTGTTTTGATTGAGGAACCTTCAACGGATGCTCCTTTTCTTCCTTCAACGGATAACTTTCATCATCCGTTGATTCCACATCCGTTGACAGCCCATCAATTAATTCCAGTTTCTTTTTATTTTTATCCCAAGCAGTTTCACAGAACGATTCAATTCCTTGGACCTTAGCAATTTGAGCACTTACATCCCTAGATGTCTTCCAGGCTTTAATCACCTCTTGCTCTTTCTCTAATTGATTGGAAAGTATTTCTACTTTCTTAACAGATTCAGCTAGTTCATTTTCAACAGATATACAATGCAACTTTGTTTTCTCTAGGTCAATCATCTTATCTTCTAACAAAGCATTTCTATTACTTAAAAACAGATTGTTCTCTCTAATCCTACTATTTTCTTTAGCAAGAGATTTAAGAGACACACGCAAATGATACAATTCGGTAGACATGTCATTAAAAGCATCATTGCACTCTTCTTTAGTAAGCTGTGTTAAGTCAGTAGTGATTACCTGATTGCTTGATGAACTAACTTCATTTTCTTCAGAATCAGCCATGAGAGCAAGGTTGACATACTCCACATTTTCATCCTCTTCATCTCCATTAGCTGCCCAGTCCCTTTCTTGAGTAATGAAAGCCCTCTCCTTTTGCTTGAGTAGATCAAAATATTTCTTTTTGTAATCTACTTGTTCAAATTTCTTCTTTTCAGAAGTTGGCTTTCTGCACTCACCTGCAAAGTGTCCACTTATACCACAATTGAAACACTTGAACTTGGATTTGTCCACAGTGTTTTTGTGAGGTTTAGTGGCTCTAGTGTTTTTCTTGAATTTCATCTTTACAAATCTTCTGGACAGAAATGCAAGATGCTCATCAATACCATCTGAGTCATCTTGGCTGGAGTTGTCTTCATTTACAGCAACTTGCTCTTTCCCCTTGCTTGATTCCTGATTTCTTATACCATCTTTGGAGTTTGATGTAGATCTCGCAGTTTCTTGTCTGCATTTCCTCTCATCTTCAGCTACCAATGCAACTGAACTACCTTTCTTTCTCCCCTTCTCCAATACCTCATCCTGTTCCAGCTCTAGTTCATAAGTCTTCAAGATTCCATACAATCTTTCAAGAGTGAAGTCCTTATAATCTTGAGAGTTTCTTAAGGAGACAGTCATGGGTTTCCATTCCTTTGGCAAGGATCTTAAAAATTTAAGATTTGAATCCTTCACCTGGTACACTCTTCCATACAGCTTCAGTCCATTCAACAGCTTTTGGAACCTATTGAATGTTTCATTGAAAGATTCATTTTCTTCAAAATGAAAGTATTCATACTGTTGAATGAGAAGCTGCATTTTGTTTTCTTTCACTTGTTCTGTACCTTCACACAGTAGTTGAACTGTGTCCCAAACCTCTTTGGCAGTTGTGCAATTTATCACATTATCAAACATATCCATGTTAAGACCATTAAACAAAATGTTCATAGCCTTCTTATCCTTGTGGACTTCTTCTGTGTCTTCCATTGTCCATTCTGCTCTAGGTTTTGGAATGGATTGACCAACAGCAACTGTGGCTGTAGCAACTGTTGCTACTTTGTGGGGAATGTGAGGACCATTCTCAATGCAGTTTACATAACCTTCATCTTGGGAGAGTAGATGAAGGTGCATTTTCACCTTCCAATGGTGATAACTGTCTTTGTCAAGAACTGGGATCTTTACTCCAATATCCTTCTTACTCATCTTTGTTAGATTCCAAGATCTTTAAACTCTTTGTATGTCAAGAGCCTGCTCTGATACCAATTGTTATTCCTAGTGGACTAACAATGAGATTTACAGAAGGGGGGTTGAATGTAAATCTCAAAATTGTGTGTTCAAGAAGAACAAGTGTGTGAATTGCTTTAAGCTAATACAGACAGATATATATTCAAGCACAAATGTAAAGAACACAACAGACCTTAAAAACTTTTCTGGTGGATTTGTTGTTCCACCAGAGATGGTATTTTAGAAAATCTGTGATTAAACAATGTTGATCACAGCTGCATCCTAGTACAAACTAGATGAATTTTCTCTCAATATTTTTCTAAACAGCTCTGGAAAATCTCACATCTAATTACTAGCTTCTACTTGGTTTATATATTACCAAGTGTACAAGTGAAGAACAATATAAAATACAGTAATAAAATAATATCTTCACTTGCTTCTTTTCCTGTTCACTCCAGTACTTTGTTGACTATTGCATCTTTGTACTAGAGAAGAACGGCTGCTTTTTCTGTTGTTCCTGAAATTCGGCTACCACATCTCAGTTGTCTCTATCAACCCATGTGCCTCTGTCTGTAGGTACAACTACCCCTTATCAACGGCTAATCATCAGAACATCTGTTGAAGCTTTCATCCGTTGATGCACTCATCCATTGAAGGATGTTATCCGTTGAAGCTTTCATCCGTTGATGCACTCATCCGTTGAAGGATGTTATCCGTTGATGACTTTATCCGTTGAAGCTTTAGAGACATCCGTTGAAGCTTAGCTTCTCATCCGTTGAAGGTCTTTAAGTCATCCGTTGATACCACTTCACTTATACAAAATTACAAGGCATGAAGTATTTACAATTGGCCTTCCTATCTGCATATCATCTAGCAGTCAACATGACTCATAGTTTCTCTCAACTTCCAAGAATTACATTTTAAATACAGAGACTGAAATATGCTACAACACTAGACTTATTTCTAAGTAAAGCTACACCATCAACGGATAGCCAAAGTGGTCTTATCCGTTGAGGCTACAGACACTAAATTTCTACTTAAGTATTTTGTTAAACATATCATCAAACTAATGCACATACATTCCTAACAAAAGCTTTTATTAGAAGAAAGAAGGCTAGAACCCAATCTTCTACACAGGGTGCACACACTGCACAGATACATCCATCTGTATCTATGCCTTCTCAAACTCAGTTTGATGTGGCTCCAATAAATGTGGAGTCACAGCCCCATTCTCTCACAATAATCACACATCAATCACCAAACACTTCATCACCATCTCTGGATGTGGATATGTTATTCCCATCAATTCCTGATTCTCCCTCTTTACAACTCAGGGAGGAGCCCCACTCAAATACAGGTGATCATCATCTCTTAGATGATTTGTTGGATCACCCGCAAATTCTTTCAGATATAATTGAAGGATCTGTGTCACCACATCTCAAATCAATCTACACAGATTCAACAGTTATATCACTTTCAATTTCAACTTCTTTTCCTTCTTCAACGGATATCACTCATCCGTTGACAAGTGGTTGCTCTTCAACGGATAAGCTTAACAGCAGTTATCCGTTGATAACATCAGTTTCACCTTCAACGGATATTCCACATCCGTTGATAGTCTCTCCACACATAACTGAATCAATTCCAAGTGTAGAAGACATGAATACTGTGCAATCACTCTTAGGATTGAGGGAAGGGAGTGAAAATTTGAGTGAGAGGCTGGGTTGCTCCCAGGCAAAAGGAGAGATTGAGAGCTAAAAAATGCATGCTATTTCTTCCAGCATGGCAAAAGTAAGTGAGAGGAGTACCACCTTAGTAGGTGAAGGTGAGGGAGTGAGTTGTGTGAGCCAGGGGGAGCCCCTGATGCAAGAAAATAGAGAAAAAGAGAGAAAGGCAGGTACAGTAGATATAAGGGTGGAACCAGCCATTGCTAGTGAGTCAATGATTGTGGATGATGCTGAAAAGGAAAGACAATTTCAGCAACATTACAAAGCTGTAATTGATAACATTTCCTTGGATGCTGACACTTTTACTCATCCTGTGTCAGCCTATCAAATGTTGGCTGCTCAGGGCAATGAGGAGGCAGAAAAGACACTACATCTAGTACACACAACAGAATCTCTTCAAAGGGATAAAGCTGCTATTAACAAGATGCCTTCTACAGCTGGTGAGCCATCTGAGGAATTTGGAGTAAATTCTGATGATGATGACTCTGTTTCTTTTGATGGAAGCATGAACTTAGGGGGAGATGAAGGCCCTAGTTCAATTCTAAATCTACCTGAATGGGCTTTGACAAAGGAGTATAGATCAGGGGAATTCAATGTCTCCATAGTCAAACAAATCAACACTATTCAACAGGCCATTCAGAACACTTCACATGCAAGTATCAAGGCTATCCTTCAAGCTCACCTGGACTCACTGCATCTCATGAAGTTGCAGCAAGTAAAGCAGAATCTGAGTATGGATGATCTCAGGAAGGATATTGCTGACTTGAAATCCTACAGTTCTGAAAAATTGGATTCAGTCATGCCCTATGGTACATTGCAGGACTTGGTTTTGAGATTGAAACAGGAATCAGTTACTGAGAAAAGGCTGGCCAAGTTGGAAGACAGAGTTCAAGTTATTGAAGATTCTGTGGCCACCATTCTTCACAACCAACAATCTCAAACCAGTCTCCTAATGCAGCTGGCAAAAGCACAAGGCTTGACCCCTCTCCTTGATGATAACAAAAAGGGGGAGAGTAAAAGGGAAGGGGAAGGAGAGCCATCTACAAAAATCAAAATATCTAAAGTGCTAGTTCCTGCCATCACTACTTCTCCAATCATTCAAATCAAAGGAAAGCCTGATGGAATTGATTTGATTCAGCTAGCAGCAGCTGAAATTCAAGTGAAAGAGCAAAGGAGGAGAATTGATGAAAGGTTGCAACTGTTGTTTGGCTCTACACAAGATAAATCAACATCTGTGAAATATAGCACAAAGATTGAACCAATCAACATGGAGCTCAAGCCAGTAGGGTGACATAAGGATGGAGAAGCTTCTTCCAAAGAACTACAAGCTATAATTCTCAAGCCCAATAAAAGATCCAATAAGGACTCTACAAAGAATCCTTTAAAAGAAGTGGACTTTCCTCCTCCAAAAGCTGATGAGAACAAGCTTTTAGGTAGGAGTATTGCTTATCTCAAAGAGACCATGGATGAGGCTGTAAGGAGAAATAGGGCTATTATCTCTAGAGAGGGAAAGAGCATATGTGTGATGCAAGGACATCCCAAATTCTCAATAGCCAAAAAGGAAGAAGTCAAGCAACTAAAGGCTGACAAAAGAGCACAAGCAAAGCTTGAACAACAGCTAAAGTCAAGTCAAGTTGAAGAAGAGAAAGGAATTGAAGTCAGGGGTGAAGACAAGATTGCAAACCTAGATGAGGTTTTTGGGAGTATATTTGGTGAGAGTATGGAAGAAAGAGAGGAATGGCAGAAGGGAAACAGAAGAAAGGCCAAGGCACATAGAAGGAGTGAAGATAATACTGAAGTAACCAAATCTATATCTAAACCACTACCTTCCATACCTGAACCTCTTGTTGCTAATCCCACTATAAACATCCATGGTGAACCAATCATTCCAAAAGAGGAACCTATTGATTGGGACACCATCAAATTGCCTACCTTTCTAACCACTCTTCCACTACCAAAGAAACAGAAAAGAAAACCCAAATCTACACCTCCCATAACCTCTAAGAAATTCACTCAAAAACAAAAGCCTAAGCCTAAGCCATCAATTTCTAAAGATGATTATGTTCACATCTGTGACATAAAAGAAATTTCAGACATTGAACTCTATCTGGATGAGCTGGAGGATGTAAGAGGAATAGCTGCTTACAGACAGCTACCAGAGAGATTAGTGTTCAGATACAAAGGAGTTGGGGAAAGAACATGGCCTCTCCACAGGATTCTGAATGAAGGCTACTCTACCTTGATTAGAGTCTTTTCAGCTATACAAAAGGATTCTGGCTTTACCAGAACTGCCAAGACTGAAATTCTCAACAAGATTGCCAATATAAGGAAAACTTGGAGGGAGCCCAATGCTTTACCCAGGACTTTACTCATTCAAGAAAGGGGAATTACAATTCACAAATCACCTCATTGGTTGATGGAATTTAGAGATGATAAAGGAGTCAGAAGATTTTTCAGACTTGAAGACCAACTCAAGATTGCCAGCAATGAAACTCTCAAGGAAATGCAATCTAAGTTGGATATCAGTGTTGAAGATGAAGCTGAATTCTTCAGACAACTCCAACTCCAAATTGAGGAAAATGACAAAGGGCTAGGAAAGAAAACCAGGGAACAAAGAAGAAAAAGATGATTTGCTCAGGCTAAAGGAGTATCCTTGGAAATACTGTAAATCTTCAATTTCCTCCTAGTACATACATTTTTGCAGCATTTTCAAATTTCTACTTAGTTTCAATTCATATATCTGTTAAGTGTTTTGTTATCATCAAGTTAACCCTGAATTTATGCCTACAATTCTTATAGACATAAATAGGGGGAGATTGTTAGGAATATATGTGCATTAGTTTGATGATATGTTTAACAAAACACTTAAGTAGAAATTCAGTGTCTGTAGCCTCAACGGATAAGACCACTTTGGCTATCCGTTGATGGTGTAGCTTTACTTAGAAATAAGTCTAGTGTTGTAGCATATTTCAGTCTCTGTATTTAAGATGTAATTCTTAGAAGTTGAGAGAAACTATGAGTCATGTTGACTACTAGAAGATATGCAGATAGGAAGGCCAATTGTAAATATTTTATGCCTTGTAATTTTGTATAAATGAAGTGGTATCAACGGATGACTTAAAGACCTTCAACGGATGAGAAGCTAAGCTTCAACGGATGTCTCTAAAGCTTCAACGGATAACATCCTTTAACGGATGAGTGCATCAACGGATGAAAGCTTCAACGGATGTTCTGTTGATTAACCGTTGATAAGTGGTAGTTGTACCTACAAACAGAGGCACGTGGGTGAACAAAGATAACTGAAATGTGGCAGCCTAATTTCAGGAACATCAGAAAAAGCAGCCGTTCTACTCTAGTATAAAGAGACATTAAGTCAACAAAGTACTGGAGTGAACTGGAGAAGAAACAAGTGGAGATCTTACTTTATTATTTTATATATCCTTGTCTTCACTTGTAAACTTGGTAATATATATAAACCAAGTAGTAGCTAGTAATTAGATAAGAATTTTTCCAGAGCTGTTTAGAAAAATCTTGAGAGAAAAATTATCTAGTTTGTACTAGGATGCAGCTGTGATCAAATTCTTAGATCACAGAATTTCTGAAATACCATCTCTGGTGGAACAACAAATCCACCAGAAAAGTTTTTAAAGGTTTATTGTGTTCTTTACATTTGTGTTTGAATATATATCTGTCTGTATCAGCTTAAAGCAATTCACACACTTGTTCATCTTGAACACACAGTCTTTATAAACTGCTCAAAACTTGAAAAAGTTTTGAGATTTACATTCAACCCCCCTTCTGTAAATCTCATTGTTAGTTCTCTAGAAATAACAATATTTGTATTCCGAAACATGTGTTTCGCGTATGTTTATGTTCCGAAATAGTGTTCGGCTACGCCTTCCTATTATTTTTAGCTTGTTAAAAATACTTTTTCAATTATAAGTGTTACATGCTAGATTGTTCACACCAATTTTTTTAGCCAACAGCTTCAATTTCCCCTTGCCAATATCTGTTTTTGTATAGGAAGGCTCACGAGTTACATGATTAAAATTGTAAACTAGGATTGCATCTTAGTCCTTTAAGTATTTAATTGCTTTTGTTATGAATATGAAAAGAGTAATATTAAACCATGTCATTGTGTGTAGGACGAATTTATATTCCAACTAAATTACTGGAAATCAAATTTAGGAACTGAAATGATATGAAAGAAGAGAGGCATTGCTTATTTGTAATAAGATCTGACAGTTGGCGACCTTACGTTGATCGACTTCTTTTAGCCATTGCTCTAGATACTTGTACCGATTCTTGAGCCGTGTTTTAAATGACAACCTTAAAAGTACTTTTTGCTTATCTTATCTCGCTTAACCGTTTTCGATGTCTTTTTTGTCTCGCGATCTTAAGTGATTTCGCAAAGGCACACAAAAAACTGGAACAAAGCTTTATGAATATTGTTCGCATGCTCTTATATGACATTGGAAGTGCTGATACATTCCATGACACTTTCATCGATTGATTGTGAATCTAATATCAACATAATTAGAGCAAAACTCAGAAATCCAAGATCAATGTACTTGGGTGATCAGAAAGGTGACACCTCATATTTAGGTGGACATTGGGAGAACGGTTATAATGATCCCGAGTTAGACGATGATGACCTCTATAATAGTTGGCTAGGATTTGGTGGTGAGGTTAATATTACAGAAACACTGACAAAAAAAGTGCCACAATTGTTGCACCATTTGCTTCTAAATACCAAGGTGCACAAGATCAATTTTGTTGGATAAAGATATTTGGTTCTGAAGTTCCATAAGTGGAAGAAGGGAGTTTCCGATTCCTGTCTCCAAAAGCATGAAGTGGCAACTACCATTGTTAGATAATTGAAGAAAGAGCGGATGATGAGATGATATCAATGAGATAAAAATTTCAAAGAAATTCAAAAAGTAACCATCATTGTTAAAGAAATTGAAAAAAGAGTGGATGATGAGAAGTTATGAGATAAGAATTTCGATACACCATCCACTATTATGTATACGTTTTTGCATTTAAAGGTTAAACGTTTCTTGGTGATTCCATTCATTCAATGAATATCCAATATGATACAGTTCTCGTGGACAGTAGCACCGCGTCAACTCTAGACAACATAAACACACATAAACAAGATATTCATGTAACCATACTATCAAAATTTTGCAGGTAGTTAAAGGCTTTTACTTGAAATTTTTATTCCATTAAAATATAATTTGTTCAAGGTATGCTTCTTAAGTATACATTTTTAAACTATTATTTTAAACCATCTTAGCTATTTTGTTCGTGTACATATTTATTGCTTTTGAAAAAATAGAGTTATTAAATGTATTAATTTGGATGCTCAGTAAAAGACTATCATTTAAAGTTAGAATCTCTTATGTAATGGAAAACCTAATTTAAATGTAAAAATAAACATGCGAATGGAAAGGAATCATGAGAGTGAATTTGTCAGCAGAGGTGTAACACCGAGTGTTAGCTATAGGCCCAGTGTAACACCCCCAGATCCGGGGTCGGGGATCCGAGTCGTCACGGTCTTTCTTTCCACAATATCACTTCACTTAATTAATAAATAACCTTATGCTGTGACCCCACACTAACACACACCACAACCCGTTATAGTCTCAGAGATGAAATTTAAATAAGTACAAGTCTTTGAATCCACAATTTAAAAGTTATTACAACCCAAAATGATTACTTGATAAATTTACAGTTAATTGCCATTATCTGCCACAAGTTATAATTATACATAATTGATTCTCAAAAGTAGATGGTCTGATCTACAATATATCTACCTCTGCAGCTATAGCAGCTACAACATCAACGGGAAGACACAGGACGCTTCCCACGCGCTTACGCTGGGTCTGCTGGAGTCTGGCCATCTTTCCTAACTGTTGTTGTGTGATGAAGAAATAAAGCAAGGGTGAGCAGCAAGCCCACCAAAATAATATGTATAATGATTTACAATATATGAGCCTACTCATAATACTCATGAAAGTCTTGGTCAAAAGAAATGAACCAAGTTTGATATCTTAATGCGATAAAGTCGCAAAATATTCAGTATATATACATATATACTTTTCAAAATATTGGAAGTCCTCTTCCAAGCATAATACACACAGAATTCCAGTGTATAACTGTATAAAAATATCGTTGCAAGGTGATCTCATATATCTAACCTTGTCTCACGTTTTTCTGAAAATCTTTGTCATGCATAAGATAATCATTTACTAGATATAAGTTTAAAAGATGAAGTTACAAAATACTCCAATATACTTATATCTTTTCCAAATACTACTTGAACTACCACCATTCAAGTTATAATTAGTTTTAAGAAAAACATCCCATAGATGAGACCACAAGTTAAGACTTGAATAGATTCAATCTTTGAAATATTATTGAATGAAAAAGTTATGAGATACTTTATTTAGTCCCGATATATATATATCAACATATATATATCTCTAAAACATTTCCTGGAACCTCTGTTATGTAAAGTATGAACAGAGTTGCAATATCCAATGAATTTGGAAGGAAAAGAAAACCTTTGGCATAAACCAGATATCTTGCTGATCAGGCAAAGATACCCATAAGTAACCTTTTCTACTAGTAGATGGACGAATTCCCCACTGGTCATCACCCTGGCCGCATTAGGACCTATGTTGGACTGCCACTCAGCCACTTATGCATTTGATGGACTCCCACTGAGCCACTTACACTATCATGGACGCCCACTGAGCCCATGTTGCTTATGCCGACTCAATAGATTTACTTACTTCCCGAACGTTGGGTAAGTAATCAATTCATTTACCAAAACTGCAACCTTGTTGCGAAAATACACCACAGAGCCGGATCCCTCAGGTTTTGAATGAGTATTTAAATCCCCTTTAAAGGAAGATCTTAAATATAAAAATGAGTTTTGGGATCCGCTCTAACTTTTAAAAATCATTTTGAAGACTCGAAAACACTTTAAAGAGTGTTTGGAGTAAAGCTGATTTAATGAAGTAAATCAGTCCCCAGAATATTTAGAAAATGACTGAATATTATTATTTAAATAATATTCCCATAAAGAATAATCTTTTATAAAAATAATTGAAGTAGAAGTTTTAAAACTTATACTTGAAACGAGTATTAAATAACCAAAGATATACTTATATGAAAGTATTATCTTTATTTGAATAATCGAAAATAAGTTTGATTATTAACACCTTATTCTTTAATAAAATAAAGAATATATTTCAGCAAATAATCGGAGTCATAGATCCTCAAATGAATATTCAAATAATATTCAATAAATAAAATAAGCTGAGTCATAAGCCCTCGAATGAATATTCGAAATAATATTCAATAAATAAATAAGCTGAGTCATAAGCTCTCGAATGAATATTCGAAATAATATTCAATAAATAAATAAGCTGAGTCATAAGCCCTCGAATGAATATTCGAAATAATATTCATTAAATAATAAGCTGAGTCATAATACCTCGAATGAATATTATAAATAATATTCATTAAATAAATAAGCTGAGTCATAAGCCCTCGAATGAATATTATAAATAATATTCATTAAATAAATAAGCTGAGTCATAAGCCCTCGAATGAATATTATAAATAATATTCATTAAATAAAATAAAGGAGTCATACATCCTCAAATGAATATCCAAGTAATATTCAATAAATAATATAAATGAGTCATACGCCTTCGAATAATATTCGAAATAATATTCAATAATAAAATAAAGTTAAAGTTATCGAATAAACCTTATTCGATTAATAGTTTTGAAAACTATGACCATATATATGTATATATATAAATATATATATATATCCATATCCATATATATACAAAATCTACTCGGGATCCTCGACTCCCGGTTTTAGAAAATATTTTCACCTTTGGGTCCCTATACTAAGGATATATGCAAGTTACCGCTATCCTCTAGCATAGGTATTATCAACTGAATCAACAATTATATATGGAAAGAATATGAAACAGGCATGCATATATATACCATAGCAACATGCTTCAATATATTGCAACATTTGCTAATATAAACATCATGCATCTATCGCAAGATAATGCATATACAAGTGTATACATCACAACAACAGTATAACGGATAGAATACTTGCCCGAGCGACTGGGGTTACGAATGGCTCGGGACGAGTCTGGTAACCTATAAACAACAAGTAAGTTGGAATTAAACCAAAATCACTTGTAAATCTATACTTTAACTAACTTAGACTCTAACGCTTGTTTTGCGCTCACTGATTCGCTTAAGCCACTCGGGTACCCTCGGCTCCACCATTTTTAATAATTTAACCTTTACGAGTTTTAAAGCGATTCCTTCGCGAGTGTCTTACCAACTGCCTAACACACTTACCATAAATGTTTTATACATTAATTAACCCTTTTTGGTCTTTAATCTATGTTTCAAAGTAAGGCGAGGGAAAAAGTTTCGTTCGCGAAACGCCGTTACTTGAAACGGTCGTTTCTCCTAAACCGTGCATCGGAATCGAACGAACTACATATCAAAACGAAGCTCGTAACATGAGCTATCTAATCATGGCAGTGGTCATAATCTAGCAGGGGGGTTCTCGGGTCCTAATGTTATGCACAAAAATAGTCTAAAGAAAATCGGACGTTACGACGACTATGTTTACGCGATTTCCCAATTTTAACCATTCAACACCAACCACAAACCAACCTCAAATCCAACATACAACCAACATCCATCCTCATCACATCATAACAACCCCAACCAATTCAATTTAATCATTCATACTTATGCCTAAACTTAACTTTAATCATACTTAAGTTCCTTTAAATCAAAACCACAACAATTACCATTCCATTTCACTACCACTCCAAATCCCAAACTCTAAATCATAACAACAAGCTACAATATCAACCCACTAATCAAAATCATCTTATAATATATAGGAATCTAGGGTTTGGAGATGGTATACCTTCCTTGAAGTGGTGGGTGGAGCTAGGAAGCCTTAAGAAGCTTTGAGAAGTCTTAAGAATGCTTGGATCTTCAAGAAAACAAGAAAAAGTTCAAGTTAAAAACTTGAAAACACTATTCATTGTCTTCTTCTTTGATTAAATGAAGAAGATTGAGAAGGAATTAATGGCTTAAACTCATGATATAGTCCTAACTAAGCATGAAGATGATTAGGGAATTATCTTACCAATTTAGGAAGCTTGGATCTTGGATTTTGAATTTCTCTTGCCTTTTGAATAGTGAAAAGCCGTGAGCAATGAAGAACAAAGCCTTGGTTGCTTTTGATTTTTGATGAAAATGATTTTACTTGGCTTGGTTGATTGGTTTTTGTGCTTGCTTTAGTCAATTACCTTCTTGCCCTTGGATTTGTGTGGTTACAAAGCCACCACACCTCCTTCCTTCCCATGTCATGCTTATGTCATCCTCATGATGTCATCCTCACTTCCTTGTCCTCTTTCTATTGGTTGGATGACATCATTCCCACTAATCCCTTTGATTAACTTCCTAATCGTTTGCCTAATGACCGCTGATCTGTTATACGGTTCGCTTAACTTTCGTTCTCGTTTATCGTTTGAAGGATCATACCCGGGATCTTATTACTTAGGTTCCCTTAACCTTTCTCAATACATTATATTCCTTTTTATGATCCTCTATTATAATCCTTTAATTTAAATCCTTTTTATCCTGTTACCTTATACTCAATTCTCTCCGTATCTTGTGGATTTCCGGGAAAAACCAAAGTGTTCGGAATTGGATTCTGACGATCTTTACATACACTTATATACTTCATAGAGTACTAATAATATCCCATAAGATCAATAACAGAACCCCTACATAGCGTGGCATGAAAAGTTTTCTCGTTCAGCAAAAACACTATTCATAAGAGTTTCAAAATTTCTCAAAAATTGGGGTTATTACAGTCTCCCCTCCTTAAAAGGATTCCGTCCCGGAATCAGATAGAAAACAAATGGGGATACTTTCTTAGTATTGCACTTTCTAACTCTCAAGTCAATTTTCCCACATTGTGGTTCTACCATCAAACTCTTACTAGTTTGATAACCCTTCTCCTAAGCACTCGTTCCTTTTCACTCTATAACCCTTCCTGGTTGCTCCATATAGGTTACGTCGGGTTGCATATCTATGCGCTCATATGCCCCTATTTATCTGGCATCTGAATTACACTTCCTTAACATTGATACGTGAAACGCGTTATGACTAGCTACATGTTCTGGGTTAGGGCTAGCTCATATGCTAACTTCCCAAATGTCTTAATATATCCAAGGGTCCAACAAATTGTAGACTTAGCTTTCCTTTCTTTCCGAACCTCATCAATCCGTTCCAAGGGATACCTATAACATTACTAGGTCCCCTATTTCATACTCTTTATCCTTTCGTGTCAAATCAACATACTTATCATGTCCATCTTGGGCTACTACCAGCCGTCCTCTGATTAGATCTATCATATCCTTGGTCCTTTGGACTACTACGGGTCCGAGCATCTTGCGCTCTACAACTTCATCCTAACATAAGGGAGATCGACATTGTCTTCCCTCAAGGATCTCATAAGGCGATATCTCAATACTGACATATGATCTATTGTCATAAGAAAACTCAATCCGCGTTATGTGATCATTCCAAATTCTTTCAAGTCTATTGCACAGACTCTCATTATAGCTTTTAACATTAGAGCTTCTGCTTCTCAATACCCATTCTTTTCCAGTTCGTAATCGCTACTACCTTCCGTTCCTAATATTATACTGGTTATACTTTTGCTCGTTAGCGTTCTATAACCTTTTAATAACCACGTCAACCTTAGTATCACGAATGTGTTCCCATTCCGCATACTACCACCACTTTATTACTCCTTTTTCAGTTGCTTCTATTTTCCAAAATTTGATCAATCAAATAGAAGTAAAGGAATTTGTTGAGAGATCACTATGATCATGAACACTTGTTATATCGCATAGTTAGTACAGAAGGTGGCCAGCCTTTAGTACTTGACAAGCAATTAAACAATAGCTGGTATCCTACTTGGCTTCTATCACACAGATAGATAGTCATTCGGCAATACCTCCCCTTCTAGAAGGGTTGTTCTTCTCAGCTTACATGAAATGAAAAGAAGAGAAAAGAACGAATTGAAGAGAATTGTATATTCATAAAAAAAATGTTTATTGCCATAAAATATCTGGCTTGGAATCTACCTCTGAACTATAGAGGTTTGTCATAGAAGAACAAAACATATATGTATTTATATCAACATCAAGTATTATAGCATCGCATTTCACGTGCCTAAATATTTTCGCTATCCCGTCCATCATTCTATGGGCCCATGCTCTTCCTCGAGCTTATACACAATTACCTTTGAAACTCCCTCGACATCGAAAATCGAATCTGGGATCTCATTCTAGACATCTTCGTTACTTGAATTCTATGCTTGCACCGCAACCTTCCTCGTATAATAATACGGCTCTCTATTGATAAGAAAGAATAAATATTCAATAGGTAGATACTCTACTTAATTAGTCTATCAATGATAACTTATACACTACCACTACCCGATTAGTGGTATTCAATCTCAACACCCATTCCAATACAGCTCTCACGGTTGTAAACAGCTCATTACTCGCAGAATCATTGCTACCTCACTATGGTCCACCACTGACCTACTGTACTCATTCATTTTCCATGAAGTCTTAATAGCTAACCATACGGAGTCCATACATCTCGTATCTAATTCTCCTAAGGAGTTAACATAACCACCAATCACAATTCATGAAGAACACTCCAAACTCTGACGTACTTTCATGACATGAAGCAGATAAAATTTGCAGAAGAGTTTCAATCGAAGCAACGATAGCAGGTTAATACCATTCTTAATCATACGCCCTAAATAGAAGAATTAACTCAAGGGTTCATCTAGTCCTTTTTGAAACATGGTTCTGGCTTATCTCAAGATAGGACCTTCTAAGATAGATAGCCCGTTCATGGCGATTACACGAATTAAACCTTTACCAACTACTATTACGGTTGGGTATTGCACAGTCATCAGAAGGAATGTCAATCTTCCAAACCATAATTTAACCTTCACATTTTTAACCATCATCACTGTATTCTTTTGGCACACGCGCCTATAATTATCCTCTTACCCTTAAAGTGTCGGCCACCTCTTTGGCCTTTCCTGATAGTAAAATTTCCTTACAGTCAATGTCATTTTAACCACCTCCAAATAAATTTTCTACCTTATTTTCGATCACTGCTTGAGTGAAGATGTTTTCCTTAAAATCAGATGGGAAAAAAAATATCACCATTTTTCCATAAGTTATTGTCTCAGTCTTTAGAGGCTAATCACTGTCAAGACTGACTCTCAATCATACTTAGAACATTTTTTTTTTAAGTCCTAATTGCCCTGAACAATTTCGACCATTATTGGTTCGATCCATACCTTCTCGTGGTTTAACACGTGCCTCACTTGGCATCATTATAATTACGTCATATTTCCTTTATCCACATTTCTATTCTTGAGAATTTTGAATATTACCTTTCTCTTTGTAAAACCTCTAAGGTTATCCTTCAATTGTTCCTCCTGTATTCCCTAGATACAGGGCATATCAAGATACCATTTATTAATACCAGAATCATTGTCTATATACTTCTGCAAAATTTCTCCACTGATTCTTAAAGGTTGTTGTTACCTTAACCCTTTCCCAATCATACTGTCAAAACTCATACTGTCCCTATTAAGGGTGACATGCCAACCTTTATGCAGTCCCCTAGGATTCATTTTAAGTTACCAATGTTCTATCCTTAATTCCACCTTTAAAAGGTACCTGCATCCTTCCACGAATAAATCAAGTCATATATCCTTGATAGATTATCATATTCATCATTCCCACCTCGATAGTCTATACCTAACTTCATAATAGCATCCTTATTCAAATTGAGGTCAATCCATATGGCCTCCAAAAGATAACAACGGTTATCCGCTTGTCTTGCCTAATTTGGTAACGATAACAAGGATGTTCTGGAAGATATTGGTCGTGTTCAACGTGAACTTCTTCTTAATAATTCCTTATTTACTTTTGTTGTTTATCTCAACAGTCATCTCAATGTTGGGATATCTTTCATACCTGGTGTCTCCCTTTCTGGGTATCAAGCCACCGGTCTTACATTTCCTTCTTGAAGGTCACTTCCTTCATCCAATTTTTCCTAATTTCTTACTTCCTTATCCCCTTAGTCTATCCGCGTCTCATTATTTATCCTTCGAATTATCTCAAGGTTTCCTCGAATCCTCCCAACTTACAGGGGATAAACTATATGTATCTCTTATGCCCTCAACCATCAATTTTAACTTATGTTGAATCACCCTCATCCTGACAAATGCATACTTTTCTATTTCTATTGCTACGAGTCGTTAGGGTTTCCTCATACCCAACTCCCTTATCATACCTCAAACTCTATTGCCGTTATATTCCTTTCCACTTCAATTTCTTTTTATTTTCCTTTCTCTTATCATTATTTCATGAACCAACACAACATAAGCATTGATTTCAAACATCCCGTCATTCTGGATTCGTGTCCTCAGAACGAATCTTGATAACTTTTACAACTTAGATTCATAATTTATCATACTCGTCTGCCTTTGTTCTGGCTCTAAAGCTTTTACACTATCTCCTTATCTTTGGGAATTACTTTCCCGAAAACAATTGACTGAACTTAAATCAGTTTATTATAATCTCTTGCTCCGTGCCTTCCTTGGCCTTTTACCGGCGGGTGGTCTCTCTCTTAGGAGGGTAAGTGATAAAAACAGTCTTTTTGTGATTCGTCAATCATTTAAAATCTCAAATGATTCCTATATTTCCTTTAGCCAGGCTCTTGCCTCGACTGGGTCAGCTTGTTCCTTGGAACTCTGAGAGCTTAGCGATTTAAAGGTCCTGAAAGAATTTCTCACCGCACTGTCTCCTCAGGGTGGTGGTTGGGGATAATAGTCTAAGTTCTTTCTAGATAGGTCCATGAATTGCCGTATAGGAGTACCGTCTCGGGTCTCCTTTCCTTACTCGACTTTTTGTTTCCTTAGTATGAAATGTTTCATCCTACTCCCCATAATTGGGGTCATCTTTTAATTTAAAATCCTCATTTTCCACTCCATTATGCCATGGGTTCCTTCTATCTTGATGGCGTCCTCCCTGACTATCACATTCAGGGTTTGCCCTTAATCTTATTCCTTGAACTATGACTTTCATCTAAGATCTCATCTTTAAGCTCTTGAACATTTGGAATCCAAATTCTATAGGAATACCTCATTATTCCCTTATCATCTTTCTCGGTATTAATCTCATATTTATTTGTTGGCTCTCTGCCTTCATTCATCACCTTTCTCTGGCACCGTATGCTCTTTTCCAATAATTCGGTCTCTATTGCAATCTCAAACAGCTTTTCGGTACCGGCTCCGGTTACCTTCACTACTATTTCCAAAATCTCTTATAAAATCTCCCAAAGACATTATCATCTTGAGTCTCTCCTTTTTACTAAGGGCATCAGCCACCACATTGGCTTTCCCCGAATGATAAAGAATCTCCCAATCATTATTCTTGATTAGCTCTAACTGCCTCCTCTGGCATATGTTGAGCTCTTTCTACGTGAAAATGTACTAGAGCACTTATGGCTTAGGTAATTCTCGCACTTCTCTCCATACAAGTAGTGCCTCCAATCTTTAGGGTAAAACTATTGCCACGAGCCTAAGCTCATGGGCGGGGATATCGAACTTCATATTACCTTAATTGTCTTGACATGTACGCGATTATCTTGCTGTGCTGTATAAGAAGCACCCTAATTCCTTATGCGAAGCGTCTCTTCCAAATCACAAAATCTCCTTTTCCATCCGGCAACGCCAACATAGGGGCCGTCACCAACCTTTGCTTCAGTTCTTAATAGCTGTTCTCGCATTTCTCTGTCTATTCAAACTTCTCATTCTTATGAGTAAGCCGCGTCAAAGGGGCTGCGATCTTCGCAAAGTCTTGTACCAATCTACGATAGTAGCCGGCCAATCCTACCTCTGGGAGTTGCCCTAACCATGGTCATCAATTCCTCAGTGGTCCTTTATTCATTCTTGTCAGGATCCTTCACGGAATCCTCCTCAGCAACAATCCCTTTTAGGATAACATCCTCAACCGTTACATCCTCAATATCAACATCATCCGGTCTTGCGTTAGGACACTCTATCGGATCCATAATCTGATCTCCAATAAGTAATAATACATCATCGCGTTGTTGCTCCTCAACCTCAGGGTTCGGTGTCCCGCTACCATATACGATAACGAACTATGCTCCTATCACGATATTTATAAGGGTTCCCATAAGGGTTTTAACTGTCAGTACTACATTAGGTAGTCCGACTATGAACTTGGCAAGAGTTCTTATTATCTTAGTTAACTTATTATCTTAACGTCCCATCATCTCTGAGGTTTATAACGCTTAGCTCTGATACCATTTCTGTAACACCCCCAGATCCGGGGTCGGGGATCCGAGTCGTCACGGTCTTTCTTTTCACAATATCACTTCACTTAATTAATAAATAACCTTATGCTGTGACCCCACACTAACACACACCACAACCCGTTATAGTCTCAGAGATGAAATTTAAATAAGTACAAGTCTTTGAATCCACAATTTAAAAGTTATTACAACCCAAAATGATTACTTGATAAATTTACAGTTAATTGCCATTATCTGCCACAAGTTATAATTATACATAATTGATTCTCAAAAGTAGATGGTCTGATCTACAATAGATCTACCTCTGCAGCTATAGCAGCTACAACATCAACGGGAAGACACAGGACGCTTCCCACGCGCTTGCGCTGGGTCTGCTGGAGTCTGGCCATCTTTCCTAACTGTTGTTGTGTGATGAAGAAATAAAGCAAGGGTGAGCAGCAAGCCCACCAAAATAATATGTATAATGATTTACAATATATGAGCCTACTCATAATACTCATGAAAGTCTTGGTCAAAAGAAATGAACCAAGTTTGATATCTTAATGCGATAAAGTCGCAAAATATTCAGTATATATACATATATACTTTTCAAAATATTGGAAGTCCTCTTCCAAGCATAATACACACAGAATTCCAGTGTATAACTGTATAAAAATATCGTTGCAAGGTGATCTCATATATCTAACCTTGTCTCACGTTTTTCTGAAAATCTTTGTCATGCATAAGATAATCATTTACTAGATATAAGTTTAAAAGATGAAGTTACAAAATACTCCAATATACTTATATCTTTTCCAAATACTACTTGAACTACCACCATTCAAGTTATAATTAGTTTTAAGAAAAACATCCCATAGATGAGACCACAAGTTAAGACTTGAATAGATTCAATCTTTGAAATATTATTGAATGAAAAAGCTGAGTCATAAGCCCTCGAATGAATATTCGAAATAATATTCATTAAATAATAAGCTGAGTCATAATACCTCGAATGAATATTATAAATAATATTCATTAAATAAATAAGCTGAGTCATAAGCCCTCGAATGAATATTATAAATAATATTCATTAAATAAATAAGCTGAGTCATAAGCCCTCTAATGAATATTATAAATAATATTCATTAAATAAAATAAAGGAGTCATACATCCTCAAATGAATATCCAAGTAATATTCAATAAATAATATAAAGGAGTCATACGCCTTCGAATAATATTCGAAATAATATTCAATAATAAAATAAAGTTAAAGTTATCGAATAAACCTTATTCGATTAATAGTTTTGAAAACTATGACCATATATATGTATATATAAATATATATATATATATATATATATATATATATATCCATATCCATATATATACAAAATCTACTCGGGATCCTCGACTCCCGGTTTTAGAAAATATTTTCACCTTTGGGTCCCTATACTAAGGGTATATGCAAGTTACCGCTATCCTCTAGCATAGGTATTATCAACTGAATCAACAATTATATATGGAAAGAATATGAAACAGGCATGCATATATATACCATAGCAGCATGCTTCAATATATTGCAACATTTGCTAATATAAACATCATGCATCTATCGCAAGATAATGCATATACAAGTGTATACATCACAACAACAGTATAACGGATAGAATACTTGCCTGAGCGACTGGGGTTACGAATGGCTCGGGACGAGTCTGGTAACCTATAAACAACAAGTAAGTTGGAATTAAACCAAAATCACTTGTAAATCTATACTTTAACTAACTTAGACTCTAACGCTTGTTTTGCGCTCACTGATTCGCTTAAGCCACTCGGGTACCCTCGGCTCCACCATTTTTAATAATTTAACCTTTACGAGTTTTAAAGCGATTCCTTCGCGAGTGTCTTACCAACTGCCTAACACACTTACCATAAATGTTTCATACATTAATTAACCCTTTTTGGTCTTTAATCTATGTTTCAAAGTAAGGCGAGGGAAAAAGTTTCGTTCGCGAAACGTCGTTACTTGAAACGGTCGTTTCTCCTAAACCGTGCATCGGAATCGAACGAACTACATATCAAAACGAAGCTCGTAACATGAGCTATCTAATCATGGCAGTGGTCATAATCTAGCAGGGGGGTTCTCGGGTCCTAATGTTATGCACAGAAACAGTCTAAAGAAAATCGGACGTTACGACGGCTATGTTTACGCGATTTCCTAATTTTAACCATTCAACACCAACCACAAACCAACCTCAAATCCAACATACAACCAACATCCATCCTCATCACATCATAACAACCCCAACCAATTCAATTTAATCATTCATACTTATGCCTAAACTTAACTTTAATCATACTTAAGTTCCTTTAAATCAAAACCACAACAATTACCATTCCATTTCACTACCACTCCAAATCCCAAACTCTAAATCATAACAACAAGCTACAATATCAACCCACTAATCAAAATCATCTTATAATATATAGGAATCTAGGGTTTGGAGATGGTATACCTTCCTTGAAGTGGTGGGTGGAGCTAGGAAGCCTTAAGAAGCTTTGAGAAGTCTTAAGAATGCTTGGATCTTCAAGAAAACAAGAAAAAGTTCAAGTTAAAAACTTGAAAACACTATTCATTGTCTTCTTCTTTGATTAAATGAAGAAGATTGAGAAGGAATTAATGGCTTAAACTCATGATATAGTCCTAACTAAGCATGAAGATGATTAGGGAATTATCTTACCAATTTAGGAAGCTTGGATCTTGGATTTTGAATTTCTCTTGCCTTTTGAATAGTGAAAAGCCGTGAGCAATGAAGAACAAAGCCTTGGTTGCTTTTGATTTTTGATGAAAATGATTTTACTTGGCTTGGTTGATTGGTTTTTGTGCTTGCTTTAGTCAATTACCTTCTTGCCCTTGGATTTGTGTGGTTACAAAGCCACCACACCTCCTTCCTTCCCATGTCATGCTTATGTCATCCTCATGATGTCATCCTCACTTCCTTGTCCTCTTTCTATTGGTTGGATGACATCATTCCCACTAATCCCTTTGATTAACTTCCTAATCGTTTGCCTAATGACCGCTGATCTGTTATACGGTTCGCTTAACTTTCGTTCTCGTTTATCGTTTGAAGGATCATACCCGGGATCTTATTACTTAGGTTCCCTTAACCTTTCTCAATACATTATATTCCTTTTTATGATCCTCTATTATAATCCTTTAATTTAAATCCTTTTTATCCTGTTACCTTATACTCAATTCTCTCCGTATCTTGTGGATTTCCGGGAAAAACCAAAGTGTTCGGAATTGGATTCTGACGATCTTTACATACACTTATATACTTCATAGAGTACTAATAATATCCCATAAGATCAATAACAGAACCCCTACATAGCGTGGCATGAAAAGTTTTCTCGTTCAGCAAAAACACTATTCATAAGAGTTTCAAAATTTCTCAAAAATTGGGGTTATTGCACCCAGTGAGGCCTAATAAACGAGGTCCCATTGGACGACCATACTATCGGGTTGAAGGCCCAACATGCCTCGGGGCCGAAGGCCCACATCGCTCTACAGGTCGAGACTCATTCTCCTTCTACCGCTGGGATCCCCCCAATCATAACGCCCCCATTTCACTCCTCGTCTTTACTCCAAACGTAACGGGCGAACATTTGTGGAGAGTTTGGGTATAAAAACCTCTGGGAAAGTAAGACAAAGAGAATCTATTCACATGCTCTCATATTCTCTCTATTTTCTTGTATTCCCGAAACTCATTATGCATCCGGATCACTTATTCTCACGCCGGAGGTGAATCAGGGGGACAATTCATCGCATTCTCCTCCTTTTCAGTTAGCAGCCGAAGAGCGTCATTTGCAGGGAAAGCTTTTCTTTCAGTCCGAAGGAATCTGGGCATAACATTTGGCGCCGTCTGTGTGCCAAATGAAAAAAATGACAAAATAACCATTTTTTAATAAAATTAAAAGTATAATTATGAAAAAGTAGCTAATTTTAACTGTTTGGATAGTTACTAACAATTGCAGTTATGTATCTCAATCTATATAAGATACTCCATTGATAGTTAATTACAATTGCGTATCCTATATAATACTCCATTCATAGTTGATCTCATGTTATATCGGATAATATGTCATTGGGGTACCAAAAGTTAAAATTGGCCAAATTTTATAAGGTTATTATAATATAATAGCTTAAAACTCGTGCGGTAGTTTGATTTTATAAGATAATATGTCACTGACATTGATAGCTTAAAATCCGATACACGAATTATTTTTAATAATATATAACTTTTAAAAAAGTTTAATTTGAATTGAATTATTAAATTTGTTCATATAAAATTTTAAATGATACAATCTCATGAAAAATATAATTTTAGTTTCTATAAATTAATTTTGAACGAATTCCAAATTTATATACATAGAAAAGTTTGTTACCTTATACGAAAAAGAATATATTAAAACTAAGTACTTATCTTATTATTTTAAAAGTAAATATTAATTTTTAAATGTATAAATGTTAATGTTTCATCATATAAATTACGAAGTTTAGTAATTTAAAGTGTAGTATTAATCTATTTTATTACATTAATTTATCATCTATTAATTTAAATGTTAAAATATACGATACGAACGAATGTGTAATATATATATATTATAAATTACTGGATAACACTTTCTTGAGGTTTGGTATCCATATTTTGGCTCGCATATAATTTTTAACTTTAATTTGACCCAGTGGACTATCCATTTTTAGATTTGGTATTCATATTAGTTTTATAAAAGATCCATATATTTATTATAACCCATTTTAATTATAGAAACTTTGCAATACAATTATAAATATGAATTGTGTTATTATGGTAAGTTTTTAATACAAATTTGAAGTAAATTTTAAATTTTGACAGATCTATTTATAGAAATAATCTCATAAAATATATAAATGTAAATGCAATACACTTATTATATAAATAACTTAATCTTTCAGAATTATATTTTTCAATTTTAATTATAAATTTATTTATTTATTTTATTAAATAATTTTTAAAATACCCGTATGCAAAACATGGGCTATAAACTATAAATACATGAATTCAAATCTATTTACCGGTTTTTTATAGTGTAGGACCGGATCTAAAACCGGACTTTTCCAATTTAAAGGACCAGGGCCCGGTCCGGGTGTTGGATCCATTTGTTAAACAAACTATAGTAGCCAAGGTGTGACCATTTGTTATACTAGAGTCTACACACAGACCTCAAAATTTTCTGTTTGGTGATGTCGCTGAGGAGAAATTTGGGAAGATTGAGGGTGCTAGGAGAGCTTTTCAGCAATTCTATAAATTCAAGAAGAGCTTTCCTCACAATCTTTAAAATAATCGGTTCTGGTAAATTTATCATCATATCTCATAAATATATCAAATTTACCACTCTATAATTAAAAGAAATATTAATTTTACCGCCGATTAATTAGGTGTCTCAAATTGACCATTTTTACGTAAAAATACTAATTTTCGGTGATAAATTTGAGATGACCGACTTGAAAAATGGCCAATTTGAGATCCACCGACTTGAAAGTGAAAGTGGCCAATTTGAGACCCGAATTCATGGAAGGTAAATTTGAAATTTTACTAATAATATGATAGTCAACTTGATAATTAACCCGTTTATATTGGGATTTCTTTAATTTTGTTGAAACTTGTTTCAAAGATTGCATCTTTTTCAGTAAGAACTTGTTGCCTGTAGTGTGATTGTTTTACTTTGTTAATTTTGTGTTTTGTTTAGTTGTATCTGAAATTAACAAATTTAGACTATAACTGTGATTAAAAGATTAATCTTTGTGTAACAGGAGGATATATTCAATGTAAACACTATAATGTTGAAGCTGAATACACATTCAGACGGAGCATAACAAAAGGAGATACCATATGTTTGAATGACCTTCTCTTCACTAACGACAGGGATTATCTCATTACAAACAACAACCAATATGTATGTGTTCGGTGCTTAATCGCGTAAACGATTTTTCTGTGGTATGCTGTGGGCACATGCTAAGCACAAATTTTTATAAATTTAACTTGTTTTGATTGACTTATAGTACTTCTTTATAATGACTGACCCCCCTGCATTCACACCGACCACAACAATCAAAATACACAAAAACTATAATTTTTAGTGTTTAGCATGTGCACATGGGCACACACTAGACAAACCCTTAGTGTTGCTTATCGTTTTTTTCAGCTTAAGGCTAAGCAGTTGGAAGGCAAGGTTATTGGTATATATTTTGTCCCAATTACTGGTAAAGATCCGCGACACTCATGGTTTACAGCATTGCTAAAGGACGTATACGATGATCTACATCCATTCAATAATTTCGAGACCGTCCTGGTTGCCTGTAATATTCTTGATACCGACTCCAGAGCAAAAACAGATGAAATACCCATCCATTGTTCTCTTCCTAGGGACCCTCAAAAGCTCTTTCAAGATTTGTTTTCTTACATGCCATGGACCGCTATCCCATTTTCAGATGTAACATGCAGGAAACATTTGCAAAGAAGCTTTGATGTCTCTGAAAAATATATTTTCCAACCTAAACTGTATATTGTTGACCAAACAGGCATGGTTTTACAATGTAATTCTTGGGATATTCTTGAGTATTATGGATCCTTGGGCTATCCGTTTAGTGACAAAAGACTAAAATTTCTGCGGACGGAAGATTATTTAGCCACCAAGCAACCCTCCTTGAAAACACTACTGGGATCTCCCAAACGTGATTATGTCATTTCAAACAATGGAGAGAAGGTTTGGTTTTTTATGTTCGATAACCTCATTTAATGATTGACCGATTTTGAGATCATTTACTTATTGGCGTACTTGGGCTGTACTAAACCCTTGTAGAAAATATAATTTATCTTATATTTGTCTATTTTACCTGTGAACTCTTTATCAAATTTGTAAAATTAAACCATATAATTTAAAATTTTGACTACATTGTATTTCTTTCTTATGCATTACTTATGTATTTCTTTCTTATCGGTGTCTATTTTACCTGTGAACTTTTTCTCTATCTGTAATATTAAAACATATAATTTAAAATTTTGACTACATTGCATTTCTTTCTTATGCATTACATATGTAGTAAGTTTGCATGTATGAGTATTTTCTTTTTGAAAATTTTAGTGAGGTGAGATACTTAGTCTTCAGTCGCATACACTATTTGTGGGAGTCGCATATCCTTCCTTTCCATATATTTTTTTTGTTGCTTTCTGGACATATGGAAGGAGTTAACTTATCTCCATAATAATCTGCTAACTCAGTTTTTGTAACATACTGGTACCAACAGGTACCTATTCACACTTTTGAAGAGAAGGTTGTAGCCTTATATTTTTACCACCCTGATTTTCCAGATAAGCTAACTGAAGAACTTAAGTTGGCTTATGAAGAGTTTGCCAAGATTAGGAAAATATTTGAGGTTGTGCTTGTTTACATTTATGAGCCGTATCAGAGGCAGCATTGGAGAGGTGAAAAATTATTTTGGAAAAGTGAAGAATTATTTTGGGAAAAGTTCAAGACTATGCCTTGGTTGGCGCTGCCATTTAAAGACACGAGTTATAAGAAGTTAAAGCGGGTTTTCGAGTTCCAGTTTTATGATATACTTGTACCTAGACTTGTAATTTTTGGGCCTCATGGGGATTACATAGAACCATTCGGCTCTCACATGTTGATCCGGTATGGGGTTAGAGCATTCCCATTTACCCGTAAAAAAGCTGTGGAGTTGGAGACTAAAAAAGTAAAGGAACTGAACCTGGAGATGCTCTGGAATTCAGACAATGTCTTTACAAGGAATGATGGGTCCCAGGTGAGTTCGTTTGATCTTTTTATGCTGTTTTAAAGTAAGTCATAAAGTAAGTCATCATTCTCTCATTGTAAATAAGTTCTTCACATATTTTAGAAGTTACAAGTCACAGATTTTCTAACTTCTTTTAAACATATTGTAAATAAGTTCTTCTTTTTTCAACTTCTCCCTCAACTAACTTGTAAATTTGATCTCAAAGGTTCCTTTTTCTCAACTATTTGGGAAGAGAATCATGTTTGTGCTTGAAAGTAGTGCTGCAGATTGGATGTCTAAGGACTCTGAAGATCTGGTATTATACACCGAGTTCCTTACAAGGTTAACAGAAAGGTATATCCAGAATAAAGGTACTGATTATGAGTTTGAAGTGATCCTCATTTCAACAAGTATGACAAAATCTTCCTTCTATAAAGACCTAGTTGGAGATATGCC
The DNA here is from genome assembly GCF_009905375.1 of Apium graveolens. Taxonomy (NCBI): domain Eukaryota; kingdom Viridiplantae; phylum Streptophyta; class Magnoliopsida; order Apiales; family Apiaceae; genus Apium; species Apium graveolens. Next base: position 5,015,527 of record NC_133650.1, on the reverse strand, counting down.
TTGGTTGGTATCATCTGCAAACGAGTTGATTCTTGATTTAAGTTCCTCCTATTATTGGTATGGCATCTCTACTAATGAGCTGATCGAGTTTTTTTTTCCAATACTTGCCTTCAATCCGGATGGAAGAGTTGTTAGAAAAACATTATATCCTAAATTTGAGGATGTGGAGTTTCCTTTTTATGCTGGTGGTTTAGAAGATGAGATGTTGTCCCAGTTGATTACTTTGTCTATGTGGGACTACAGCCGGTTCTTCCGGTATAATGGGCGAATTTACACATAGGCAGACCTGTAATTAAGCATGTCAACTTTAAAGGTTTTTGAACCTGTTACTCATCAATTTTCTTATTTAAAGCAGTGGAACTCCAATAAGTTGTAAGACCAGTGGGTCATGAACACAAATTTAGTATTGAGAGAGTCCGAGAAGTGTGGGAGTATTCTGAAGCCTGTTACAGGTCCAAGGGATGCTAACTGCTTGAACATTCTGTACCAGGTACTTCTTTTGGACCTTTAAGCATGCATATTATGTTTAATTACTTCTTTGTGCAATGTCCATGCATCAGTCTCCCTAAACTTTAATGCCGCGGAAATGCTTAGATAACAGATCATGTTTGTGCGCAGTTTATTCATGGAATACCGTTTAGCTGATTTCCTTTTCAGAAGTTATAACATATGCGACCATTAAGGGGTTACTGCTGGAACTCCTGATTTCTGAAGTTGTTATTGTTAATTAAACTTAGTCTTATCATCAGGATGGAATAATCCTTTTTATATAGAATTGTTTTTTAACTTATTATTATGCTGAATGATCAGTTCAGTATCAACATACATATTGCATTTATGATAAATTTTCCTATAAATACAATGCATAGATAACCAAGCATATGGTTTATTTCCTGGGTTCATTTTCCATAATACTATGCAGATATAACCAAGCATACGGTTCATTTTCTATTATAATTTTGTGATCAACCAGTAGCTTATCGACCACATTGCCCCTCTAAGGATACTCTTTTCTGGCACCAGCAGTAGACCAGTATTCAGCTACAAGCTTAGCGAAAGATGAATTAGTATCCTCCATGAGCTTTCTTGGATCCCCATACTCCAACATTTTCCCTGCAGATATATTTTTTAAGAACTCTTCTTTTTTTTACCAAGGAAATAATATTTGCACCGAAATGAACTCCGACAAATAATGCTCGAAATTTACCAAATGAGAGGACCATGACCATGTCACTATCTATAACAGTTGGAACCCTGTGAGCCACTGTAATCACTGTGCAGTTTGAGAATTCCTCGCGAATGATCTTTTGCAAAATTGCATCGGTTGCAGAGTCTATAGACGCAGTTGCTTCATCCAGAACTAGTATTTTATTTCTTCTGAGAAGTACTCTTCCTAGACAAAAGAGTTGCCTCTGTCCAGCGCTCCAATTATCACCTTCATCGCTGACTATATAAAAAGAAAAAGAAATTCTCAATTAATTTACAGCATACTAGAGCGCGTTAAGCAATATATGCATAGAGAAATTATATCTGACCAGAAGAATCCAATAGGCTTGGGAGACTACAGATAACATCCTTTAGTTGGCACTTCTCTAATGCCTGAATATAAAGACTAGTAGTCAGTTTCAATATTAAGGAACATTGATGGAAGGCTATGAAAAAGCCTTAGAAGTAAGTTATTCCATCTCTACATAATAGAGATAACAAAATAGGAGATCTCTACCTTATGTTTTTAATGGAAACAAACAATGAGTTACTTTATAGCATGAATGAGGTATCTCAATTTGCATAAGATCATTAGGTATCTTACCTTCCAGATATCATCATCTGAATAAAGGCCTAAAGGGTCCAAATTTGTACGAATGCTACCTTTGAAAAGAGTCGGTTCCTGAGGGATGACACTGAGTTTCATCCTTAGATCCTTGAGGCCTATAGAACAAATGTCAGTCCCATCTATAATGATCTTTCCACTGTAAGGCTCAACCAGACGAAACAAAGCAGTAATTAATGTAGTTTTTCCACTTCCAGTCCTTCCAACTATGCCAACTCTAGTTCCTTCTTTGAAAGTGCATGTGATTCCTTTAAGAACTAAGGGAGAGTTGGGACGGTACTTTACCTAAAAAGAATTGAATCAACATTAGTTTCCGTATATGATTAATTACAAATATGCTCAAACTCATTCTACTAATCTCACCTTCAGCTCTTGCAGTTTAATCTCACCCTTTGAAGGCCAAGAAGCTGGTGGCCTATTATTCTCTATTATTGCAGGAGGTTCTGGCGGTATATTCATGAACTGTTTTATTCGTTCTACTGATATGATATAGTTTGATAAATTACAATACCATCGTATCAAGAAAACTTGGGAGCTCGTTAAAGCTAGAGCATAAGAAAGAGATAGCCCTACAAGTCCTGTATATTAAAAGAACACATATCAGTAGAGTACTTGGGTGATCAAACTGCATCTGTTTTGTGATGATGAACGATTTCAATGTGTACCTGGAGCTACATAACCAGAAGGAAGATACACAATAAGAAAAGCAGCAGTAAATAAGGTCATATTTTGAAGTGCTTCTGTTCTTAATATAAGCCACTCCAGTGTGGCATTAGAATATAAGAAAGTACTTGCATCTGTGTCCACAAGCTTTAGGTAGTTATTGAAAAATCTTTCCTCCATGTTGAATGCTCTTATAGTAGCCACCCCAAGTGCTGTCTCACCCGCATAACTCATGACCGGAGCTTTTGTTGTTCCATTGATTCTCATTAGCTCTCTTGCAGAGGGTTGATAATATCCCTTCGACAACCAGAGAAGTATTTAAGTAGGTAACACATTCTTATTGATGAAAATATTGCAGTAGAGAGTCGCGAGGAGTTAAAACCTGGAGGTATTTTGTAGACACGGTAGCTACAATTCCAACAATAAGAACTTGCCATGTTACTGAAGCCATAATACCAATAGTAGTGAATAGTTCGATTCCACCAGCGAGTACAAAGCAAAAGGAGAAAGGGATATCGAAATCTAGTGTACTCAGATCTGATGAAGCCTGCAAAGAGATAGTCATCGCTTAATGTTTCTGAAGTATGAATGATTGTTGAGCGCGCTAAGAAAGAAGAGAGTTTCATTACACGTGTTAGAACCCGCCCAACTGGGGTAGAATCAAAGAAGAGCATGGGAGCACTGAAAATGGAATCAGTGAAACTAGAGAAAAATGCTTTTGATGCTTTTAATCCCAACAGAGCTGAAAATAGAGATCTTAAGTAGACAAAGAAGGAACTTAAAGTAGACAGCGCAGTATAAACACCAATTAACATGAATATGCTGATTTTAGGTACTTGAACACCAAATGCTAGCCAAATACTAGCAGAAGCCTGGAGAGCAACAAATCCAATCTGACTGAGTATCGTATAACACATAAACGATGTTCCCTTTGAGATAAGTATATAATCCATAAACGGTTTCCAGCCAACGTTCCCGGTTTCCTTCTCTTCATCCTCTGTCAGTTGAACTCCTGGTAAACACTTCATCGAGATCTCAGCCTCACTGTTCCCCTTGCTGAGATAACCCGAATTAGACTCTTTTAGACCATCCATAAGTCCCATTCCATGTTCAAAATTATTAGTTTTACGATCTGAAGGTCCCAGTCCTGTAATTGCATTTTTATGAGCATTTACAAGAAGTTCAAATGCTGTGCCTGCCTTCAGTAATTCCTTGTAGTTTCCTGATTGAGTTATTCGCCCGCATTCCATAACCTTCGAAAGAGTATAGAGATGCTAAAATAATTTACAAATGTACATGATAGACTTGCAGGTTAAACTTTAAGCATGTTAGTTACTGAAATATTCCCTGTTACCAGAATGTCGTCAACCAGCGTTAGAAATTCTACTTGATGCGTCACAAGAATGACAGTCTTCTTCTCTAGAGCAGCCATGACACAGTCCTGCGATTGCATTACCAATATTAGCTACAAGCCTTGTTAACTATATGATCATACTGGGACTTTCATCTAACACCTTAAGGTTTTAGATGAGCTGGTTACTCAACATGGTATTAGAGTTTAGGCTGGCGCCTTAAAATGCTCAATGTTAATTTAAACTTGACCTTACTTTAAAAAGAGTAGCTGCTGTATGTGCATCTACAGCACTAAATGGATCATCAAGAAGATAGATGTCAGCATCGCTGTAAACTGCTCGACAAAGTTGAATCCTCTGCTTCTGTCCTCCGCTCATGTTAAGTCCTCTCTGACCTATTTCTGTAAGATCGCCATAGTCAAAGCTATCGATATCCTTATCCAAAGCACATACTCTTATGGCTTCCTCGTACTTAGTTTTCACCATAGGTTGTCCGCTGAGAATATTATCACGAATCGTTCCGCTTTGGATCCAAGCACCTTGAGAAACATAAGCAACAGAACCAATGACATCCACCTGAAACAGCAGCAACAATAGATCAGATATTGTTCAGCTCAACAGAAAACTAACAATCTATGTTACTCGGACTCTTCATTTTACCTTTGAGTACCCGTGTCAGACACTCGACACTTGGACACTTGGTTTAGGCCAAAAACATGGTTTTTTTCAAAATGTTACCGAGTCTGATACTTGACACGTGTCTATGTCGGACACTTATCCGAGTCCGAGTAACATAGCTAACAATAATTACATATAATGACTTGATAATATCTTACGGTTCCTGAATTCTTGCTTATTTCTCCGAGTAGGGCACATAAAAGTGATGATTTTCCAGCCCCAACCGGACCACATACGGCACATTTCTTACCCTGTTTCACTTCAAAATTTATATCTTGAAGTGTATGAACACCTGATTCAGGATCCCAACTAAAATCACCATTCAGTATTCTAGTTGAAATTTCTGAGTCCTGCGAGTTCCTTGCATTTTCATTCCTTATTAGTTCATCGTCGAGTAAAAAGGAATTGATCCTGTCAAACGAGACCTTGATCTGGATTAACATAGAAAGAGCCTCAGGTATCATTCTCACGGGCTCTGCCATAGTTCGCAGGACTGCCAGAACTGTGAAAACTGTTCCTGCATTGAACGGAGCACTCTTGAAAAATGCACAACTCATAAAAACGACTGAGGATACAATCGTCGGAGACATCCAGTATAAAACAGTGCCATAAACTTTTTTAAACTGCGATTCAGACAGCCATTTGAATTCATTATCTCTATAAGACTCAATCAAGTTCTTGAACTTCTCTTCCCAGGACTGTAACTTGATGATCTTGATATTATTTAGGATCTCAGACGTAGATCTCAGTCGCTGGTCTTGCGCGATCATGAACTGCATCTGACACTTTTGAAGTATTTTTGCAAACGGCACATTCAGGATTCCACAGATGAATAACGGAACTAAACCGGGAAGAACACCAGTTCCCATAACTCCAAAAAGAACCCCAATTGCGAGAAATAATTGCACTACAGAAAACAACGCGATGTGAAACCACAAGGGAAACTCCCCCATCCGATAAGCATCAACAGCAATGTAATTTACGACCTCTCCTGTTGAATGCCTTCGTCTTCCTACACTTGAAAGCCGTAAGAGCTTCTGATAAACAGCTACCATTAAAGCCGATCTCATTCTCATGCCATACCGTCTTGAACTGAAAAAGAAATGTCGTTGAGTAACAGATTCAATCATCTTCGCAATAATCAAGACCCCAACCAACAAAACTCCATCCAGTGTTGTACTTTCAGTATCGCGATTTGAGTAATTAACGAAGCCATATAGCAACAATGGAGACAGTGCAAAAGAAACTGTTCTTAGGAATAAACAAGCTCCTACAAACACCATTTCCCACCAATAATTTCTTGCTATGGCCCAAAACACCAGATTGGTCTTACTATTCGAGCCTTTCTCTTTCAGGAGTGAATCCCATGCCTGCGCGAATTTCTGGTTTGCTACAATCGCTTGGTCCTCGGCTGCTAAAAATGGAACATCGTCGAGAACCAGTGGCTTTGAAGAACCCAATGAGAGTAAAGGGCTAACCCAAGAGAACACCAGTTTGCTAAAAAAGCTTGCCTGGCCTAATTGGCTAAGCCTTTCTTCCGATTTCTCAGACAATAAAGGTTCTGATAATCTCTTCAGTGGCATATCAGCAGATACAAGATAACTGATACTTCTAATAGCACATACAAGAAGAAAGAAGTTGACTGGCCATGTTACTGCATCCAGGATTTCAAGATTGTCTTCTTTCAGCAAAGCATTTGTGTTTATAGCTGTAAGTGCAACAAAGAAAACAACCCACCAAACAGAAGCCAATAGTTGTAGATTTTTCGATCCTTTTACGAGCAAAGATATCATCAAGATCAACCATGTTGCAGCTCGAGCAAAGTGGACTAACAACCAACTAAAATGTTCACCAGCAATAAGTCCCCAGACAGCATTAGTGAGATATGCAATGCTAGCAAGAGCACAACAGAATGAGACCCCCAAAGGGATCCAGTTCTTGTTGATCCTGTTCTGACCATTGACGAACCCGAAAATCAAGAAGATCAAGAAAATACAGACAATTAGTAGGTTCAAGATATCCAGTCCAGATCTTTGAATGCATGGTGAGCCCAGATCAAAATTTTCTTGGCAAAGAAAAGAAAGTCCTCCTGTGCATAATTCGAATTTCGACATTAAAATCACCCTAGCATTTAAAATATCAAAAAAATAATAACTCCAAAGTAAAAATAACTCCAACATTAAGATCAAAAAAGGAAGAAGATGAGAGACATGGGGGTATAGCAAGCAATAAAGTTTATCAGGCTATCAACAACAAACCGATAAGACTGTCACAATTAAAAGTAAATATTTAAATTCTCATACAATTATTGAAACAAATTAAAGATATGGTCTGTGATCAAATCCACCCTACATAGAAAACATGAACATGCAGAATCATCTTTACTGTTAGTACACAAACATAGACAAGCGCTATGAATCATGAGATTACAACTCAGTTAACGAGAATGAGAACGAGATTCTAATACCAAGTAGAGTCCCAGGCTCCAAGAAAACCATTGAAGATAAGAAGAAGTTAAATCCTCCTGTTTTGCAACTTAATGAATGGATGCCAAAAGTTGACTATTTAAAATATTATAAAATATAACTATACTCTCCCCCTGAATCAAAGGAAGCCATTAATAGAAATTATGTCCTGCATATTGCAAGCTTCTCACTTCTCAGTAAAAGTTTACAATATGACTAGATGTCAGACTGTTAGATTATTATATTTTGTTCAGGTTTCAAGTCCCCTATAAAGTAATGCATCATGTGGGAAAAAACAAGGTTTTCCCTCCGTTCCTAAAAACCACATTTGCCGATACATGTTTTTGATTGTTAATATCTTTAATTTCGTATTAGTATTAAATATAAAAATTTCATTATATTAAAGTACTCATAAATACAAATCTAACAAAATGACTCATAACTATATTTGATTTTATAAATTAGACGTAAATTAGTAGTTAATCATTTATCATAAACAGTGTATAAAGTCAAAATAAGAAATGTAATATGGGATGGATGGGAGTAGAAATGAAGAACAATAATTGCCAGTTTTGTCATGGACTTAGTCCAAGGTCACACCAGGTTGTTTGTTGGCACTGTATCAACCACACCCTTAGATTGAGCTGACAAATAAATTTATTATTTTGTCTTTTTTGCTGGTTAACATAACAGGATCTTTGACAACTTCTGAATCCATTATATTGATAGAAAAATGGTCGGTCATGAAATTCACGAGCTTTTGGTCGAAATCAGTTTATAGAACTTTAATTAATATATATATATATATATATTATCAAATTTATAGCAGATTTTATTAATAACATGAAAAAAACCCAATCAGGACAAACACCCAATTGATCATGCAACCAGGTTGAAAAACAAATAAAAAAATTAAATAATTAGCCTCTTTGTTTCCGGATTGCTTAACTGACTGAATAAAAATATTCTGAAAATTAAAAATAAAGATTATGGTTTCCCGAGCGATCCAATCTCCACCGAACACAGTAGTTTCACAATTGACACTCACATTAATTCCATGGATAGTACAATGTTCACAGGACTCAGTGGCCCTCGTGTTATGAACAAAAATATTTTGTGAGAGGTGAGCACATGCGATTTTCACTACCGTTCCAAAAGCACCCCAGCTATCTACCTGCCGGACACCAGCTATAAACTTGCCGAAAGTGTTGTTGATACGAGATATCCAGATCTCCCAATATACGGTAAAATCCATTTTCAACACATCGCATAAAGCGAGACACATCGCACAAAGCGAGACAATCAAACACATAAATAACAACTCAATTAAAGAAAACGAAAAAGAACCGAATTTTTTAACAAAATCCGATATTTATTGAAAGAAAGTTAAAAACAAATGATAAAAATGTTGTATGGCTGAAGAGAGAGGATGGAGATAGAGATAAAGATGGGTAGAAAGGGTGAAGAAGGAGGTGTGATGATGATGATTAGGGTTAAAGGAAGATGGGGCGGTCGACTCTGAGAGAGAATTAGGGTTTAGAACCGTTCTTTAACTCAATCTCTTAATTAACTCTGTATTATATATGACTGTGCTGATTTGTTTTACCTTCTCAAATTGTTTATGTCAGATGCTAATTGATATATATTGGTAGCTAAAATGATAAACATATACACATTTTTAAATTAAAATTTAGCAACTAATTTTAGAAAAAAAATTGGAATGTGTAACATGGTTCTTTGAGATTGTTCTTTAAGATGAGGTAAATTTTTATATATCTATAATTCAATATAATTATGTAAAGGTAAAAAATGTTAAAAACTTTTAATAATAAGTGAAGGTCAATAAAGGTTAATATACTTGTGACATAATTTATATATAAAATTATAATATGAGCCGACAAGACATACTGAATCTAATAATAATAATAATTGACAACTCATAAAATTATTATTTAATTTGATTATTTATTGTCCACCCATATAATTATTGAGTGAAAAATCAAAATAACCATTTTTAAATAACAATAGCCCAAAATACCCAACTGTCCAAAATATCCACCAAGAACTCCATTTTCAGTGGAGTATCCGGTTGATGCTCCAGGTATCACGATGATACTTCTTTCTCAGTGGAGTATTCACTCATATACTCCTTTGTCACTTGAGTATCCACCCATATAACATGTGAGATACTCCAATCATCTAAAATTTTAAAATTTTATTTTTATTTCTTTTAAAATATTTTTTTTAAAAAAATTAAAAGTAATACTCCACTGGAAAAGGAGTATCAGAACTGATATTCCACTCACAGAGGAATATTTGCCATAATACTCTCCTGATAATGGAGTATCATCCTGATACTGCTATGGGTGAGCATAAAAATCCGAAAACCGCATTATCCGAATTTCTGATCCGGTATCCAATTTAAAAAAATCCGATAATTAGGATATTCGATCCGAATAATTCGGATCGGATATCCGATCCAGTTTTTTTGTATAGATTCCGATTCGGAACTGGATATCCGGATCCGATCCGGTTTTTACTTTTTTTTAATAAAAATTAAATTATATATATAAATACATGATAAATTATATTTATTTTAGATTTTTTTTAAAAAAATATTTAGCGACATTATGACAGTTTCTCTCTTGGACTTTCAAAATTTAAGGTTAATATCCAATTTACTCATCGTTCCTTCATTAATATGATCAACATAATTGATATAAGTGTGTAATATCAATATTAACAAGTTTATATTGACCATACTTGCAAATTAGACATAAGTGATGTGATAGTAAGAAATAATAATTTATGTTTGACGAGTATTCTAAAAAATAAATATGAACAAATTTAATATAAGTGTGCAATAAGAAATATGTTTATATTGATCATGTTCGCTAATTTACAATCAATATTTATATTAAATTAATTTACGTGTCACCATTTTTCCCAACTAATAATAAGACGACAAAAGCATAGTTTTATGAATCATCAGTTTCACAACTCGAATATGTATTACTTATCACGTAAACCATATTTTTTTTTTAAAAATGGAAGTTTTAAATGGATCCGAATAATCCGATTTCCGATCTGGTTTAATCGGATATCCGGATACGGAATGTAATTTTAGCGATCCGAAAAACCGAAAATCCGGTTTTAATTTTAAAATTAGACCGGATATCCGGTTTTGCTCACCCCTAGATATTATATTGAAAGTGGCTTATCATCCTGATACTCCAGTATCAGTGGAGTATATGGTGGGTATTTTGGACACCTATTTACAGAATGAGTATTTTGGGAAAAGAACATCTAAAAAGAGGTATTTTGATATTTTTTTTATAATTATTATCCATCACATTACAATAATAATTATCTACCACCAAATCAACATTATCCATTGGGTTTAAACCCAACATACTTATGGTTCATTCCAACCTTGTCCTTAATATTTTGTTAAAAAAAACTTATTTCTTCAATTTCATTCCTCAAACATTTTAGAAATGAGTTTTGTAGGAGGAGATTAGTACGAGGAAGGGATATCATAATTAAAATTAGTATTTTATCCTTTTTTATGTAATATAATGTAAATATTTAATAAAATGTATTAATGTATCTTTATTTACATCAAAATTGCTTTTTTGAAAACTTTATGTATCAATTAATTTATAATTAATCATGATTTTTTATGAAGCCCTCGCTGCCACGCTGGAGAGGACCGACTGTGTATTTCCATGTTTAAATTTGGCAACACCTCTTGCATGCATTAAAACTTTGCTTCTACATCAAGAAAATAATAAAATACTATATTTTATTCACAAAACTGCTAGCTATAAAAGTGGGATGAAAAATCAAAATACCCACCATTTGGGAAGATTTGCCCAAAATACCCACCGACGGGAAAACCGTCCAAAATACCCACTGAATACGCATTACCATCATGCGTATTCTATTTTTTTTTTAAAATACAAAGAATACGCATGTGAGACATGCGTATTCACTCAGAAAATACACATGTGTTTGTATTTTTTTTAAAAAATAGAATACGCATCTGTAACATGCATATTCCGTGGATATTTTGGGCAGTTTTCCCGCTGGTGGGTATTTTTGGCACTTGAAACTGAAAAGTGGTGTATTTTGGACATTCTTTCATTTGTCCGATTCTTTTTTCCTCATGATATATTTTTGGAAACAAACATGATTTTATTAACTGTCTCATTCTCTTTAAATTACTTTCTTATATAAAATCGCCTTAATTGTTTGTAATAAAGATTCACTTCCATAAAAGTTGATATTATAATTAGCAATCTTTTAGCTTACCAAAACTATAAAAAAAAATTGTACTGCCAAGTACAAGGTCACAGATCTACTTTACCATTATAAATACATCATACAAGGTAAATTTTGTCTTGTAAGAAAAGAGAGAGACAAGGCCATTAGTATTGAATTGGAGAGACAGATCTCACAGAGAAAGCCATTGTTAAGGTATTTTCACTTCTGCATGGCTACTTGTCATTAATCACACTTTTTGCTACATCTTAGTGCTTAAGATCTTTTTTATGCATGATTACTTAGTTTCTTTGTTTGTGTTGTAACAAATCTCGGGAACACGTGAGATTGACAAGAGATATTAGTATTGTTATTTGGTACGGTTATGCATAAACAATTAGTTTCTTTGTATATGTTGTAGGAAATCTTGCGAATTATAGTATGAGATGATAAGAGATTGATAATAGTATTGTTATTAGATACGGGTATGCAATATGCATAATTAGTTAGTTTTTTTTGTATATGTTTGAACAAATCTCGAAAACTTGCACGTGAGATGACAAGAGATATTAGTATTGCTATTAGGTACGGTGCATTGGACATGTATATGTACGTTAAACTTTATAGTAGCTTTATTGTTTTCAGCTCTCGAACCAAGAGGACTAATCTAGACTGAAGCTTTATCGTAATGGACTTTTTAATAGTGATTTTTTCTTCACCCCCTTGTTTTTTTTAGTTAAAACTTAAATATAAGTAAAATTATGTGTGCTTTAAGACCATGCAATGCCATTGCATGGTTCGGTTTAAACATTGTGACAGACATATGAATGCATTACATATCTCTTGGAACCAATATTGTTACTGGAGATAGAATTTTACAGTCCACTACAGTGATATTAGAACAGGTTATGTTAAAGATTGTGAATTGCAGTAGTTGTAATATTTGATTAACAATGTTAAATTTTGATCACTTAACTATTCAAGAAACATGCAATGTGCAGATGGGTAGAGGAAAATTAAGCATGGAACTCATAAAGAACTGGAAGGCAAGGAATTTGGCTTTCCAGATTAGGAAAAACACTTTGAAGAAGAAAGTTTATGAGCTTGCAACTTTGTGTGGCATCAAAGCTATGGTGATTATTTACGGGCCTAAACAAGACACACTGCAAACTTGCCCTCCTCCTGAACCTGAGGTGCTTCCCGATAATCGTGATCAAGTTCTGGATTTAATCAACAACTATAAAGGCCAGTCACCTGAGGATCGCAGAAAGAAGACAGTTCTTCTTTCCGACTTTTATAAGGGCAAAATTGAAAAGGCCGAGAAAGACCTAACTGACCTGCGTTATCCAACATGGGATCCGAGGTTTAACAGTTTTACAGAAAACGATCTTTGCAGATTTGTTGCAGATCTGGAGAATAGTATTATTAAAAATGCAAAGGCTAAACTGGAGCAAATGAAAGCTAATGATGATAGTAATAATGTCGATTGTGCTTATTTGCAGTTGCAGCAGCAAAGGATGTTAACTAAGAAAAGGAGCATGGATTTTGAAGCGGAAAATCAAACTAACAAGTATAGAGTTACAATGGATCCACACCAGGAAGGGCTTATGCGGGTGCCAGTCCCGATGCCAATGCCAAATCAACAAGAGAGGCCAATGTCAAGTCAACAAGAGAGGTTTCCGTTTGTGGATCATTACCGGGAGATGCCAATGCCAAATCAACAAGAGAGGCCAATGCCATATCAACAAGAGAGGTTTCCGTTTGTGGATCGGGAGATGCCAATGCCAAATCAACAAGAGAGGCCAATGCCAAATCAACAAGAGAGGTTTCCGTTTGTGGATCATCACCGGGAGATGCCAATGCCTAATCAACAAGAGAGGCCAATGCCAAATCAACAAGAGAGGCCAATGCCAAATCAACAAGAGAGGTTTCCGTTTGTGGATCATTACCAGGAGATGCCAATGCCAAATCAACAAGTGAGGCCAATTCCAAATCAACAAGAGAGGCCAATGCCAAATCAACAAGAGAGGTTTCCCTTTGTGGACCATTACCAGGACGACCAAAGGATGGTCAATTTTGGATATAATAATTTTGGTGGCGTGTCAAACATCATGTATAATGCTCACCCGTCCCAAGCTCTTTATGATTCTCCGACGATGGCAGGGACAGTGGACAGTATACTCTATGCAAACAGTTTGGTACAGGAATCCCCGAATTACGATGGTGATGGAAGGCAAGCAACTGCACAACACCTCATGGAATATTATTCTATGAGACCTGCAGGGTCTGCACCTCATCAAATGGGAGGTGCAAGTACTTCTCATCAACCTGATGCTCAATTTTATGAAGATCACAATTGGTGAAGGTAGATAGTTTGGATAGTTAGTCTGATGGTTCTAGCTTTTGAATTAGTCATCGGCTAATGAAAGGTGCCTAGCTTGGGATATTTAACTAGTATTGCTAAACTAGGTTTTTATGACTTCATCTGTTTTCCGTTTTACGGATATTTTACAGCATACACTACTACCAGTACTCTTATGTTTATCTGAAGTGATTCCATACTGCATTCATGATAAATTTTCCTATTAATACAATGCATAGATAACCAAGCATATGGTTTATATTCCTGTTAATACTATGCATATATAACCAAGCATATGGTTCATTTTCTATCATAATTCTGTGATCAACCAGTAGTTTATTGACTACATTGCCCCTCTAAGGATACTGTTTTCTGGCACCAGTAGTAGACCAGTATTCAGCTACAAGCTTAGCGAAAGATGAATTAGTATCCTCCATGAGCTTTCTTGGATCCTCATACTCCAACACTTTCCCTGCAAATATAGTTTTTAGAACTCTTCATTGCCTTGAAAACATATTTTAATATTTGCACTTAAATGAACACAGACATGTAATGCTCAAAATTACCAAATGAGAGGACCATGACCATGTCACTGTCTATAACAGTTGGTACGCGGTGAGCCACTGTTATAACCGTGCAGTTTGAGAATTCTTCCCGGATGATCTTCTGCAAAATTGCGTCTGTTGTAGAGTCTATAGAAGCAGTTGCTTCATCCATGATTAGTATTTTGTTTTTTCTGAGAAGTACTCTTCCTAGACAAAAGAGTTGGCGCTGTCCAGCACTCCAATTCTCGCCTTCATCAGTTACTGTAAAGAAATAACAAAAACAATAACAGAATTTTCACATTTTCTACAGAAAATCTCCATCTTGTCAGATAAATACATAAAGAAGATAGAACTGACCAGAAGAATCCAATAAGCTTGGGAGACTACTGATCAAATTCTTAAGTTGACACTTCTCTAGTGCCTAAAACATCAAGTTTACTGGTCAGGTTTACATTTAGGAACAATGGTGGAGACCAATTAAAAAGCCTTCTGATTGATTTACATTTTGTTTTATTGCATGAAACACAGACTATATATGAAATACAAAAAGATAAACACAGTTTTAACTTAAACATAAGATGTGTGAGAAGATTACCTTCCATATGTCATCATCTGTATAAAGGCCTAAAGGGTCCAAGTTTGTACGAATGCTACCTTTGAAAAGAGTAGGTTCCTGAGGAATGACACTGAGTTTCATCCTTAAATCTTTAAGGCCTATAGAACAGATGTCAATCCCATCTACAAAAATCTTTCCACTGTAAGGCTCTACTAGACGAAACAAAGCACTTATCAATGTAGTTTTCCCACTTCCAGTACGTCCAACGATGCCTACTTTACTCCCTTCTTTGAAAGTGCAGGTAAGCCCTTTAAGAACCAAGGGAGAGTTGGGACGGTACCTTAACTAACAAGAATCAAATAAACGGTAAATACCATATACAATCAATTAACGCGGTTGTCCAGAAGTCAATTTAATAGTTAAACACAAAAACTTTATTAGTATCTTTACCTTTAGGTTTTGCAGTTTAATCTCTCCCTTCGAAGGCCAAGAAGTTGGTGGTCTGTTGTTCTCTATTACTGATGGAGGCTCTGGCGGGATCTTCATAAACTGCTTGATCCGTTCTATTGAAGTGATGCAATTTAATAAATTACAGTACCATCGACTCAAGAAAACCTGGGTGCTTGTCAATCCCAGAGCATAAGAAATTGAAAGCCCCACAAGCCCTGTGTTACAAAAATAAAATTAGATCACTTTTTTAGGTGATCAAACTGCACATGCTTAATTCTGATGAACTGCAGAGTACCTGGAGCTATATAACCGGTGGGAAGAAACACAATAAGAAATGCAGCAGTGAATAAGGTCATGTTTTGAAGTGCTTCAGTTCTTAATATTAGCCACTCCAATGTTGCATTAGAATATAGGAAAATACTTGCATCTGTGTCCACAAGCTTCAAAAAGTTATGGAAAAATCTCTCCTCCATTCTGAATGCTCTTACAGTGGTCACCCCAAGTGCTGTCTCAGCAGCATAATTCATGATTGGAGCTTTCGTCGTTCCATTGATTCTCATTAGCTCTCTTGCTGAGGGTTGATAGTATCCCTTCAATTTAGAAAAAAATATCAAAGTTCATTACCTTTATTTTACTGATGGAAAATAGTTTGTAACAGTAGCAAAGATTAACAACAACCTGGAGATATTTTGAAGATATGGTCGCAATGATGCCTACTATTAGAACTTGCCATGTAACAGAAGCCATAACACAGATGATTGTAAATAGTTCAACCACAGACAGCACAAAGCAAAAGGAGAAAGGGATGTCGAAATCTATTGTACTCAAATCTGATGAAACCTGCAAAGAGATAGTTCCCAATTGTTATTTTTTCTGCTTGCAGCCTATAGGTAGATCCACACATATAAGCTTAGCCAAACATTAGTTTTTCTGCAAAATGAATGCTTTGCACATGCTAAAATAAAGCTTACTCGTGTTAGAATCCTCCCCACCGGGGTAGAATCAAAGAAGACCATGGGAGCACTGAATATAGAATCAGTGAAACCGCTAAAAAATGCTTTTGAGGCTTTCAATCCCAATAAAGCTGCGGAAAGAGTTCTGAGGTAGACAAAGAAGGAACTTAATGTAGAAATTGCAGTATAAACACCTATTAACATGACAATGCTGATATTAGGTACTTGAACACCAAATGCTAGCCAAACACTAGCAGCAGCCTGGAGACCAATGAGTCCGATCTGACTTAGTATTGCACAACACAAAAACAATGTTCCCTTTGAAATGAGTATGTAATCCAGAAATGGCTTCCAACCAACATTACCAATCTCCTTCTCTTCGTCTTCTGTCAATTGTACTCCTGGCAGACCTTCCCTTAAAATCTCAGTCTCACTGTTTCCCTTACCGAGGTATCCTGAGCTAGACTCTTGAATATCATCTGTATGCCTCATTGTTTTATGAGCTAAAGGTTCCAGTCCTGTTACTGCATTTTTATGAGAATTTACGAGTTTTTCAAATGCTGTGTGTGCCAGTAGTAGTTCCTTATAGGTTCCTCCTTGAATAATTTGTCCGCATTCCATAACCTTGTAAGGAAAAACCAAGCTAACAAAATTTAAGAATATATTTACAAAAGTTAATTTAAGATAAACATACACTATACTTGAAATCCAAACATATCAGGTGCTGTAGTATTCCTCATACCAAAATGTTGTCAACTACTGGAAGAAATTCTACTTGATGAGTCACAAGAATGACGGTCTTCTTCTCTAGAGCAGACATGACACAGTCCTAGCATTGCATTATAAATGTTAGTTGCAATATAGAAGCCACCATGTAGTGCCTACAACATTGATACGAATTCAACTTTAAACGAAAGTTGAACTTACATTAAAAAGAGTAGCAGCAGTATGTGCATCTACTGCACTGAATGGATCATCAAGAAGATAGATGTCAGCATCATTGTACACAGCTCGGCAAAGTTGAATCCTCTGCTTCTGTCCCCCGCTCATGTTAAGCCCTCTCTGACCTATTTCTGTGAGATCACCGTAGTCAAAGCTATCAATATCCTTATCCAAAGCACAGACTCTGATGGCTTCCTCATATTTTCTTTTTTCCATTGGTTGTCCACTGAGAATGTTATCGCGGATTGTTCCACTTTGGATCCAAGCACCTTGAGAAACATAAGCAACAGAACCCAAAACATCCACCTAAATACAGGAGAAACATTAAACCAGTTTTTAACTTGCAAAAAACCAGTACTTAGTACTTATTAACTTACAGTTCCTGAAGTCTTGCTTATTTCTCCGAGTAGAGCATATAGAAGTGATGATTTTCCAGCCCCAACCGAACCACAAACTGCAATTTTCTTCCCTCGTTTCACTTCAAGATTTATATTTTTAAGTGTGGAAATACCTGAATCAGGGTCCCAACTGAAATTGCCATTCTTTATCTTTGCACAGAGTTCTGAGTCCTGCGATTTCCTTGTATCTTCATTTTTAATTAGTTCATCGTCAAGCAGAAAAGAAAATCCTCTCAAATGAGACCTTAACCTGAATTAGCACAGAAAGAGCTTCAGGTATCATTTTCACAGGTTCTCCCATATTGCGCAGAGCTGCCAAAACTGTAAAAACTGTTCCTGCATTAAAGGGAGCACTGTGGAGAAGTGCACATCCAATAAAAATGAATGAAGATACAGTAGATGGAGACATCCAATATAAAATAGTGGCATAAACCTTTTTCAACTGATATTCAGCCAACCATTTGAATTCATTTTCTCGATAAGACTCAATCAAGTTCTTAAATTTCTCCTCCCATGACTGTAACTTGATGATCTTAATATTATTTAGGATCTCAGATGTAGATCTAAGTCGCTGGTCTTGCGCGATCATGAACTGCATTTGACACTTTTGAAGAATTTTTGCAAATGGCAGATTTAGAACTCCACAAACGAATAAAGGGACTAAACCTAAAAGAACACCAGCTCCAACAACTCCAAAAAGAACCCCAACTGCAAAAAATATCTGCAAAACCGAAAACAATGCAGTGTGAAACCACATGGGAAATTCCCCCATCCGATAAGCATCAACTGCAATATAATTTACAACCTCTCCTGTTGAATGCCTTGTCCTTCCTAAACTAGAAAGCTTCAGGATTTTTTGATAAACAGATACCATCAAAGCTGATCTCATTCTCATGCCATACCTTCGCGAACTAAAATAGAAATGCCTATAAGAAAAAGATTCAATAATCTTGCAAATAACTAAGCTCCCCACTAACAAAACACCAGGCAATGTAGTGCTCTCTGCATCACGATTTGAGTAATTAACAAATCCATAAAGCAATACCGGTGCAAGTGAAATGAAAGCTGTTCTCAGGAAAGCTAAAATTCCTACAAATACCATTTCTCTCCAGTAACTTCTTGCTATGGCCCAAAAAACCAAATTCCTGGCATTGTTTGAGTCTTTATCTCTCTGAAGTGAATTCCATGCCTGCACAAATTTCTTATTCGCTGTAATCGCTTGGTCATCAGTAGCTAGAGACGGAATGTCTTCAAGATTCAGTGGCTTTGAAGAACCCAAGGAAAGTAAGGGACTAACCCAAGAGAACACCAATTTGCTAAAAAAGTTGGCCTGGACTAATTGGCTAAGCCTTTCTTGAGATTTCTCGGCCAATAAAGGCTCTGATAATCTGTTGAGTGGCATGTCACCAGATACAAAATGACTGATATTTCTCATAGCAGATATGAGAAGAATGAAGTTTCCAGGCCATGCTACTGCATCCAGGATTTCAAGATGGTGCTGATTCAGCAATACATTTGTGTTTATAGCTGTAACTGCAAGAAAGAATAGAATCCACCAAACAGAAACCAAAACTTGTAGCCTTCTCGTTCCTTCTACGAGGATAGTTATCATCAAGGTAAACCATATTAAAGCTCTAAGGAAGTGGTGCACTAGCAACCATCTAAAATTTTCACCATTATTACCAAATAGTTCCCATACACCAGAAATAAGATATGCAATGCTAATAAGAGCACAACACATTGAAAGAACTAAGAGGATCCACTTCTTGTTGATTCTGTTCTGACCTCTGATGAATCCTAAAAGCAAGAAAATCAAGAAAATAAAGACAGCCAGCAGGTTTATCAAATCCAATCCAGATCTTTGAATGCATGGCGAGGCCAAATCAAATTTTTCTTGGCAAAGAAAAGAAAGTCCTCCTGCATTCATATGCACCAAATTCGATATCAGAATCACAAAAACATGTTCAATAATTGCTTTTAGTGTAATATATGAAGTGAGATTTGCTTATATTTAAATAGAACTCAAAGAAAAGGATCCTAAACAACCGACAAATATTACGATATGATTATATCAGCAGCACACTGATAAGAGTAACAGCTGACAAAGCACCTTAAACAATCCATGAGAACAAACATAAGATATTAGATATGAACATAGTTTGGAGGGTCTGTTAATTGTAACCAACACATCTAAAGTCTTAAACCCAAAACTGAGCGATGATACCATGCTAACTAACCAGCTCATCTAAAAATATAAAGTTTTAGAGGAAAGCCTCAACACGATCTTATACTATTCAACAGATTCCAAACTCCTCCTACATTAAAAACATGAACATGCACTATCATCACTCTCGTTTATATAGGAAGTTAATAACTGAATGTAAAATTTTATTATATAACACACAAATATAGTGGAACAACTCAACATACACACAGACATGCACATAGGAAATAGATAAAGCAGAAGGTACAGGGAGATCTAGGAAGGTCGGGGGACACGTGTCCCCCTAAAATAAAATTTTACGTTTTTGCACCATTAAAATCTCTAAAAATATATTATGAAACTGCCCCCTAACAACTGAAAAATATAAGGGTGTCTAAGTGTCTTCCCAAAATGTAATCGGTGTTCCCCCGAGATTAACCGCCCCTGTCTACCAACTACCAAGTCCATTACCTGGCTCCGAAAAAGCCATTGCGAGAAGAAGTTTCCCTGTGTTTTTGCAAGCTTTCTGAATGTGAGGAGTTCACTGATTGCTAAGTTAAAGGTTACAGACTTACAGTATAAATAATTGTCAAAAGTAGCAGGTACAAGATGTTACTAAACTCTTTACACGTTTTGTTAATGCACAACACAGATGGAGGAAAAAACAGCTAACTAAAAACAATAATTTCTGCTGGGTGAGGCATTCAGTGAAGTAAACTGCTAACTAAAAACAATAACTGCTCATGATTTGAAGCAGCCCATCACTGTATTTGCATGCATGTATCACGCTCTCTACGTTCAAATGATTAGAGACCTCACCAAGTCACCATCAGTGAATGCTTTTGCACCAATACAGAATCCATCTCGTAATAAGTAATCAGCTCATCTAAAATTATCGTATGTCAGCATGGTTTAGGGAGGTTCCCCTGAGTTATGCTCACCAGAGACCCCATTAACTGTACTTCTAAATTGTTTATTGTGGCATGAGAACTTGGTTTAGGCACAAGTTTTGCTCACAGGAGACCCCATTTACTGTACTTCAAAATTGTTTCATTAAATATTTTCTATGTGGACATTTGTGGACTCTAAATTGAACGTGAATCCAAGAAAGTGTTGGTGCAGTCGTTGAGCTCTTGTCCCCTTTTCCGGAGGTCAAACGTTCGACTCCGGGCGTGTGCATGTCTAATCAATAAGAAAAAAAATGAACCTGAACCATACAAGTGTTAGCCCTCACAAATCATTACTCACCTAATATCATGTCCAAGTATTTATAATTATAAATTGCTCTATCAATTGTGGACCTAGTGATTGCTATAACCCAACTAAATATTTATAAACCGGTACCACTGTGTCTTTAGTAGGGAAACTTGTATATAGACAACGTTCCGTATTGCGGATAAAATGTTCCGTGCACTCTCGTGTACAAACTATGTCTTTTATAATCCGCATTTGCATTTGTTTACCAATTTGGTGAAAAATTTATATTTAGAAGTCATACATCAAAGTGGTAAAGTGTTGCACTTGAAAGTGGATCCATTAAAGTCCCTAGAATGGCAGCACCAGTCTGTCAGAACATAAGCCCACAACTTAAATATTTTAGTGAAGAATGAATACCTCTAGAATGGTCATCAATAGTTATGCTAATATGATTTCTTCAGTTTCGAAGATATAAATTTATCGCGACAGAGTAAATTTCCAGGCAATGCCACCACACAGACGTCGAGATTAAAGCCTATGCAGTATAAAGCCAAGCATATGGCTTCTTTCTGGTCATATCTCCACGATGACATTGAAGTTTATTGATCACATTGCGCCTTTAGAGATACTCTTCTGATCTGCTACTGGTACTAGACCAATATTCTGCAACAAGTTTAGCAAAAGTTTAATTATTATACATGGTAAAATCAGTAGAGACCCTTTAAGAAGCAGATATGGCTGTTTAATTTTTTCTATTTGTAATAAAGATGAGTCTGTTGAAATTAACATAAAGATAGCGCGAACTTGGATTCTATTTTGGCATAATATTCAAAATCTGGAATGGAACAGAAGCCGGTGATCATATTTATAACAGACAGTCAAATCAAATATCAAATGCCATATGCGATTAGTTCACAGGTTTGTACAAACCTCATTTTACTAGTTACATAAAATAATTGTTAGTATCCTCACCTTTAGGTCTTGCAGTTTAACCTCACCCTTGAAAGGCCAAGAAGGTGGCGGTCTATTGTTCTCTATTATTGCAGCAGGCTCTGCTGGTATATCCATAAACTGTTTGATTCGTTCCACTGAAATGATGTAATTTGATAAAGTACAATACCATCGGATCTAGAAAACTTGTGTGCCTGCCAATGCTAGTGGAGTACTTGAGTCACCGAACTGCATATGTTTAATTCTGATGAATGATAGCTTCGAGTACCTGGTGCTACATAACCAGAGGGAAGATACACAATTAGAAAAGCAGCAGTGAATAACGCAATACATTTTGAAGTGCTTCTGTTCTCAATATTATCCATTCCAGTGTTGCATTGGAATACAAGAAAGTACTTGCATCCGTGTCCACTAGCTTTAAAATTCACGCAGAAATCTTTCCTCCATGTTAAATGCTTTTGTTGTTACCACTCCAAGTGCTGTCTCACCGGCATAACTCATGACTGGAGCTTTTGTTGTTCCATTGATTCTCATTAGCTCTCTTGCTGAGGGTTGATAATATCCCTTCAATTACTGAAGAAAATATCAAGGGTGGTAGATTTTTCTTATTAAAGAAAAATAGTGTGATAAATAAAAACATTGAATAAGAACCTGGAGATATTTTGATGATACAGTTGCTATGATGCCAACAATGAGAACTTACCATGATACCAAAGCCATGATGCCAATAGTTGTGAATAAATCAACTACACCAGCCAATATTTTAAAAAGAGCATCTACTGCACTAAAAGGATCATCAAGAAGATAGATGTCAGCATCGCTGTAAACTGCTCGACAAAGTTGAATCATCTGCTTCTGTCCTCCACTCATGTTAAGCCCTCTCTGGCCTATTTCCGTGAGATTGCCATGGTCAAAGCTATCAATATCCTTATCCAAAGCGCATACTCTCAGGGCCTCCTCATATTTGATTTTTTCCATTGCTCGTCCACTGAGGATGTTATCACGAATTGTTCCACTTTGGATCTAAGCACCTTGAGAAACATAAGCAACTGAACCAATAATATCCACCTAAATCAGTGCAAACAATCAATCAGATACTGATCAACAGATATTAGCACTTGGTATTTACATAATAACTTGTTTACTTGCATTTCCTGGTGTCTTGCTAATTTCTCCGAGTAAGGCATATAGAAATGATGATTTTCCAGCTCCAACAGGACCACATACTGCAATTTTGTAGCCTCGTTTAAGTTCAAGATTTATATAATTAAGCGTGGAAGTACTTGAATCAGGATGCCAACTAAAATCGCCATTTAGAATTTTTATACAAATTTCTGAGTCCCTGGGTTCCTTTCACTTCCATTTTTTATTAGCTCATCCTCAAGCAGAAAAGAGTTGATCCTATCAAACGAAACCTTGACCTGGATTAACATAGAAAGAGCCTCAGCTTTTATTTTCACGGGTTCTGACATGGTACATAGTGCACTAAACTTATACCAGCTAAACTTTTCACCACTTTAGCTACTTGTCCCCAGACACCATTAGTAAGATGTGCAATGCTGATAAGAGCACAACAGAAGGAAACTACCGAAGCAATCCAGTTCTTGTTGATTTTGTTCTGACCACTGATTAATCCTAAAATCAAGAAAATAAAGACAACCAGCAGGTTTAGGATGTGCAATCCAGGTCTTTGGATGCATCATGCATGGTGATCCCAAATCAAAATTTTCTTAGCAAAAGAAAGAAAGTCCACCTGCATTTAAATCAAACATCAATTTAGAAATATGACTAAAGAACAAGAAGACACTTGCATGGTTACAGCAACACAGTGATTAGAACTGTCCTGCTGTGTAACAATTATAACATGGCATATCAAACTATCATGAAAACAAATTATCGATATAGGCAAAGTACAAATTCATTCCACTCCGAAAACATGAACATGCAATGCATCATAAGTCATAACTGTTTAGTTCTGTGGATAAGATCAAAGATGAAAATTTTGATTTCATAACAAAATTGCAGTTGCAAAATGATGTTGCACCTTATGGATGAACAGAAACAACTTGGAAAACAAGTATTTACGACGAAGGGTGAAGTAAAGTTGAGACAGTACCAAGGCCAGTCTCAAAGATAGCCATTGAAGTGATAAGTTTCTGAAGTCAGGACTAGCTGAAATGCTTAAATTTAAGCTTACAATATGAATGAATAGATGCTAAATTTGCATTACTATACTTTCTCCATGTTAGATCCGAATGTGCAACTAGCATCTGATGTTCAAATTATCAGAGGTCATGCTCAGCAGGGCCAGCATCATCATCGAAATGAAATTATCAGATACTTTTATTAAGGATATGAAATTTATCCCACATTATATGTAGCTATGTGATAAGATTATTATACGAGTTTATCGTTTTGCATAACGTATCTGGAACGACAAGGGATGAGCCCTTCCCACCGTCATGCTACCTTGGCTCTCACATTTTGGTTATTATCGACATTTCAAATACACTGCTAACTAGTCACTTATTCGGAGCCTAAGTTTAAATATTTCCCCGGGCCTGGCTACTGGCCGATTAATAATAGAAAAATGATAGAATACCCGAAACGGTTTACTCAGTATTGCTCTAAATAATACAGGCTAGAGTTTGGCAAGGCTAAAGCCCACGACAATGACAAGCCTAGCCCAGCATTTACTTTTCTAACCTTAATGGGCTTATAATATACGAAAACTAAAACACTGTGGATTAAGACACTGTTGGGCCCAGTACAGTCCAGATACAGGTTTTAATGAGCGTGAAATAATTCTAGGTTTATCAATCGAAGCGTCTTAATTTTATATTATTCGAATTTAATTCTTACTCTTTCATCGACCCAAATGAGTGAGTAATCAATTGTCACACGAGCATGGTTACAAAAATAGATCGATTTTTCAAAAGTTACTGATAAATTCTCCGAATATATTTGACTAATTCGATAAATTATCATAAATTATTGATAAAAGTCTATTTGATTTTTCAAATATTGTCCATAAATTATTTTATTTTGCTAAATTTTTGATAAATTACAAATCAGTTCACAAATCAATATTTCGGTCGATTAATTATAATTGTCAAAATTTGTAACCATGCGACACAAATAATATTAGAAAAATCAAATTCAAAATTTGTTTTCGTATGACGTGAAAGTGACATAAATTTTTCTAAATAAAATTTTAAATATACAAAATATAATAGAAATAAAAGCAACGAAGATAAAATTGACAAAGGATGACATAGATAGAAAGGGTCAAGTAGAGTGGTGGTCTTAGGTATGGATGCATCGGGAATTGAAATGATATTACAATCAGAGAAGATCATTTTCATGATTTAAACTCAACGGAGATGGATAACGGTTTTAGGGTCCACAAAACTTTTACTCCATTAAAGGCACAGAGAGAGAGCGAGAGAGAGGGAGCGAGAAAGATAGGGGGGAGAGAGAGAGAGAGGGCGGAGAGGGAGAGAGAGAGAGAGAGAGAGGGGAGCGAGAGGGGGGGGAGAGAGAGAGAGGTTTGGGAAGGGTAACACAAACTGAACATGTGATTGATGGTGCCGGTGGACCTGCAGTAGTAGACCCCGTACGTCGTAATTTAACTTTCAAATATGTAGACGTGTGCATGCAGTATATATAAATTTTTGAATACGGATTAATGATTATTCATGTCATGAGTCACGAGATGATTTCAGGAGAAAAAAAGGAAATCGCAAAGTTTTTTCGAATCAAGCTCTCATGACCAATCATCGCATATTTACTCTATATAAAAAATATTGACCACAATTTTGTAGTAACTAAATATTATACTCCTTTCATGCCGTTGATTTCTATACGTTTACTATTTGCACGCATTTCGAAGCCTCTATAAAATATAGTTTCGTAATATTTTT
This sequence comes from Apium graveolens, assembly GCF_009905375.1. Taxonomy (NCBI): domain Eukaryota; kingdom Viridiplantae; phylum Streptophyta; class Magnoliopsida; order Apiales; family Apiaceae; genus Apium; species Apium graveolens. The sequence continues at coordinate 4,989,795 of NC_133650.1, read as the reverse complement.
TTCAAAATTTTTTTTTGAATAAAAGTTTAAACATGAAATTTTTATTCAGAAAAAAAAATTTAAAAAATATTATGGAATTATGTTTTAAATGAGCATTGAAAAGCGTGCCGAAAAGTAACGTATAGAAATCAATGGGACATATGGAGTATATGTTAATATTTTTCAAATATATTAATAATTTAAAATTAAGTTAGATAACTTTCGTTTGATTTTTAAATAAGTGAATTTTGAATATTGATCAATATAACGGACAAGAAGTAATATTATTTAATTTTATTAAATCAATGACAATGATAATAAAAATGTTAAGTATACAAAATTTTATAAATATTTTACATCCTAATAAAAAATCGTGTCACATATAAATATAATGTCCCGTAAATTCTAATTTACACTTACCGCAATTTTGCCATTATCAGATGTAATTGGGTTGGATATGGTTTTCGATAATTTTAAACCAATCCAACCCAACCCGATTAAAATATATATGTACATGCTAATAAGTTAATCCAAAAATTATGTTTAGGCTTATTACATAGACCTATTTATAACTCTAAATGTAACTTATAACCTCAGTGTTTATAGTTCATTCGTAACAACAATGATGTTTGATTAGTGTTATATTTTTTGTTTTTATGATTCATTCCAATATTTAAAGCGTAAGAAAAATTATTAATCCTTTTGGTGTCGAAAATTAGATGTTTAAGACTATTCAATATGGAAGATTGTAATATTGTTTTGAACTATTTTCAAGTGCTCTAGATTTTGAAACCTTAAGTTTTATTATAATTTTTATATTAGTTTTGTATATTTAATAAATCGATCAAACAAATCCAAACCGAACCAATCCGAAGTATACAAATTGCTTTGGGTTATAAATTTAAACGGTTTGAATTGGGTTAAAATTTTAAAAACACGAATTAATTAGGTTGGGTTGTTAAATTCGTTAAACCCGTCCAACTCGATCTGTGTACACCCGTGCATTGAGGTGTAGAAAAAGGCTAGAGAAGCGCTTTGTTTGCTAACGATACACTTTGGAACGTGATTTTGCTTATTTTATTTATGGTGTACTGCTGTAATTAAATAATTATATCTGCTGTACTAGAGACAGAGCCACAATTTCAAGCTTTTGTCTTTTCTTCGGCTGTGAGGGCCCACATTGCAATCTATTCAAATTCAAAATTATTCAAATATAGGAAGGATTTTAGAATTTTTCTCATTTTTTTATAAAAAAATCAAATATTTAAGATCAATTTATTTTAAAACAATTAGGTTTACATGCTTAAGCATGAAGGATACCAAACCAAAATAAACATATCTGGTATATTCAAGCGTCTGGTGACACCCTATTCTTAAAAAAAGGAGTCTGTTAGGGGTGTACACAGTTCGGGTTAAACCGACCAACTCGATCCAAACTAATATTATTTTATCTGATCCAAACCGATTTTTTTTTTAAATCGGACATAATTGGATCGAAAAACGATAAACTCGATTTAAATGGGTTAGATATGGATTTCGATATTTTTTAACCGATCCAACTCAACCGATTAGATAATATATATACATTAGTCTATTACTACTTTAAACATATCTGGTATATTCAAGCTGAATCTGATGACACCCTATTCTTAACGAAAGGAGTCTGTTTTCGTGAAAACCTCCGACTTAGTACGTAATTACTAAAATATAACGTATACTAATCCCACTAATCCCGAGTTTTTCACGAAAACAACTAGAATAAGTTGTAATAAGTTTCGAGGTATGCGAGGATTGCACCTAATATTCACACATAATATTCAAGATGACAAGAGATAAATTCGTATCTCATAATTTTATTATTTTCTGTCATTAATTTTTCATACATCCTTTAAAAATTACAATATATCAATTTTTTTAAAAAAATTGGAATTTTTTATTATTCGGTATAAAAAAAGAAGAAAATACCACAATTTCATAGTCTTCAAAAAGAGAAGAGGATAAAAAAAGGGTCGGGTTGGTTGGTCTACTAGTTCTAACAATATTTTTTTTCATGAGTTGTATGTCTTTTTTATTTGTGAGAATTTTTCTTTATATAAATTAATAAAAACTTCGACCTTTTATCACTTGTTATGTGTGCACTTCTTAGAAAAACCCTAATAACAATACATATTCCAAATTTTGATAAAGGGGTTGCAATTTGAATTTGAAAGGCCAGATCCTTCTACAGGCATATCTTGAAGCGCACGAGAGTAAAAGTAAATTTTCCAGAATTTCATGGTTGTTTTATTCAATGTACCAATAATATACATACACACACTTCTATGTTAGAGAAAAAGAAGCCTTAAAAACTGTGCTCATGCTTGCTCTTGAGTAGCGATGAGAAACCGGATCTATATTCTAATACTAATATTCTTACTCGAGTTAAACTTGAGTCCTCCCACTATTATATTCAATAATGTTGAGTAACCAGTTCATCGAAAATTTTAAGGTGTTAGAGGAAGGCCCCAATAGGATCATATATTTAACACTCCCCCTCACTCGAAAGCTCATTTATGGGTCGAAGAGTGGAATACCGGCGCCCATCTTTGGGACATTAATTGCCTTTAGTGTCCACATTAAATTTTGAGAACGTTGGGGTGGCTGGGAATCGAACCTTAGTTCTCCCGCCAGTCTAAGCTCTGATACCATGTTGAGTAACCAGACCCCAATAGGATCATATATTTAACAAATAATTATCATATCTAAAACTTTAAAGTGTTACAAAAAAAAATTTGACCGGATCTATATTATAATATTTATGAACTTCTTATAAAAATTACTGATTTTAGTGATTAATCATATGAACAATTAGGTTATACCTTCCCTTTTCATTTTTTGTTTCGAATTAATTATTACATATATTTTTAAACTAGTACATAAGGCTTAATTAATTAAATATAATTATATTTAGCTATATTCGATTAATATTTTATTTTAATTAATCACCGATTATCGGATCGAGACTCTCATCTTCCGTAACACTGTTACAACTCACAACTCTCTTACTCGAGTGTTAGAAAAGTCTTAAATTTTCGACAGTAACATAACATAACATAACTACTCACTGACTAACCTACACTACCACAGTAGCATTTATAGTGTGCATGTGTGTCTTATTTATTTCATTGGGATATGAAACAGAGGCCATTTAAACAAAAACTACAAAAACTAAAATACCCAGAACTTGATTTTGCAGTGAGCTTTCCTTTCATATCCAACTTTATATTTTGTTGCATTTTTCATCTTTGTATCTATCTCTCTATTTTCATGTTGATTCTCTGTTCATCTTTTGGCTCTTGCTATATTGATTGTTGTACTTGTGATTGTAAATGGTCTTTTGCAGAGATGACTTTTAAGGTTTAAAAAAGGCCATCAAGATTGCTTGCTTGTTTATCTTTTTGTGTTAATTTTTTTATGTTTTGTCATATCAACTCAAGTTCTAAAGAAAGAGTTAGAGATAGGGTGTTTGATGATATTATTGGTGGAGAATCTGATTTTGTCATTTTCTTGAAAATCTTAATTTTTTTATTGTAAATAAGGCCCAAAGAAGAAGATTTTATTTTTGGATCTGGGAACTAACTCATCTACCTCCATTTATTTATCAATGGTTTTAGTTGACTCTTTGTTATGAATGTCAGAGTGAGAGGCCCATGTTTTTTAAATAATTATTTTGGATTTTTCTGGGATTTCCTTTTTTTGTTTCAAGATTTCAGTTTTGGAGATTTGGTATATTAGTTTCATGCAAACTTTGGAGTCTGTTGTTGAGGTAATACAGACTAATAGTTTGTTTATTTTTCTTTTGTGATTAATTGGGAAATATCTGTGGAAAGTTTGATACCTGAATTTCATGATTTGCTTTAGATGTACTCATGTACATGATACTATTTGTGATTGAAAAGGTCTAGTCTGTGGAATCATGGTCACATGGTGGCCCAATTGTTGTGTGCAAGCAGTAACCATGTTGGCTGTACATGCAGGAGTAGTATTCATTTCATGGTGGGGGCAGTGGACATAGCAACCAAATAATGCTGAGATTTTCTTGCATTTAACTGGACTGTGGACATATATACTTGTTTCAGTTCTGTCCCTGTGAAGGTTGATAAAAATCTGGAATGCATTTGGAGGGTTGATACTTTTGTTTAAAGAAAATCTGTAAGCACTTCTGCAACTGTTTTCTGGATAATGGCTCCGGAATCGATTCTGGGAAGGCAAGAAAAAGGCTCAAATGTGGTTCCAAAGGTTATTGTTGCTGTCAAGGCGTTGAAGGAAGTACCCAAAACAGCGCTTGTTTGGGCTTTGACTCATGTTGTTCAGCCTGGGGACTGCATCACACTGCTTGTGGTTGTCCCTTCACAAAGTTCTGGTATGCTTGTAGCTTTGTTTGAGTTACATTCCTTTTAACCGTGGTTCGATCAATAATGTATTCATTTTTATAGCAATCTTAATTCAATTTAACCCGGTGATAAATAAAATCCTGGAGAATTAGCCAAAGGATTGCCTTCCAGTCACAAGAATTAGTGTTTATATGTTGTTTGTGAGCTCCTTTACCGAGTTCTGTACAACTAATTAAATTAGTTGCACTTATGTTATAATTCTTTCGGTTCTTTACCCTTGCCCCCTCGTGTTTTTGACGAACTTGCCTATTACAAAAATGTAAATGTGTCATGCATCCACTTAGACTCGCCCCTCTACTACTTCATATCCCTTAAGAAGGGTATTCCCTACTTGTTGTCGGGGTTTAGAGATGTTTTTCTTGTGTTAGTTATTCGGTAGCTCTGTCTATTGACTTAAAGCTTGTAGCAGTTCTTTACATCTTCACATGTTTTATGTGTGTTAATTCTATAGATTTGTTCCGCTCTTTTTTCTTTGACAGGAGATTTATTCTGCTGTTCATATATTACTGATATTGGTCAATTGGTCAATTCTACTTGCCTGTAGTTAAACATATTAACATAGTTGCTTCAAGTTTAAGCCGTTTATTCTCTTAGAAATGCAGCATCGTAGAGTAGGAATATAGGCAGTGTAGCTATTTTGTTTAGAATTACTTTTTGACTGACATGCAGGCCAACTTTTGGTTTTTTTATTGTTTATATAAATAGTTTCTAGGTAAGAATGTAATGGATATGTAGTGCTTGTAATCCGATTTATATTTGGCCATGCTTCCTATAGAATCCATATATCAAAATGAATTGTATTGAATATTGATCTAGAAGACTAATCTAGCAGGCGAGTATTGATAGTCATCCTTTTATACAGGGAGAAAATGGGGCTTCCCAAGATTTGCGGGAGATTGTGCCAGTGGCCAGCGAAGATCTCACTTCGGAACAAGTTCAGAACAAAAAATTGATATAACTGATTCCTGCTCTCAAATGATCTTACAACTACATGATGTTTATGATCCTGATAAGGTGAGTGTCAGAGTGTGCCACTATATTTACCCGATTCGATCATGATCCTTTTCCTTACAGTGTTAACCTGTTTCAATTTTTAATCATTTTGTTACAGATAAATGTGAAAATTAAACTTGTTTCTGGATCTCCATGTGGATCAGTAGCTGCAGAAGCAAAAAAAATTCAGGCTAGCTGGGTTGTACTGGACAAGTAACGTTTTTTATACTTCATAATAAACGATTAATTTTAGTAGCTTCTATAAGTATGAGTCACTCTTATAGGCTCATTCCCTGCAGACATCTCAAACATGAAAAGAAACGGTGCATGGAAGAGCTACAATGCAACATTGTGATTATGAAGAAGTCTCAACCAAAAGTCCTCCGTTTAAATTTAGTTGGATCACCTAAAAAAGAACCAGAATATGGTTGTCAGTTACCTCTGGAGCTGGATCGGACGTCTGAGAAGCAACTGGAAAATAATGAGTCTCTAGATTCAATCCAAGGACCCCAAGTTACTCCAACCAGTAGTCCTGAGGTTTTTACTGCTACTGAAGCTGGAAGTTCATCTGTTTCAAGTTCTGATCCAAGTACTTCGCCATTTTTCATTCCTGGTCTGAGTAAAGACCTAAAGAAGGAGAAATTAGCTGAAAAGCATAATTGTGGTCTCGATGAATCAAGCTCAGACTCAGACAGCGAAAATATGTCCATATCTTCAAGTACAAGGTTCCAACCATGGATGGTAGACATCGGTAGTTCTCAATGTCATTCATCCCCACACAATGAAGAAAGTTCACAGAGGTCTAATTACCGCATTCAAACTAGCACTATGAAGGCTTTGAACGAGAAGTTCTCTAAACTTGATCACGATACTGGATATGGAGTTGGAAACCATAGACCTGATATGGAATTCAGCGGAAATGTTAGGGAAGCAATTTCTTTATCCAGGAATGCACCTCTTGGCCCGCCTCCATTATGTTCGATATGTCAGCACAAGACACCTGCATTTGGGAAGCCACCAAGATGGTTCACCTTTGCTGAATTGGAGCTTGCTACTGGAGGTTTTTCTCAAGCAAATTTCTTGGCTGAAGGGGGCTATGGGTCGGTTCACCGAGGAGTTCTTCCTGATGGTCAGGCAGTTGCTGTCAAGCAACACAAACTGGCAAGTTCTCAAGGGGATCGAGAATTTTGCTCCGAAGTGGAAGTTCTTAGCTGCGCCCAACACCGAAATGTTGTAATGTTAATTGGATTTTGTATTGAGGGTGGTCGAAGGCTACTTGTATATGAGTATATATGTAATGGGTCATTGGATTCACATCTCTATGGTAAATTCCTTCCCTTTTTGTTAAATGCAACTCTATAATGGTAAACACATTAGTCCTTGTCATACTTTATTCTTCTTGTTATCTTCTTTGTGTAGTAGACATAACCAGTCTATATTATCGTTTAAAATATAATGCTTACACAACAGTCCCTGAAAATGATTCCTATGTAGGCGAGAAATAATGATTCCTAAGAATGAGTTCTTATATCATTTTAATTTTTAGCATTGCCTTGCCCTATTCAGTCACTGAGAACTTGTTCACACAGCTAAACAATAAACATGCTGTTTGCTAGAAAGTACATATTGTGTTGCATGATTTTCCGAGCAGAAACAAAGTATTGCAATAGTCAATAGTGTTCGTAATGAATGTAAGCTAAATGATTTTGCGATTAATTGTGATTTGTAAGGTTTCTAAGAATGATGCTATTTTCAGGACGCAATCGAGATACATTGGAGTGGTCAGCACGACATAAGATTGCCTTGGGAGCTGCTCGAGGATTGCGGTATCTGCATGAAGAATGCAGAGTGGGTTGCATTGTGCACCGTGACATGCGGCCTAACAACATTTTGATCACCCATGATTTTGAACCATTGGTACGGAAAATCTTATTGGTGGCTGACTTTTAGTTTAGTGAAATTTATATAACTGCCCTTCCCTCCCAAAAAAATTGCAATGTGCTGCGGTGAATGTCACTTTCATAATGTAAATGCCTTTATTTTAAGTAAAGTTTGAGTCCCTGTGTTGTTTTAGATTGGGAACATTGTTGTTTTGGTTTGGAACATAGAAAACAATATGATTTGAACTGTTAATGTACATCTAAGAAAAGTTTATCCATATTAGTGTCTAGATTTTAATATTTTACCTTGATTCTCGGTATGAAAGGTTGGAGATTTTGGCCTAGCAAGGTGGCAGCCTGACGGGGACACTGGAGTAGATACCAGAGTTATTGGTACATTTGGGTATGTTTTAATATTTAGTATATTCTACGAATCATCTAGATGTTATCATAAATTAATTATTTGGTTTCAATCAGATATTTGGCACCGGAATACGCTCAAAGTGGCCAGATTACGGAAAAGGCTGATGTTTATTCTTTAGGGGTGGTATTAGTTGAGTTGGTTACTGGAAGAAAAGCAGTGGATCTTAACCGACCAAAGGGTCAGCAGTGCCTCACGGAATGGGTGAGTATGCAACTATATTTCTGTTAAGTTCTCTATTTTGTTATCTGGTTCAAAGCGGCAGCTAAGACAATTTTAGTTGTCTTCTGAATCCCGATTCTATTTAGGACCAAGTTCATTTCATCAACTGCAAAATTGCACAACTGTAATCTGTATTTATCACTGACGCTATAAATTTGTAAAAGGCACGACCACTTCTGGAGGAATATGCAATTGATGAGTTGGTGGACCCACGGTTAATCGACAAATATTCAGAGCAAGAGGTCTTTTGTATGTTGCAGGCTGCGTCCTTGTGCATCAGTCGAGATCCGCATTCACGGCCACGCATGTCTCAGGTAAGAATCTTTAGCTATAGAACTGTAATGCTTTTGATTAGGTGGTTTCCATATGACTAAACGGATTTGAATAAAATCACTAAACTTTAACTTGTTCTGACCCTTCACTAGTTAGAATGGTTTTAAAGCCTTTTTCGTCCTGAAACTTTTGGTTATATACAAATGAAATGGCGAAAACTTGTTTCTTAAATGTTGTTTGCTAAAGGTGATCCGGATACTCGAGGGAGATGCAGTCATGGACTCTACTCACATGTCAACACCTAGACATGATGTGCACAATCGAAGTGGAAGGATCGACCTAAATCAGCAGCAGCAACATTACTAACCTTCAGTCCTACATGGTCAAAAGCGGCACTCGGAGGATTTAGAGGAAAGCTCCCTATTGACACTACAATGAGGCCTGCTTTCTGGCAAATAAATAGAGGTAGAAAGTCATAAAGTGGGAATGAATTGGAACCAGATTATATCTTTAAGTGAAGAGGTTCTGTTTTTTGGCTAGTATATTTTTGTTTCATGTACCATATATGTTGTCTTTGTATAGAAGGGAGCTAGTTTGAAGATGTTTTGTGACTTGATCATGTATTGTAGCTTGCCAACCAAACAACCAGGTCAAGAAGTTTGATTTATTTCTTGTTTGAATGAAATACAAATATGTTTAACTAATTGAGTCTCTTGTTTTCTTAAAAAGCTAGTCTGGCCTGAAATCCGAAAAATTTAGAAAAAAAATTCCCGGATTTTAAATAGTCGGGGATAAAAACAGATAAAAGTTGGTTCGTCCTTGATAAAGCCCCTGTCTTACAAAAAAATATGATGAAAATTCAATTCTTTCGTTATAAAATATAAATATACATTATTTTTAATAAATTTTAAAAATTAATCACTCTGTATTTTTCTTCAACTATACAACCCTCGAGAAAAATCTCTCTTATAAAATTAATAATTTAATATTATAATATAATACTTTTTAAAATACACCCGATTAGTAATTTGATTGATCATTACAATTAATTATCAATTATTCGATTAATTATAATTAATCAAGATATCTTTACCAACTAATTCTGATTCGAGTCTTAGAATACGGATTAAAATGCATATTATGAATAACTACTTGCTCTTTTCAATAATGAAATCATGGTAATCAGGTTAGGCTCTTCGAAAAGTTTGCTGACAAAAAATGTTTTAATATGAACTTGTTCCCATTCTTCATAAAACTAATGAAGTAAAAAATTACGTGATATTCTAAATAATGCTATTATAATATATTTTTTATTAAAACTAATGACAACTTATATATTTTTTTGTAAGATATTTTTAATATGTGCCCAAGAAGTTAAGAACGCACGTTAAGAATGTCTGATCGATAAATCGTCAAATATTTCCGTGATAAAAAATAAGTTTTCCATCAATAGAATTTTGAATTCTTAGCACGCACGCGCCCTGCGCACACACTAGAAAACTCGTTTTTTATCGTTAAAGCGGCGCTTATAATTATAAATAGAAGGCCGTGCGGAGCCGTTTAACATAGTTTGAAAAAGAACAATGACATTTGCAAGTATCCAGTTGCCGATACTCTCACTCACTGTCCGAGCTTCACTAGACACACACCAAAGAATCCCTTACACACCACATCGAACCACCCCCAAAAATCCCAAACTCACAGTCACTCCTTCACCACCCACCGCCACTATAACACACTCACCCACCTTATCCGTACAAGACCTCCTCAGACGTACCAAACAGGACTCCAAACAAGGTTATTTTTCTTTCAGACATATCGCCGAACACTTTGTGTGCATGATTTAATTTGTTTGTTTTGAGCAATAATGGTGTTGTTTTTTGTGACAGTGGAAGTGAGTGACACTACTTTTATGGGGTATGATGCTTGGTTACCGAGTCCACCTAAAGTGGACAAGCCGCGGTCTGTCTACAATGCTGCTTCGTTAGCGTTTATTGGTGACTGCATTTATGAGGTTTGATTTTGTTTAATGCACATTGTTTTGAATTGGTTCTTTGTATGAATGTAAGAAGAAGTGGTTAGGCTTTGCGTAAATGAAAGTGGGTTCGAGGTAATTTTAAAGTTTTCTTGGGACGTTTTGAGCAATAATTGTGTTGTTTCTGAATAATTAGCACAAATTGGGCCGTTGGTTAGGGAGTTAAAATGCGAAGTGCGAACCTTGGGCTGTTAGTAGAGTGCATACTGAAACAGAGACTTTATTTTATCAACATTCGTGGTTTGGGGTACTGGAACACAGGCTTCATTAGAATAGTTGGAAGGAAAAAATGAAAGTGATTTGGACACATCAGTTGTTTAATTTAGATTGACAATTCTGCATGATTAGCCTCTGTTTCATGATACCCTGTTTTCGTATGCACTCTATCATGTGTACAACAGTAAAGAAAAAACGGTCTTTTGGTAAGAGACATTATATCGGTCAATTATCTCTCTATCACTTATCCTGTCACAAAATTATAAAACAAGTAGTAATTATAGGGGAAGCATCGTAAATTTTACCATTTATGCGCATGTGTAATTTACTATTATTCGGCTATAAAACATCCGTTTTAACTACGAGATTTCTTAATTTTTTATGAAAATTATGTGCAGCTATATGCTCGGAGACACTTTTTGTTTCCTCCACTAAATATTGAGGAATACAACGATCATGTGATGGCAGTTGTACGTTGTGAGGCTCAGGTGTGGTTTACTATTTCATCTCAAGTAATGCTGAACTGCTGATGTTTAGTTAACCCTTGATATTCAACATCGTTGCACTGAATTTAAAGATTAAGCTTATCTCAATGTTTATGATACGCTGATTGTTAAAAGTTTGGAGCTTTAAATTTATGAATCTATTTGATATTTATCTCCAGATAGCTAGATAGGTATATTTTTCGATATAAAACTATAAGTTTTTAAAATCCAACACCTTAAACCTTATGATTATTAGTGTTTAGAACTCAGCTCCATAACCTCTCTATTACTGAATACTCCGTAATTGGGTAGGTAAGTGAGTTATAAACCTATTCTTTAACTAGCTAATGGGATGAGACTGTGACTTCCATAGTATTGTGGACCACTAATTAATGTCATATCAAGTAATTTGATAATTGAGTTAATTAAAAAAAGTCAATCCTCTTTTACATTGTAAACAAGTCCACAATATAACAATTCCAGTAGGCAAGATGTTAATAAATTTAGCAAAAAAAGAGAAGAATTGATAATGATAGATTTCCATGAGAAATACGTAAAAGAAATTCTCATCGAAGAATAAATGGTTGGTCTACTTAGCCTTGGTAAAGTACATCTTGTCAGGATTGGCTTAGTATATTGATTGTAGTAGTAGTAATTCTGTGCAGAAGTGTATTGGTATAATTCCAGTAAGGGTAGATTGGTCTTTACTATGTTGGGTTTACTGGTGACTGTATAAACCAGATTTCTGTATTGTTTCTGTTATGTTGAATATATGGAAAAGGCATTTGCCACCAATCTCTCTCTCTCTCTCTTCTGATCTCTGTTCTATCTTTAATTCTCCCTCATTTCTGTTTAATATCTCGATCTCTTGCTGTTACAGTGCTTATAAACATAGAAAACACCAAAAATAGTAATAAATTAGGTCAGGAACTTACTAATTCCTGACAATCTTCTACTAAACTAGGATTAAATAAAACTAAATAAGTTTTAGCTAATGTACTAAAGATACCAAGTATTGTTCAAAGACCCTACTTCTGTAGTTAATCAAAAAAATATTAGGAATAGGTATGTATAGAAGTTACTACTTATTATATGTCAAGTCTATTTTTGAGAGTGATTAATTGTGTCCTTTAAAAAGGATGAGGTTATCTTTTCCAAACTTCCGTAATCAGCGTCAACTTTACCTGTCGTAAAAAGAAGAAAATGTTACACTGACATGCTATAGTCATATGTTGTGACTTGTGTACTATTGAGCTCGGTTACTGCATGGGGCATATCATATATAGAATTCTTTTTCAAAATAAAGCAGTTTTACCCGGCAACTATATTATACTGTTACTGGGAGTTCAAGACTTGGTACTTGTTAGCTGCCTGAAGAATACATTTTGTTTCTTTATTATGTATCATGTCAAACTAATCTAGAAAAATAATAAGTAGACTTTGTGCTAATGTATTTGCAGGATGCAATGCTACAAAGGCTTATAAACGAAAAAGTTCTATCCAAAGAAGAAAGGTTATTTTGTAATTCTTTCTCTTAAAAGTCTAATCAGTCGGTAAATAACAGTTGATATTTTGTAGAACAAATGTTCTTGATTTTTCTCTTAAGATAGTAATATACGTTGAGACAAAATTTTATGTGATCATAGACATAGAAACAGAACCTGTAAAGTTTCGGACTTGTTTATGATATTCTTGATTTTCCCTTAACATAATAATTTACGATGAGACAAAATCGTATGTGATCATAAAAATAGAACCTGTGAAGTTTCTGGCTTGTTTTATGTTTTTTAGCTACGTCTTGTGGTCATTATACGATGTTAATAAAAATGGGAACAAGTTTAAAAAAAGTATAAGTTTTTCCTACAAGCAAGCTGTTCCCAAGAGCAGTTTAAGCTCACACTTATTTCAAGAACATTAGAGTCAACAAAGCAAGTTGTTTTGGTTTCATGGTAGATGAGTAATACGGTGATTAGATGAATAGCTTATTGATGCGTCAATTATAGAACTAGGGAAATCAAAAAAGGAAGATGCTAAAAATAGAACCTGTGAAGTTTCTGGCTTGTTTTATGTTTTTTAGCTACGTCTTGTGGTCATTATACGATGTTAATAAAAATGGGAACAAGTTTAAAAAAAGTATAAGTTTTTCCTACAAGCAAGCTGTTCCCAAGAGCAGTTTAAGCTCACACTTATTTCAAGAACATTAGAGTCAACAAAGCAAGTTGTTTTGGGTTCATGGTAGATGAGTAATACGGTGATTAGATGAATAGCTTATTGATGCGTCAATTATAGAACTAGGGAAATCAAAAAAGGAAGATGCTAAAATCTTGTCAATGCTGTTAAATGTGGTAATTGCACTAATGTGGGCCAAAGGCATTTTTTTGGATGATAGTTAGGAGTTAAGACAGTAGATGCGCCCTACAGAGAGATTTCAGAAAGGATGCTTTAGTACAAGTATTCTGCACTTTCATAAAATATAGAGTTGCATATTTATAAATAGCATCTGATAAGCATCTACTGCAGGGATATTATTCGATGGGGAAAAAATATCAGCTCAGCCTCCAAAACAAGGACAAAGAAACGTGCTGGTGTGGCTGTCTACAACAGAGCGTCTTCACTTGAAGCACTTGTTAGTTACTTTTAATCTACTTTTTTCCCTACAAAATTTGAAGTTGAAAAGGAGCTAACATGAGCGTCTTTGTAATTTTTCACAAAACTCGAGATATTACTTTACAGCAGTGAAAAACCACGGTAATGAATAGTACGTACATTTAGCTAGCTCAAAACTTGTTTAGTATATGTATAAATGCATGGTCTATAAATGCAAATTTCAACTGAGCCCGCATTATAATCTAACCATAAAGAGATAAAAACTGCAATAGTTGAGCTAGATTCTAAAGTTAGATTCTGTTGTGTAATATTTGTTCAGATTGTAATGAAGTACATTAATTATTGAAGTTGCTTATAGGTAATTCGATATTCACAAATAACTGGAATCTAAACATCGTTTCTTTAATCATCAAGTATTATTAACTACCGCTTTTTGTATGTTTCTTGGGACTCAATACTCATTATCAATTAATTTTTTTTGCAGGTTGGTCACCTGTACTTGACAAACACAAAGCGTCTGGATGAGATCATGCTAAAGTTAGGCTTCTCAGCCGATGGTCCTACCAAATTGATCTTGACAGACGCAAATGGCAAGTGAATTGTGTCAGGTGCTCATATTTTCTTTTTTATATTTGACCCTATTAGGTCCCTTGTGAGGGTGTATAAAGCTAACGGAAAGGGAGTGGCAGTGCTTTGAATACTTCAAAACTAATTTTAAATAATACTCGTGGTTTTAAAACTTATCATTTCTCTTTTAGAACTTGTATTTATAAGAGATATGTACTCCTATATCCAATCTATGAGCTTCCACTGGGATTCGAGAGTCTACATGATAAAACACACTTTATTACTTGGAGGGGAAGTCTTCAATTACATACATTTGTCTTGGAACACAGCCTTCCATAACTTTCTAGTTGAACCCCTATATTAACACTTGTTTCGGAAGATTGCTCTTCTTTATCTTCCAAAGCTGTAAAAAACCTCCGGTTCAGACAATTTCTCTCCTTAATCTTCCAAAGCTGTAGTAACCTCTGGTTTATTCTCTGTTCTTCCGTCTTCCGTATTCCATCTTGGGTTCTTTACCCCACATCTTTCCATTCTCTCACAGTGCAAAGTTACCTTCCTGTTATTAAAATCTAACAATGATCACTTTGCCACGACACAAAGCTCAAAACACATTATCTGCAAAACTGAATCTTAGAAGTTTCGCGAGTCTTTTATACTGGATTGTATTTCTTTTCACACCCTTTCCCTAAAGACTAAAGAGAGGGTTTAAATATGTTTTTATTGATAATTTTGAGGTTACAATAGCATGTAAAATAATGTAGGCACTTGCAAATTGCAATTGTTGTTTCTAAGGTAGTAACTTCACTCTGTGAACAAAGATTGTTAATTTCGATTCAAGTATTTCGATGTTAGATATTGCATTCTATATAAACTCACTCATTGTTTCTGCTATGTAGGTTAACATACCAATTTCTTCTATTTTCTTGCTTCTCCCCTCCCAGCCTGCTGGCATCCAACCGAAAAACAGATGGGGTATACAAAAGTATGAAGTAGCTGTTGCTTCTTTAAAAAGATAAGGCATCTATTGATTGTGTTGGCCACGCAAGGAGGATTCACTTGAGCATATGCACCCACAAAGTCCATTGATTCATCAATTCATGGATTCAATTGATGGAGTTGATTACTATTCACGGTGAATCAACTATTTTTGTTGATATTTATGCACCCATGAAACTCCATCAATTCATCGATTACTATTCATCAAATAAATAATTTAAATTTTTATCATAAATTTAAGTCCATCTCCATTATTTAATGGCCCCACAAATAATATCCAATAATAGTTTGTTATCTAATTTTAGATTTTTGATAAGGTTGTGGATAAATTTAAATTTTTGATAAGATTTTCGTTGAATCACGTAATGACACGTGTCTTGATCTAAATTTGTAGATAGAAAAATTGTCCATAAATAATACCATGATCTTCTGAGTATAGTATCTCTATATTATTATAATTTGTTGTCAAAATGAATGCATTGAAAAGATTGTTGAAGCAGAGGCAACAACACAGTCAAGAAGAGTCTGAAATCATGAATACCATGGTCACCGAAGCGGCAATAGTGATGGACTTCATCGACACTTCAGATGAACCACAAGGACGCGGCTCACGGCGTGGCAAATCTCCCAATCATCAAAGACAAAGGCTATCGAGGGGAAAAAATCTCATGGAAGATTACTTCGTTGATCGTCCAATATTCAGTGAAGACGACTTCCATCGAAGGTATAGAATGCGCCCTCATATTTTCAATCGCATCAAGACAGCTCTTTGCACTCAAGATTCCTATTGGCATCAAAAAGCAGATGCGGTTGGATTATTGGGGTTGCTGCCCCAACAAAAAATGACTGCTGCATTACGAATGCTAGCTTACGGTGCAGCAGCTGATCAATGTGCCGAAATATGTAGAATGCGAGAATCAACTACACTTGAGTGCATGAAAAAATTTTGTGAGCAAGTGGAAGGACTCTTTGGTAAAGAGTACCTTCGTGCTCCAACACTTGCAGATTTAAGAAGGCTTCTAGCAAGAGGCGAACAAAGAGGATTTCCAGGGATGATTGAGAATATCGATTGTATGCACTGGGAATGGAAGAACTGTCCAAGTGGGTGGGGTGGAGCTTATAGTGGTCGAAAAGGACGTCCGACTATCATTCTAGAGGCCGTTGCTTCCTATGACACTTGGGTGTGGCACACTTTTTTCGGTGAACCTGGAGCTCAAAATGATATTAACGTTCTAGGTCAATCTCCCGTATTTGGCAAAAGATACAATGATGCTTATTATCTTGCTGATGGGATTTATCCTAGGTATTCAACATTTGTAAAAACCATATCAAATCCTGCCACTCAAACACATAAATTATTTGCTAAGAAACAGGAATCATATCGCAAAGATGTAGAGAGGTGTTTTGGTATCTTGCAATCTCGATGGGCAATTCTTCGTCACGGTGCTCGGATGCATAAGCGTTCCACACTTAGAAGTATCATGATGACTTGCATCATATTGCATAACATGATAGTTGAGGATGAATTTGTTGAAGATGAATTTGTGGAGTCAGTAGAAAAAGATCTAATGAATCCATTAGCATCACGGGTTTATGACGGGCCGGTAGATTGTAATGGAGTTAGAATTCCTTTTGCACCAGTACAAAGAGATGGAAGAAATCAACAAGCATTTTGGGATCGTATTGAAAACTTGGAATCGGCTTATGTCCATACAATGCTCCAAAATGATTTGGTAGAGCACAATTGGGCACTGGAAGCCAATGAATAGTTATGGATGTCAAATTATAATCTTTTCCAATGTACCACTTGATAATTTGAAAGCAAGAACCACAATTTGAATAAATTTCTTTTATTGAATTAAAAAGCATTGATCATAATTAAATTAAAAAGCATAATACATAGTTGGATGAAAAAACAAAGTACATAGTTGAATGAAAAACATAGATAAATCTAATCATAATACTCATCGTCAAAGTGAGGAACGTAAGCACCATCACTAGTAGTCTCATTCACTTGTTCCATGATCTCAGCTTTCTTTCTTTTAAACCACTTCTTCGTATTCGGAGTCATTTGGCTAGTATCCATTGTCATGATCTTTGTTTGCTCCCTTAATTCTTCAATAGCAATTCCTTTTTCCAATCTTGCTTCTTTTCGTTCTTCTAGAGCATCAAGTCTTGCCTGTCACGCTTTCTTTCGTTTTTCAAGTTCTAATATCTCCCTCGACATTTGAAGGGTTTCCTCGTCTCTTTTGATGTTGGCCTCCACAAGCTGTTTTTGGTTACATTGCATATTATTGAAAATAGCTATAGACATCTCATCTTTTTTTGTCATACCTTATTTTTCTTTCTTTTTGGCTTGCTTTGACGCCTTCACGCCCATGGGTCTAACCGGACTAGAAGGACCTTCAGTTTCTCAATTAGACTTTGGAGTCGTGAAACCTTCTTCATCAACGAAATCATCACTATTCAAATTAATTGGTGATTCCAGTTGTGTTGGAAAGTTTCGTTGAAACGGAGGAGAAGTGGTGGGAACGTCTACAAATTGAGGATGTGCTGCAACTGTTTCGTAACAATCCCATTTGTCAAATGTTTTATTCATGTCCTTGAAATATAATCCTTGAGCTTGAGTTATCTAAATAAAATGACAAATTATGCATATAAAGTTATCATACGAATAATATATAACATATCAAAATGAAAAAATAAAAAAATCTTATCTCATCCACCAAATTGGTTCCGCTTGCATTATGTCTACTAGTTTGATTCTTGGCACAGTGCCATTTTTTTAGTGCTCTCTTCAATGGTGTCCAGTGTGAATCAAGAGCAACTTTTGAACGAGGTTCGACGTGAGGATTCTCGGGAGTGCCACACCAATTTTTTGCATAATCCTCATGAATTCGCCCCCATAAATTATTCTTATTTGAATATCGACCGGTGATCGGATCAATAGATTGTCGAACCCAAGAAACACATAATTGCAATTCTTCTGAGGGGAGCCAATTAGAACCCATTATATATTTAATATATATAAAAATCTGAAAGTACAAATGAGTTTGAGATGTTAAGAAACGGATGTTATAATTTTTTTTTGTGAAAAATGAATACAAAACACTCCATATTTATAAAGAAAAATATGACCGTTGATAATTATTTCCGTTACTTACATGTACATTATCTAAATACTGCCGTTGTAATGTAGTAAAGAAGAAAAAAGATGGGGCCCATCAGATTGCTGTCGGTTGCCAAGTCCATTAAATATCAATGGACCTATTACTGAAGTGATGGAGTATCAATAATTGATGGCCTCAATCTTTAAGCGCTGCAAAGACATTTGGCCTCGGTCCTTCAATTCAGCCACTGAATTAACTATTTTAGTCATACGGTGCATATGCTCTAAATAGGAGGAAAATGTAGAAAACACTGATTTATTGGTAATAATTTGTATATAGAAAAACTTATCTTCTTTTATCGAGTTTATCGAGTTTAACAAAACCCTATCTTTTTTTCGAGGTGACCACAAAACTCCGACACACTGTTTGGATGTAAAAAAGAACTCTTAATAATAATAAGACAGCAATGGAAAGAAATTTAGTGGACTGTACTTTAATTTAGTAATTTTTACATGTAGTTCTTCAATTGTTCGCAACACTTCAAAGGACTGTACTTTAATGACAACTGATAAAGGATTTACCTGCATCAGGAATTTACATCTGCAACCTATTTTACATAATATGGGAAAACCAGTAGAATCCAATGGGGTACACATCTTCAAACTATTCTTGAGGTATGTTACCCGAACTCTTCATTTGGTACACGGCAGTACACTCAACACTCGAATGGCTGTACACTCAACACTCGAACTTATAATTATAGTTCAATAAGTCTGCAATGTACTAAAAATTAAGCATGAGAATGGTTAGCTAAAATAATATTAATTAATGGTTAGCTAAAATTTGTCGAATCTATAAGGTGTTGTACTTCAACCGTGTTAGTTATAATAGTTAGTTATACTTAAAAACAATATTTTATTATTTTTATGAAAATAAAATGGGAGATGAAAGCATATATTTGTTCTTGGAGAGAGAAGAAAAGAGGAAGAGAGAGAATATTTTCATTGGAGTGATAATAGTTATAATTATAGCTAAATGATTGGAGTGATAATTTTTTAGTGAATAGTTGTATGTTCCTGGCATGTACCCCTCAATTCTTTACATTGAGAAATGGGGGCTCGACACGCACTTTAATGCTCTTATTAAATATAGTTGTATAATTTTTTTAAAAATATTTTTTCTTTTAAATAAAAAAATAATGTTCAAATTTTTATAAAAAAAAATTTAAAAAATATATTACGGACATATACTTTATAGTTACATTAAAATGCGTGTCAAGCATGTGAAAAAAATTGTAAAGAAATGAGAGAGGCGGAGTTAATATAAAATACAGCTAACAAGTCACCTGCATCGGAGATGTTGTCAAACAGTACTCCCTCCGTCCCTCCCAAATGTTTACATTTGCGTGGGGCGCGAAATTTAAGAAAAATGATAAAATAGTGGAGGAAAGTTAAAAAAGTGAGTAAAGTAGTGAGACCGATTAATATTATATGTACAAAGTGGGTATAGTGGAGAGAAGTAGTGGATGTAGTTATTTTAAAAATTATAAAAACCTTACTATTTTTGGAAAGTTTTGAAATGTAAACAATTGCAAGAGGGAGTATATAATTGCATGGACTAGAAGCCGGTAGATTTTTAAAAAAAATCATACTCCCTCCGTCCCTTTTAATTGTTTACATTTTTTAGAGAGTTTCTGACACCCATTTTAAGGTGCATATAAAATATAGTTCTGTATTTTTTTTTTACAATTTTCTTTTTCTGAATAAAAACTAAAACATTCAATTTTTATTCAGGAAAATAAAATTGTAAAAATAAGTTACATAACTATATTTTTTATGCACCTTAAAATATGTGCCGGATACTTGCTTAGAAATGTAAATAATTGGAAGAGACTGAGGGAGTACAACACAAGAATTGTACTTATAAACAGAAGAAACCTGCTTATTTACAACAGAAGAATTGTACTTGTAAGTTTGTCAAAGCAAGGTTATGCCTTCCCATTACCAAAGATAAGGCCATCTTTAATTTGTATCAGCCTCGGAAAATCTCTCAGTAGCTCATCCTCTAACAAAACCTTATCTTCTTTTCGAGGTGACCACAAAACTCCGACATACTGTTTAGATGTAAACATTAACTCTTAATCAAAATAAGACAGCAATAGAAAGAAATTTAGTACTGGAATGTACTTCAATTTAGTACTCTCTTCGTCCCTAAAAACGTTTTCTATTTATATTAACCATGTTTGTCGATGCACACTTTTGATTGTTCATATCTTTAAATTCGTATTAGTACTAAATATAAAAACTTTATTGTATTAAAGTACTCATAAATACGAATTCATCAAAATCGCTCATGATTATGTTTGATATTATAAATTAGACGTAAATTAGTAATCAATCGCTTAGCATGAATAGTATAAAAAATCAATATAGGAAACGTAATATTGGACGACGGAGGGAGTCACTTGTAGTTCATACTTGGGGATACGTTCAAGTGTTGGCAACACTTCAAAGGAATTATAACATCTTCCTTGATCTCCCCTTTCTTGCAACTGTTTTAAGGCTTCATCGTACCTTGCTCCCGTTCCCTTGAAATTCGGAATCGAGTATTTACCGGTAGCAAGAACCAACAATGTAACTACAGTATACTCACTTTCATTGCTGCCCTCGTTTTTATATTCGACATTGTTGTCTATATTAACAAATACATTCTCGTCTTTACCATGGCTCTCGAGCTCTCCATTTAGAAACTCTTCGTATTCCTTGCTTAAGCTCTTCCAGGAGCCATAATTTGTCTGCAACAACTTGCGACTTCAGAAACATGTCTTATTGTCTATCACTAATCAAATACTGTGCAAATTATATAATGGCTCGTTTGGGAAACTGGATTTCATTTGAAATTCTGGATTTTATCAAATAAGCTGTTTGAGAATTTGGATTTGGATTTCATTTGAAATCCAGGACATTCAAATATTAGTATAAACACGAGAATTTGAAATGACAACTCAAATCCTGTCATTTGAAATCCCTCATTTGAAATGAAATGCAAGTTTCCAAACGCTCTCTAATGTCTCTCTGAATTAATCAGGGATTCTCGAATTTCTACAGGATAGGCTATTTAAATGGAATAATAGTGAAGCACACACACAATAAACTTACACTTAGCTTGGTAAAATGGATAGAGGACTGGTTACACTGTAGAAGAGCTTTTATCACCTCTGCAAAATAATAAAAATGGTTGAAAATTTAAATATAAGAAAAAAGCTGTGTACAAGATTTGTCGAAACTTAGAGAAGAACACGAGAAGTGATTGGACATAGGTATCATATATCAATCTATAACAATAAGAATGATAACAAGATATGTGTAAGAGAATAACCAGAACTATATGGCAATATGTAAAGTATTTAAACATGGATTTCATAAGTCATAAGAATCGCTAAACAAGCAGAACAGTCACAAGCTTCGTGCATGATAAGCATATACTCCACAAAGTTGCAGCAACCAAAGACGGGTTAGATATGAACATATATTCTTCAATACATTATATCCAAGTTTCAAGTTTCAGTCAATATATATGTTAAATTATTCTTCACCTTTGAATAAGTAGTGACGACCATCTGAAGTGGATGTATTTGCATTTTCAGATATTTTGTTAAGCTTCCTTCGTAATGCTCGTTCCTTGTCTGAAACTGAAACTGCAACCTTGATGAAGCAAGGTAGGAAACAAACATAAAAGAAGTTATTTACAGTCAGACTATTTAGATAAATAACATATCTAAAGAAAAATCAAGTAGTCTGATTTCTGTATATGTTAATCAAATGTATTTAAAAGCATTCTGATTTCCGTTAATCACCACCTAGCTAGCCATTGTTCTACTCTAGAAACTAAGGTAATTATAGATAATGGTACTCCCTCCCATCTCATATATATTACGGTGATTGCTGACCCTGAAGTCACCCTCAGGTAACAATCCTGAGGTTAAAACAAATACAATATAAGTGGGGGTTATTTTTGTAAATACATGGAGGGAAATTCAATTATTACAAAAATGTCATCCAACATTTGTATAGAAAAGTGTTATAATCTCGGGATACCTGAGGTCAGATCCAGTTTTCTCTATATTATATGTCTTGTTTTGACTAGTCCATGATCAACTTTTTTTTATATTTTGACCGTAAATTACACTTTATTTATGATTAAATATGATTCAAAACTTATATAATTAGAAAATATATCTAATCCTCTTCAAAATGTATTTTTAAATATTTTAAGATAACAAATAAATTTGTCTTAACTGTCGTTCAAAGTATACTCAGTTTGACTACATAATAGTCAAAACAAGATGCATAATATGAGACGGAGGGAGTAACGAACAAGAACTCCAAAAATAATTAGCTACACGGTAGATACTTGCACTAACATTCACATTCACATTGTTTCCGATTCTTGTTCTACACCAGTAAAAGGAGGTTGTAGACAAGTAGTTTGAATCAAACCTAATATTATAATTATTGTGATGATTATGATACTGAAACTGATTGGGAATAGATACTGCTTGTCTGGGCAATGCTAAAACCTTGGGACCGCCAATCATCCTCGTTGGAAAAAATGTTAAAAATAACAATTTTTTGGTGCAAATGATCGAAAATACCCATTGTGGAAGTGGATGGCTGAAAATACCATTTTGGATACGCATTTGCCATTTGGGTATTCTGTTTTGTACTAGATACGCATTTGTCAAATGGGTATCCAATTTTTTTTTAATATACGCATTTGGCAAATACGTATCTCACTGGTAATACCCAAACTACAAATGCGTATCTTTAGTAATTTTCCTGGATACTTAATTCTCAAATGCGTATTATACTTACCCAATTACAAAATGCATAACCAAAACGGTATTTTCAACCATGTGTTTTAAAAATTGGTATTTTCAACAATTGCACCTAAAAAATGGGTATTTTTAAACATCACCCTCCCCTTGCGGCGGAGTTGATTACAATTGTCATGGCCGGATGATCAGTGATTTATGTCTGCCTTTTCTTCTTTTTAATCTTTTTAGGGTTTTCTACCATATGGTTTGATCGACACTTTTAATGGGGCCGTTTGGCGAGGTTTAATAACCTTTATTAATAAGGTTTGGAGTTTCTAAAGAACACTATAATTTTTTAGGGTTTTTTCGAAAAATACTCAAGATTAAAAAATATCTTTTAATTTGCAAAGATACTATTTTTCAATATTTTTTTTACAAAAATACGGTTTTTTGGCTATTGGAATCAACTGAATACAAACTTTGACGAGTTTCTGCAATAACTCAAATAAATCAAGAAAAATTTATTTAACTAGTTGCATATTTGGTTGATTTTGGTTTATTTTGTATTTTTGCAAAAAAATCAGAAGATGGTAAAATCGCAAAAAAACTTATAAATGTTAGTATTTTTTGTAAATTCTCTTTTTTTATTAGTGTGATTTATTATTGTGTATAAAGAATTTTTTCGATGATTCAATTATACGGGCCTAAAATTTAGGTTAATATGTTGTTTTAGAAATTTTCTTGATACAAATCTAAACATAGTTTCTTTAATCATCTAGTATTATTAAGTACCGCTTTTTGTATGTTCCTTGGGACTAAATACTCACTATCAACTTATTTTTTTTGCAGGTTGGTCACCTCACCTGTACTTCTTTTCACACCCTTTATGTTTTTATTGAAAAATTTAGAGGTTGCAATAGCCTGTAAAATAATGTAGCCAAATGCAAGTGTTGTTTCCAAGATAGCAACTTCACTTTGTGAACAGAGATTGTTAATTTCGATTCAACTGTTTCCATGTTAGATGTTGCATTCTATATAAACTCACTCGTCTTCTCATTGTTTCTGCTTTATAGGTTAAAATATCAATTTCTTCTATTTTCCTGCTTCTCCCCTACTGGCCTGCTGGCATCCTCAGAAATAGCAACAGATGGGGTATACAAGTAGCTGTTGATTCTTTAAAAAAAGAAGACACCTATTGACTGTGTGTTGGTCACCAAAGGAGGATTCCTTATAGAGTAGTACTAGGTTCCCCAAAAATTTTACCAAATTATGTGGCGAACACGCGGGTTTTGATTTGTGGACGCATATTTATGCACGCGAGGTTCCATATTGTTATTAGGAAAGTTGCTATCTATAACGTGACACATCAGCGTTTGGGGAAAAAATTTGGGGTGTAGAAAACACTCATTGATTGGTGTAATTTGAACATAGAAAAACTTTGAGATATATTATTATGATAATCTCTTAGTTCATTTGGAGTAACTTTTTACTTCATTCTAAATAGTTCTATATTAGAATTTAGCCATGGAGCACATGTTATATTCCACTAATTTGAATTTATAAGAATTTGATCAAAAACTTATATATGAAAGTAAAGGTCTTTTTTGTTTATCATGCAACTAAATTGCAGTTCTTGTAAACCAGTATAGCCATTGATTACATAGTATAAAAAATATCAATAAATAACTAGTTGCAGTTTCTAATTACAATTGGCTTTATCAACATTCGAAGAATAGTATGAAAAGAAATCTAACAAAGAGTAACAAATGACAGTATTAGCATTATGCTATCAGCATTACTATTTGTATTTCAGCACTGTTGGTATCAGCTTGGGAAAATCTATGAGCAACTCATCTTCTAACAGAACCTCGCCTTCTTTTCTTGGCGACCATAATACTTTGACAGACTGTAATACGTACATAAGAACACGAAAACTTTCAGTAATAAGACAATGATTACGAAATTGAGAATGAAATATTTATGGAACTGTCAACTGTTTAGGCAGTTACCTGTATTTCTTTCTTTGGGATACATTGAAGTGTCTGCAACACTTCAGAGGAAACATAATACCTTCTTCCCTTTTCCGTAATATATGGAATCGAGTGTTTACCAGTAGCAAGCACCAACAAGGTAACCACAGTATACTCATTTTGAATCCTTCTAGATTTCTTTGCATATTTAACATTATTGTCTGCATTTACCAATGTATCTTCGTCTTCTCCATGTCTCTCAAGCTCTTGACTTGAACATTCTTCGAACCTCTTGCTTAAGCTCTTCATGGAGTCGTACCTTTCCTGCAACAACTTGCAACTTCAGAAACATGTATTATTGACTATAAAGCAAAATTCATGGTTCATTTGCAACCATCCCAAGTTAAGGCCTAATCCATTTAAGTTTAAGAAATATATTTTAAAGACATAAGGAATTTCAATTCTACTTTTCAGAATAAGTAGTATTAATGTTTCAAGTAAAGCTTCAGAGTGGGGATTTACAGATAGAACAAGGTTATCCCGTATTTCAGATGATAACATAATTCTTGCGGATGATCAAGCATATACTCAACTTGACTACTTAAGCACAGCTGAAGCATAATTCTCATACACGTGCACACAATTAACTTACATATATCTTGGTAAAATGGAAATAGGAATTGTTGCATTGAAGAATAGCTTTTACCGCTCCTGCAAAATAATAAAAGGGTTGCAAATTTAAATATGATAAACTAGCTGTGTGTATGAGAAGGATCGGAACATAAAGGATAACATGAGAAGTAAACATTCATGATTTCATAACAATCGTTAAGGATATTCAATGTGTGCACCTTTCAATGTGTAGTTTAGACCATTTAAGGTGGATGTATCTGCTTTTTCAGCTATTCTGTTAAGCTTCCTTCGTAATACTTGTTTCTTGTCTAAAACTGCAATCTTGATGAAGTTGGAAGAAATAAATAGACAAGAAACAATGAACAATACATATATTTCTGAAATCTGCAGACTTTATATATGTAAACCAAAGGGTGAGGGGTATCACTAGGCTCTAACTTATAGCCTAGTAATATAACTCTAGGCATATTATTCGCGAGAAAACTGGGCTTGAGGTTGTCCTCGGGATGTCTCCTGAGGTCATCCTCAGGGCCAGCAATCCCATTATACATTCTAGTATAAAAAAGTTAAGTTGCAGACAAGTAAATTAATTCGAATCAAACCTGAAAGAGGATCAGACTTCCACCTCGTACAGACATCATTAGTTGGTCCATAAGCGGGTGTAGGTTGCTATAAACATGAGCTAGAATCGCAATAGGAGAAGCAGATAATGGAAACCAATGTGGAAAGACAAAATTTATCTGAATGAATGGGCTATTATTCTGGCAATTGCAAGAACATGATGTAGAGCTCGATGATATATATAATGAGGATGATGATCCGCCCATTCTATCATATGATGATGGACTAGTATCAGCAACGTAGTTGTTTTTGTCGTTATTATTATCATAATTGCAAGAACATGATCTAGAGCATATGCCCATCGTATCGTATGATGTCCTAGTATTAGCGTTGTCGTTGTTATTATTCTCATTGCCTACATCTAAACTAGTAGAATTAGTATTATCATAATTGCAAGAACATGATCTACAGCTAGATGATGATAAGCCTATCGTATCATACGATGATGATACGCCCATCGTATCGTATGATGTCCTAGTATTAGCATTGTCGTTGTTATTATTGTCATCGCCTACATCTAAACTAGTAGAACTAGTACAAGTACTAACAGCACCTTCTTCTAAACTAGTAGCATTATTATTGTAATTACGTGAACAACAAGAAAACTGCTTACTTCTGCACAAAATGGTAATTCGACCAGATCGAACGACAGTGTTTAGTCTCGAAGAAAATTGAATAAGTTTTTTATTATTATTGTGAAACTGCTTAGAACAAGAGGAACGAATATTAACAAGAGATATTACTCGTCTCGCACTACAAGAAACACGGCTTTTTCCGATCGGAGAATCAGAACAAGATGACAGGCCAGTTAATCCTGGTGCGACTAAGTTGAGGTCTGAGAGTATTGTTGTAATTGTCATGGCCACCGTTTTTTTAAAGAGCCACCGTGAACAATGATCTGTTCTGTCTTTTTTAGGGTTCAAGCTTCCACACTTGCCTGCGCCCGGGGCTTTATACACTACAGCAAATTTGGCTATTTACGACGGTTAATATATATTTATTCTTTTATCTATCTAAATAAATATTTATCGTAATTTTTATGAAGGCATTTTTTTAGGAAAATTTCCCTATATACGTTATTTTTGTTTTTTTTTCAAAAAAAAAAACCGTACAATGATTTTAACTCTCTCATTATTTATACCTACATATTTCTATCTTTCAACAATACGATCTTTCCATAATATCTTTTATCCGTCAAGGTGATTGACAAAAATTATGAAATCATATATCTCCAATTTTCATATCTGAAATCGAACAATAGGATTCAATAAAGATGATTTTCTGAATATTAATCGGTGAGTTGATTAATTTTCTTTATTTTTTTCTCTTTTATCTTCTTCTTTTTCAATTTCATTGATGTATGTATCATTATATCGTACTAAAATACACGATTTATTGTTCATTTATATTTTCAGCAAGTATGCTATTAGAATTATGAATGTATATGTTTGAAAACGAAGTTGAATGTAATTACGCAGGCTAACTAGTGATTCGATTGATGATGAAGAAAGAGAATTCTTGGTTCAGTTCTCCACCTTAACGACAGAAAAAAGGAAATCAAACTAAACATACACCCTGTATCCCGCTTAATGAAGAGGGTAAGATGTACGCAGTCTTCCTCTCATTCCGAAGAATGAAGAGTCTGTTTTCCAAAAAAAACCCGACTTGTATATGCGTGTCAAAAATACGTAAAAAGTGAAAAAAATAATATATATACGCACGAATCAATACTCACTTCAAACAAACAAAAAAATTGATCACTTAAATTGAAAAGAGTCGAAACAAAACTTAGCCCATGGTATAATTCACACGGGACTTACCTAATTATTTGTTGTTTGTTGTTTGGTCGCCCGCAAGTTGCAATCAATCGGGTAGGGATGTAATTCGAGTCGAGTTTGTGCTTATTAAATTCGAGTTCGAGTTTTTTTTAATCGAGTCGAGTCGAGCCAAAAAAAAACACGAGTCTGAAAATTATGTCTGAGCTCAACTCGAATAATAAACGAGTCGAGTTCGAGCTACTCGCGAGTTTTCGAGGTTTTCGAGATTTTCGAGTTTTTTAATCGAGTTTTAAACGAGTTTTCGAGCTTATTCAATTTGCACCGTATTTTTGCAAAAAAAAATTATAACTTAGGTATTTTCGAAAAATTAATTTTGTTAATGAAAATGAAGTTATTAAGTTATTTTTTCATTTTAAAATTTAGATAACACTTATCGTATATTTAAACTAATTAGAGTTAAATTTTTCAAAAATAAATAAATTAAGCTCATATTTTTTAACATTTAACTATAAAAAAATACTTAAATATATTTTAACAAAATAATTCAATTCAAATTTTTACCAAATATAATAAAACGTAATAATGTCGATATATTATGAAAAACTAGTAATTTAGTCTGTAAAACTAATTTTATTAGACAATTGAATGACACATGTATTAGCAAACACGTAAATATTTATAAAAAAGGTAATCGAGCTCGAGTTCGAGTTTATCGAGTCGAGCTCAAAAAAACTCGACTCGGCTTGAGTTTTTTATCGAGTCAGAAAATGTGTTCGAGCTCGATAACGAGTTCGAGTCGAGTCGAGCTCCACTTATGGAGTCGAGTTCGAGCTAGCTCGGTTCGAATTACATCCCTACAATCGGGTAATAAGTTTGAAAATCCATTTTGAAATGGGTAATGTAACATCTGGGAAATATCGTATAATTATTTATATCAATATATGATTATTATGTGAATATTATATGAATTTTTGGTGAATTATCTGGTGTTTGATAATAATATTTGGATGTTTGTATGTAATAAAATGTGGGTATGTTAATTTTAATATGTCCAGAATAAAATATAGATAATTAAGGTATTTTTCTGGTAATTTTTGGAATGTTAGATGATTTTATAATAATTTATGAAATTATTAATTATTTTTTGAATAATTACAAAATTATTTTATAAAGCCGGGAATCAGCCGACTTCAACCGTTTTTACGTTTTTATAACCCGAAACTCTTCCGGAAACTCCTTTCTAACCTAATCTGGTAATTCCGGACATTTTCCGTGTTTTGACTTTTTTGATCCGGGTTACGATTTGACCTGTAGGAGTACCGGTATGAAATTTTCGATACGCAAATCATTTCATATATCGATAAGAATTCATAATCTCAAAAGGCGAGACATTATCACCTTAATTTCGTATAAGGTATTTTATAGGAAGCTCTGTTTGATAATTGTCCAATTCTGGTATTAAAATCGTATCGTCTTTTTAGTTACTTAACGGCTAAGTAACCTATTTTCGGATCATATCTGTAAATGTAATTATCAAATTATTAACTAAATAAAATATGTGATGGGTCTGACGGCTATGTGTTGCTGTATTATTAATTGTTTGTGCTTTATTGGACGTGAAGATTAATTTTATAATTAATTATCGAGCTGTATGAATTTAATTCGCCTTAAAATGATTTTATTGAATGTTTATTCTCATAAATGCTAAAATTGCTCACAAAATTATTTTGTTGCTCTATAATTTTATTTATTATTTTTAGGAATTTATAAAATTTAGAAATCAATATTTTATTGATTATTTAATTTTAAATAATTTCCTGATTTCATTAAATTGTAAAATCAGCAATTAATCCGGAAATTCTTCAAAAATTATGGAAATTTCGATTCTATTAACTTTTAATTATTTCAAGAATTTTGAAAATATGTTCAGATAGATTCTCGGGTTATTTTACCCGTTTAATACTCGTTGAATCGATAAATTACGATATAAAATTCAGTTTTTCGGGTTAGTAATGGGGCTAGGGTTTTATTCTTATCAATTAATTTCTCTCCGGTTATTTCATAGCACCGCCTCTCCTCCTCCTTCGATTAATCTCCTCAAGCCTCTTTTCTCTCTCTCGCCCTCTACTCTCTCGATTTCTCTCCTTCCCATCTTTATCTCTCTGTTCTCTCCCCGGTAAACTACTGTCCTTTCTTGATTTCATTAATTTCGGCCGCCGCCCTTCGCTTCTCCGGCGAGGTGGTGGCGCGTGCGGGGCTGCCTTCGATTGTGTTTTGCGTGTATGTATATATACGTGCTCTGTGTGTGTAATCGTGCCTGTGTGTGTGATTCGTATTTTGTGTGTGTGTGTGCGCGTGTGAACTGTGTGCGTGTGTGCGTGATGGTGGATTCAGGTGGGTGTTGCTGGTTCCCCTGTTCCGTTTTGTTTGCCGTCTGTGTTTCTTTTCCGGCCTGTTTCGCCGGTGCTCTGTGGTTCCTGATTGTGATATATAGCGCGCGTGCGTGTGACACGCTTGTGGCCTGAGTATTTTGGAAATTTTAATATTTTAAATTTATTTTCTGCAGGAAAGCAATTGAATAATATACGTGAAATAAAAGATTTCGTGCGAAATAAATTAAATTAATCGGTAGAATTTATTTGGAAACCCGAATTTCATCGGGTACCAATAAATTTTGTCGCTGTTGACGATGACTTTTAACGAGTCAACAGTGGACTGTGATGAATTAATTCTGAGTCCTAAATTATAAATAAATAAAAGTTAAAATTTGTTTGTGAAATAAATTCGAAACGAAATGAAAAAAATAAAATACAAATAACAGTACATAATGATTGAATTCATATCGGTGGTTGGGATTGTTTATTGGATTGTGGTGTGATTGTTGATTGTGATTGACGTCGATTTGATTTCGACGGGTAGGCCGATAAACAAAGGAGACGCTGCCCGATTTTCGGGAAATTAATTCCGAAATTTCGGGAACGTAACCTATAATTATCGGAGACGTCGAATAATCATATACAATTATATTATATGAACTGGACTGCGATTGAGACAAGATAATTTATAAATAATCGATTACCCTGTTTTTCAAAACGACGAGTATACGTATTTTCTAAAAAAATAAATACCGAACCGATTTTCAAAGATGTGAACCATAATTGCTATGTGTATTTCGATAATATATATAAATATGAATTCGGTTATGAAATGGTATGGGTAGAATAGAATAGTGATTTGATGTAAGCATAAGCGATTATCTGAATTAGGGTATTTCAACCCTGTAGGTTTAGACGGAAGACCCGAGACGTGACATCGGACTAGGAACGATCTAGTGATTAGACGTCGAGATCAACGAAGTTCCAACCAAAGGGTCTGAATGTTGGGACCGTATCGAGAATAGGATAGTAGGTGGATGATAAAGCCGAACGATCTAAGTCGAACCAAAGTCAACCAGTAATAACGGTTAAAGCTTATTGAGGCAAGTATCTCTATCATCACTTATTGTTCAAGTCATATTTATTTTAAATTTTATCATGCAAGTATTGCTTTCCCTATTCTCAGTTTAGAATTGATAAACATATCGCTGAATTAAATAATTCTGTTTATGCAAGTATTCGTGAGTTTCTTTTAAATACTGCAAGTATTCCTAACCTTTCTCCTTAAATACTGCAAATATTTATTCGCTCCTATTCTAAGTTCAGAATAGTTAACTGTTTTATATTTCGCTGCAATTACTCTTATTATGCCAGTTCTTTTCATTATTGTTCCTATAATTCGATTGCTCTCTTTCACAAATACCCATTCGTTCGGATTATTTGCGAACCCTAATTTGGGATGTTTTGAAATCAGAATGATTTGATATCAAAATACTCTACGGGCTGGACGATTATTATGAGGACCAGTGATGAGCTGGATCCTATGGGCCGGAGATGGACCGGACCCTTTAGGCCATAGTTGCCTGGGTGCCCCATATGTTGGTTGGGTCTATGCAGTTGGGTATAGATCCGCACTATCTCCTGACTGATCAGCAGGTTATAGTGCATATGTTGGTTTCTAGTGTTCAGTCCAATTTGTTGTTGATCGCCATTAATGGCATTCCCTCTTGAAATAAAATGTGATTATGGTTTAAAGATATTCTTTCTTAGCACTCAGTTTCGGGAAATTACAATGTTTCTAAATATATTCGAGGTTCAGATTTTTGCTGCAGCATTAGTTGCTCAGTGATAGTTAGGATCTTGAATGAATTGAGATCTTCTTAATTATTCAACCCGTCCTTACCAGGCTGGTTTAGCAGGCTAAGTCTATGGAAACTTAGTCGATAATGATGGATACTGAATAGTTAGGAATTTCTTGAACGTCGTTTTATGAATAGTTATTGCATTCATTGCTCAATTATGAAATGATACCAAAAGCTATTTTGAAAACATGCGATCTCTAAAGCTCTTACAAAAATGTCATTATGTCCTATGTGATTTATAGCAATGCAAATCAAATTGATTTTAAGTTGATAAAGTATATCCTTTAAATGATTTCGTGTTTCGCTCTTCAAAATATTTCCGAAATTTTGTCTGAAAGTTTTCTTTGAAATTAATGTTTAAGACTCAAATTATATACTTGCTGGGCATTTTGGCTCACTCTTGCTTTGTCAATTCTTATTTCTGCCAGAAACAGATAAGGATACAAATGAATAGCTTAGATAGACAGCAGAAGTTCGAGAAATCTCCGCTGCGAGAGGTTGAAGAAGTTAGAAGAATATGATTCGAGCATTAGTTCAGAGGTATTTACAATTTTATATTAGTTGTTGTAAGTTGTAGAAGATTAGATTCTTGTTTCATACCATAACCTGTAAACGATCCGGATTCAAGGGGTTATTTATTTATTTATTTATTTATTTCTTTATTCTATGTAAGGATTGTTTAGTGACACCAAATCTTGACCCCGGATTTGGGGTGTTACAGTTTGGTATCAGAGCTACAGGTTATTGGTCACTGAAATAAGAATAGATGAGAGTAAAGATAGGAATGATAGGCCGTACAAGATTAGAAAGATCCTAGGCATATTCAGGATAAATTGAGTTGAGTACGAATTAGGGTTAGCAGATCCAATAAGGAGATGGTAAGATAGGATTGCTGAGAAAGTGTAAGGCGAATATCACAACATTATAGGTATATTGAGTTCTCAGATTCTATAGTAATGAGAAATCGACAGATCTACGGAGACTGGGTAGGTTACCCTACTTTCATGTGGTTTTAAGGAAAATGCGATTGAGTCTTGTGAGAACTTCGTGAGTTATAGTACGATTTAACTTAGAATTAGGTAGTAAGACGAGCTCCACGCCGAAGGTAAACAGTTGATGGAAGCTGATGAAGAACCAACATTGCGCGTTTCGAAGGCACCACCGTTGCGAGAAGATTCTTATCACTTATGGGAAGCTGCGCATGGAACAATATTTACCTTACTAGGTATATATACGAATAGCAAGAAGATGCGCCCTTATCTACAGAAAGAACATCGAATCACATGCGTGGTTGTGAGCATAACGTCAAGGAAGACGATAGGAATGTCAAAGATAATACTAAACGTCAGCGTTGCGATAGAATTGCGAATTCAATGATTTACGATGACGAATGAAGTTTCTGCGACTAATAAGGGCGAGCAGAATCCAAGGAAAAGTGGAAGAGGTACCAAAGTGGAGAGACCCTTATTTGGGCATTATTTTAGTTTGACATTTCATTGGTAAATCAGGAAAATAGCAGGTAACTTATATAGTGATAACGACCAAATATTTGATTTCCAAAACTTTAAAATGAGATTGCAGAAAAGATTTTCTTAATCAGCTTTCAGAAGAATTTTGGTATTAAATGAGTTTTACAATTTGGTTGTCGAATTACTATTTATGTTCTTGTTATTATAAACAGAAAATGACCTAAAAAGAAGAAAAGAAGTAGACTTAGTGTTATTAATCTGGAAGACCAAATAGACCCACTAGTGAGAAGAAAGTTTAAACTTTTCGTGAAAAATGAACATAAATTTTGTTTAATACTAATGATTAAATTAACTTGTTAAAACATTATTTCTTCAATTCATGAAATTGTTAAAAGA
Organism: Apium graveolens; assembly: GCF_009905375.1. Classification (NCBI taxonomy): domain Eukaryota; kingdom Viridiplantae; phylum Streptophyta; class Magnoliopsida; order Apiales; family Apiaceae; genus Apium; species Apium graveolens. Next base: position 4,955,658 of record NC_133650.1, on the reverse strand, counting down.
TGCGTAATTTGAGCGGACAACGGATGACTGAAGGAAATCAGAAGTAATAAATTATAAATTTCGTAGGAACGCGATTACGATCAAATCATTAAAGCATTTAATATGGAGGCATTTTCAGACGACATTTCGAAGATATAATGTGACCTAAATTATGAATCTCTCATCCGATTGGTTTCTGAAGGCATACGTAGGTGAAGCGTGGAAGGTAATCAACATCGAAATTCCTCTTCTTAACTTGATAGCATATATTCTTCTTGATTCTTGGATGCGTATAAAGTTTCTTATGTGGATAAATCATATGTGTTGTATTCCTTCTGAATTGTTTCTCTCCTAAAATCACTAATTTCTGATGGAGACAAGCAGTGTTGTGATGTGACGCTTTGTCGAAATGATGAAGAGTCGGGTGGGACGCCACCTAATCATGTGTTGCATGCCATATAGTATGAAAGACTGGCCATCTTGAGTACGAATATGGTTGTCTCATTCTTCACTCATTTTTTTCTTCTTTCAATTTTCTGATTTACCAGTTCTCCCAATTATCTGTGGCATTGTTATTTCTTATTCAATTTTCAATCAAAATCATATTCACAAACTCTCCTTTTGCGTAGAGTCTGTTCTCTGACGATTTCAAAAGAAATGAAATAGTATAATACGTAGAATTATACAACTAACATAGATACGACTGCAATTCAATAAATAATGGACATCTGCGAGCAAGGAAAATAGATGCACTGGCAAATATGGACGTGGCAAAGACATCAAGTCAGACAGTGGTTCATGTTACAAGGATCTCATCAGTGACGAAAGTTTGATGCAGAACCATAAGTAGAGATGAAGTAATGGTGATTCGACGATGAAACCTTTTAAGAAATAACGATATAACGATTAAGGTTCTACCAAATTGCGACGATAGTAATAAAAACCGTGCGTGGTTATTGAAAGATAAACGAAATAGTTAAAAAAAAAAAAATCAAAAAAAATCAAAATCAAATGTGTATCGTCAACAACAAATGATTGGTGTGACCAATTAAATGATGCGGTATAATTTTTCTATACACAATTAGTAATGACAATAAATAAGTTAAAATACTCGCGAAATAAAATTTTGAGACACGAGATAAATTTTAAAGCTTAATGGTAAAATTTTGTAACATTCTGAAAGAACTAGGAAGAAAGTGGTTATATTAATCTTTGTTGATTTAAAACCTTAAATCTCATTTCATATATATATGTTATGCCAATTAACCATACTTATACTAATCAAAAGGATATAGTTTGAATTATGGTGGATGAATGAATTTGGTTAATGAAAATGGATGGATATGATTGTAGATGATTTGGAAGATTGATGGTGTCGGCTCAAGTCCGACTGGTAGTCAATGGTATAGGGGAGGTGCTGCCCAAATTTTTAGAAATTACCCTACGTGTAGGAATAAAGGAGGGTGTTCTCACTCCCAGTTGTACTCCAAATGATTGGTAAGTTAAAGGAATCGATGGTGTTAACAGGAATCAAAGTTAATAGAATTAGCGTGATGTTACCACGGACATGTGTGAGACTTTATCTAAATAAATATGCTCTTTTCGATAAACAAGAGGAACAGAAAGTAATTGGTATATGTCAGTAAGCAGAGTATTTAAAACTGAAGGTTCAAGATAAAGCAAAGAGGTTCTATTATCTAAAATAGCATTCCCGGAAGGACCGGAAAGTATAACCATATCGAATGGCGATTGAATAATTTTTTTTTTTTTTGAAAGCTCGTAAATCTAAGTATCTAAGGTACACTAACAAAGTATTCATGGGAATTTGGGAAGAAGAAATGCTGATCAATTGAGGGAAAGTCAAATACGCGAACTGCGATAATTTAAGCAAGGCTAAGGAAATAGCTACCAAAGAAATTCGATAACTCTGTTAGTAAAAATTTAAATAGTACAAATAAAAGCCTTCATTCCAGTGTGAACTCCAGAAATGACCTATCCAATAATAAACAAAGTAATATTACTAAGAAAAAGAAATTCGTTATGTATGAACAAGATAATGAATAATGAGAACGAAGAACTAATCAAGACAAGAAGTGAAATCAAAAGGATGATAAAGAAATTTTATAAAATAATCCAGAAAATATGCAAGTTGGGAACGTCGGTTGTGCCAGAATTATTAGGAGAATGAGATGGAACGTCGATAGTTGAAAATAGGAGTTCGTTCCCAAGAATGCATGTAAACAGGGGAATGAATAAAAGGATAGGAAAAGTTAGAAATTGAGAGCAGGTTTGATCCGACTTCTAGAATATACTGATACTTATTTTGTTGTTAAATATCAAAGGTGGTATTGATATAGATGATTGGTGTTGACTTCAGTATGGAACGTTGTTAGCATCAAAGTTCATATTTATATCTAATTTAATATGACAATAAAATTAGTATTAGTACCAGGAGTTCGGTTTTGAATAAAGTTATGGTTCATTCTATTCCAAATTAATATTCTATTTAAAGAGTAAAAGATTTCACTTGATGAATCTACTTGTTAATATTTAAAAGGAATTGAAAAATACTACAAAATGGTGAGTTAAATGCGATGGTCGAGATTGCCTTTTTAATTGTTAGTTTTAATATATTCAAAACATTTCGAAGCATTAAACGCCATAAGTTTAGTATATCAGGCGGATACGGAGTGAAAGTACAAGAAACCAACTAAAGGTTCTCGAATACGATTAAAAATAATTATAGGCCATATTAACTAAACAGAAGGAGACGCGAGAAGTAAAGTTGAACAGTCAGGAAAATAGAAGGTGCATAATCGCAAATTGTTAAAATTAGAAAGAAAATCAGATTGGTATAACTCAAGTTAGTCCATCAAGACAATGAGATAGATAGAACGGTTATGAATGAGCTGACCCTTTTGTTATAGGCATAACGAGTTCATAAGATATTTAAATATATATATAGCTGAGAAAGGTAATTTAGTTCCCTACGTATAAAAATGAAGGGTGATTTAGGTTATGTGAGTAACTGACAGATTTAATGTCAGTGAAAGACCGCTAAATTGTGATTAAAATAATGAGACCGAGGAATTATAGGAAAGGTACTTGGGGAATATCATAGTTAATGTCAGAAAGCCAATGCGCCCTGGTTCCCGTGCATCATTTACAAATGAAGAAGAAGATTACAGGAACGGTTACCTCCAGTGCGATAGGAAGTGATTACAAATTAGATTAATTGAACGAAGAAACATATGAGGACGAGATTCAACACCGAGTAACAATTGGAAATGCATGTAGGCACGAGTTACTAGAATTAGAAAGAAAAAGAGAGTTAAGATGTGTTATGTTGTTCCTCCTAAGTAGTAAATAGACATGATAAGTAGAAGTGAGTTGGCTTCACCGTTACCCATACAGCGCATTCATAAGGCGTTTATCTGTAGATATTCGGAAGGAGTAGGTTAGCTCCAGTATATATAGGAGATGGAGAGTTGAATTGAGTTATGCAAGCAATAAATAAAATATGATGTTAGCAAGAGGCTATAAAGGAGAGATTGGTATTATACGTTAAAGTTATGAAAAAAAAAATTATGAGGTTGAGAGATTAACCTGAGGAAATGAAAGTTATATACTTGAAAAATAATAGTATTATTCCTTAGCGTGATTCTGAGGACAAAATCCTTTTAAGGGGGGAAGGATGTAACATCTGGGAAATATCGTATAATTATTTATATCAATATATGATTATTATGTGAATATTATATGAATTTTTGGTGAATTATCTGGTGTTTGATAATAATATTTGGATGTTTGTATGTAATAAAATGTGAGTATGTTAATTTTAATATGTCCAGAATAAAATATAGATAATTAAGGTATTTTTCTGGTAATTTTTGGAATGTTAGATGATTTTATAATAATTTATGAAATTATTAATTATTTTCTGAATAATTACAAAATTATTTTATAAAGCCGGGAATCAGCCGACTTCAACCGTTTTTACGTTTTTATAACCTGAAACTCTTCCGGAAACTCCTTTCTAACCTAATCTGGTAATTCCGGACATTTTCCGTGTTTTGACTTTTTTGATCCGGGTTACGATTTGACCTGTAGGAGTACCGGTATGAAATTTTCGATACGCAAATCATTTCAAATATCGATAAGAATTCATAATCTCAAAAGGCGAGACATTATCACCTTAATTTCGTATAAGGTATTTTATAGGAAGCTCTGTTTGATAATTGTCCAATTCTGGTATTAAAATCGTATCGTCTTTTTAGTTACTTAGCGGCTAAGTAACCTATTTTCGGATCAGATCTGTAAATATAATTATCAAATTATTAACTAAATAAAATATGTGATGGGTCTGACGGCTATGTGTTGCTGTATTATTAATTGTTTGTGCTTTATTGGACGTGAAGATTAATTTTATAATTAATTATCGAGCTGTATGAATTTAATTCGCCTTAAAATGATTTTATTGAATGTTTATTTTCATAAATGCTAAAATTGCTCACAAAATTATTTTGTTGCTCTATAATTTTATTTATTATTTTTAGGAATTTATAAAATTTAAAAATCAATATTTTATTGATTATTTAATTTTAAATGATTTCCTGATTTCATTAAATTGTAAAATCAGCAATTAATCCGGAAATTCTTCAAAAATTATGGAAATTTCGATTCTATTAACTTTTAATTATTTCAAGAATTTTGAAAATATGTTCAGATAGATTCTCGGGTTATTTTACCCGTTTAATACTCGTTGAATCGATAAATTACGATATAAAATTCAGTTTTTCGGGTTAGTAATGGGGCTAGGGTTTTATTCTTATCAATTAATTTCTCTCCGGTTATTTCATAGCACCGCCTCTCCTCCTCCTTCGATTAATCTCCTCAAGCCTCTTTTCTCTCTCTCGCCCTCCACTCTCTCGATTTCTCTCCTTCCCATCTTTATCTCTCTGTTCTCTCCCCGGTAAACTACTGTCCTTTCTTGATTTCATTAATTTCGGCCGCCGCCCTTCGCTTCTCCGGCGAGGTGGTGGCGCGTGCGGGGCTGTCTTCGATTGTGTTTTGCGTGTATGTATATATACGTGCTCTGTGTGTGTAATCGTGTCTGTGTGTGTGAAATCGTATTTTGTGTGTGTGTGTGCGCGTGTGAACTGTGTGCG